>NC_138202.1:103716388-104238888 GCF_964194415.1 Vipera berus | reverse complement strand
GATTTTTCTGTGCATCCTGTAAAACTGGGCTTCAGTAACATTTGTGGCATATACCAAATCTGATCAGTACTGTCCTTATCGCTAGTAGGGCATACTGCACGTGACACTGATTGATTTAGTTAACCTCATTTATACCTTCTGTATTTGCTTGAAAAGCACAATATGAAAGTCTGGATTGACCAGTACAGTGATGAATAGTAGAGATCAATATCACTGGACACATTTTATAAAGACCGTGGCATGGAGAAGATTGCAACTCAGAATGTATTAGGAATACCACAAATGAACAAGTGCGGTGGAAGGAAAACAGATATGCTATGTATCTGTGGAATTACAAAAAATGAAAAGGATATAATAGATCTGAACGACAGTAGTCTGGTCTTATGGAAGAGAATCGACAAATACGCACACTTACTGTGTATTCAGTTATTGAGAATGTTGATCAGCAGTCTGCTTAGAAAATGTTCTGCTCTGAATATGTGGATCAGATATAAATATTTGTATGTAGAGATGGTAAATCTGAAGTTAGAATGTACTTGATTTTAATGGTAAAATATTGAGATAGTTATTGTAAGATACAAGGGTGATGAGAGATTCTGAATGTGGATCCTGGTAGAGAAATGGACTTGGAAGAAAAGGAAATGAAATTAAAGTAGAATCATTTGAGGAAAGGAATTATGTGTCGTATGTTTAAAAATTATTGGAAGAATCGATTAAACTCCCAACAGAATAAATTGAAGGTAGTTGTAAGAAAATATTATCTGGAAGCCGTTTGGAATAGAGTGAAAAGAATTACATCACAAAGTGCCACAGAACTATGTAGAATTATGATAATGGAAAGGATGGAAGCATGAACAGAGATGCTTAGTGGGATGACAAAGGCTGTGGCTAAGGCAAAATGTACATTGGAGAAGTATTGCTGTAGAAAAAAGGATGAAATGTATAATGAGTGTCACGAAAAAGACTATGCTGTAATCAAATGATTAAGATTAAAAGAAACGGGAAATGCAAAGCAATTTTGATTAACAAATCATTGGAAATTATATGAAAGGACCAATCTGAGGAGCTTCCAACACAGTGAGTGCAATTAGAAAATAAAAATGATGAAATGATTTGAGATGAAACCAAATTGAGAGAGTATTTGAAGGAACGTTTTAGAGATTTGCATGGAAATGATAGTGATATCTCAAAGGCTGGAATTGAAACAAGTGCAATGTTTGTGTCCAAGAAAAAAAAGCACTAAAAGAAAAGTGATAAATATTACGAGAATGTTGAAAAATATTAAGTCTGCAGAAATAGTGTAATTGGAGAAATGTTCAGATATTGATCTGGTTGACTGATGGAAGGACTTATAATTTGTTTCACATGTGTATGAAGATGCATTTGTGCCTGATACTTGGAAGAATGCTGTTATTATTCCCCTACACAAAGGGAAAGTATAATGGTGTGTACAGAGACATTCACATGCTGACTACTGGACATTCCACAGTTATCCATTAAGAAAACTGGAGCCTTTTTACCAGTTCATATTAAGACTGCAAGTAAAAGACAGGAAAAAAAAATCTTCACTTTAGTAACCTAAGAGATAAATTGAATTCTAAAGTGAAACCAGTTCTTTTGTTGAGATTCCTGTACCACTTTCCTTCCATCTTTCAATAAATCTTGTTAAACTAAGAGAAATTTGCTTTTTGTTGAAATAGGTTTTCCAGGACTTCATAGAAAAGTGTTGTGAGTGAGTAGAAAAACTTTATCTAGGAAAATACACAGCAGAATACTAATTAAATGAAATTAAGAGATGACAATTAGCAAAATTTGAAAATACAATATAACCAGTTTGGTCTACTGGTTGAAGCACTACTAGGCTAAAAACCAGGACAATAAGAGTTCTAGTCCTGCCTTAGGTATGAAAGTCAGTTGGGTATCTTTGGGCTGAGAGAGAGTAACTGGCCCCAAGTCACCTAGCTCAGAGGTCCCCAACTTTTTGGGCACCAGGGACTGGTTCTCTGGAGAGAGGTTTTTCCGCGGACTGGAGAGTGCGTGGTTTTGTGTGCTGCCTATATCCCATGGATGTGGCTTTGCTTGTTTATGCGGACTGGTTGCTGACATGCCGTGGCCCGGTAACGGTCCACAGACCGGGGATTGGGGATCCCTGACCTTGCTGGTTTTGTGCCTAATTCATTAACCACTATGCCAAACTATCCCTCTATTTTATTCCCTTGGTTGTTTAATATTTTATAGATAATTCTGTAAGGAATGCTTGTTATAGTAGAAGTATATCATATCTGGGTTCATGAATTAATTTTTTTATATTTCAGAAACTCAATGATTTATAGCAATTTCTAGATAATATAGGTATGAATTGAAAAAATATATATCAAAAATCAACATAGTAGTGTTTGACAGGGAAAATAGAGTGAATTTCTGTAGCTTGGCTAAATATTTACCAAAATTGGGGAAATAGAGAAATCTTAAGTATGTTCAAATGTTGTTTGAATAGTTATTAATACAGGTAGTCCTCGACTTATGACCACAATTCAGCCCAAAATTTCTGTTATTGAGACATTTGTTATGTGAGTTTTGGCCCAGTTTACGACCTTCCTTGCCTCAGTTGTTAAATGAATCACTGCAGTTTATAAGTTAGTAACTCAGTTGTTTAGTGAATCTGGCTTCCCCAATAACTTTGGTTGTCAGAAGGTCACAGAAGGGGCTCGCTCACATGATCCCGGGACACTGTAACCGTCATAAATACGAACCAGTTGCCAAGCATCTGTATTTTGATCACGTGGTCATGGGGATACTGCAAAGGTCGTAACTGTGAAAAACGGTCCAAACTCACTTTTTTCAGTGCTGTTGTAACTTTGATTAGTCCCCAAATGAAGTGTTGTAAGTCGAGGACTACCTGTATATGGTTTGTTGTGAGAAGTAAAAGTTTATCAAAAGAACTGAAAGTAGCTGTTTGTAAAATAATGCTTCTGTCCACTTTGTTATATAGAAGTGTGATTTGGGTAATATGGGAAAAGCATAAAACCCGAATGCACAGAGGATGAAGCCCTTAAAATCTATGTATGGTAAAACAAGAAAAGACTAATTCAAAAGAGTAAAATGAAAAAAGTATGATGAGATAGTTTGAGGGAGCATTAACAGGATAAGATTGCAAAACAAATGTACAAAGAAAGAGTAAATAGATTGAAGGAAGTGAAGAATAAAAAATCATGGCTTCCATATACTCTACTTAATGATATTCCAGAGAAGAGGTGAGAAATTTAAATTAGAACAGACAGGTATGAAGTTGTATATCGGGTCTCAAACCATGGGCCGGTTTCATCATCCCGAAGCTGCGCCCACCCCATTGCCGGCAATGCAAAAAGAGTCGCAACACGTCACATGGCAAGTTTGATACCCATGTTGTATATGGATGTGGTGGAAGCTACAATGGTTTACAAAAACAGAAAACTTATGAGAATAGGTATAAGCATACTAAAGGGTGTTGATGTAAAATAGCTTGGACTATATATCCTCTTTTTTCTTACCTCATTTACTATCCCAAACTTTATTTTGTCTATAGCTTTTACGTACTTGATTTAAATTTCTTAGTTTATGTTTTGACACATCTGAATAGAGGTACTTGTGTAGGTTACGAGTGTACAGTACGTGACTTTGTAATATCTTCTTGATGGGAGTTGGGGGACACATAAATATTTGTAATAGTTACCTATTAGTGGCAACAACTGAGAGAAAGTGCTGGGCACATTGGGCCTGGCCTGGCCTGGCCAATGGTATGTGTCATGTTGGGACCTGTTGAATGGAAAATTGGGGAGATCCTATCTCAGCCTTGCCCTGTTCACTGAATAAAATTACTCTAGGAGCCCTGTGTGTTTTTATGTATGTTAGAGAAAATTCATAAAAAAAGTAAATTTGCAAAGTTTACATCAATTTGAAGAGATCACGGAAGATACATTGTTGGGTTCCTAGTTGCCCAGGATCTAGAAAATAATGCTGGTAAGAAAGGAAACAAATGTCCATAAACTGAAACTCAGCACTCATAAAATGGATCCTTAATTGGATAGTAATCCACTTAGGCTAGCGGTTGTAACCCACTGAATCCTCAGAATTGTTGTTCAGAGACGGTGAGCACTGTTGCTAGTCAAATAATTAGCTTATGTAATTTCCAGTGCTATTATTTACTGATTGAGGCTGGTGCACCAGCTATAACATTTCCTGGACAGAAATAGCCTGGTCACTTTCCAGTCCTCTAGTATTATGAAAGTTACATTACGCATTGTCTGTTCTTGAAAATCTTTTATGAATTTCAGTTAATAGCAGCAGCTATTCACAGCAGCTGGATTACTAACTAGGTGTATTAAAGCGAATTTATCTTATCAGTTTATTCTAAATCGCAATTCTTTATGCTGGCTGATGTATAGGAAGCCCTGAGGAGTTTGGGCCTCAAGTGTTTTGCCACCTTCTGTCTATATTTCATGTAACATATGAAGCTTTCCTCTGGGTTCTCCATCCATTGTTATTAGATCATGTCAATTGAAAACAGAATCTTTTCAGTTATTTTATAGAATTGTACTGTGTTTTGGCCACAACACAAAGGTTACTTATCTATCCAGTGTGGAATGTCAGGGAACTGTTTAGGTTTTATGCACTCTGTTGAATATTTTTAATGTTTGTCTACATGTTTATGTTTATAAACTTTTCTTTGTATATTTCCAGATTTTGTTGATGGCTAATCTAGAAAACCTTTTAAAGATTTTTAAGCTGAATAGGCTAGTGAGTTAAATAAAGTTTTTCTGAAGGGTTGACTTCCCCACCCCTTAAAAGCTGTAAACATTTTAAAATAAGGATATATTCATAGAGACTATACATTACCGTTTATTTTAAAAAAATTGCAGCTAACTCTCTTTGTTATCATCAGACCTGAGCTCAACAGTTCAATAAATCACAGTTCTTTAAATATTTAAACCTCAAATAATTCTTCACCAGGCTTGAATAGGACTCTCAAACACAGCTTGGCTAGTTTTGATTATTTACCGCAAACAGAAATAACACCTGAAATTCAGCAGTCGATTTCCCAGTGCAGTTCAAAAAGTCCAACCCTTCATGTCTATAATAACACTCCAAAGGTTAAACTCCTTGAGATCTTTCCTCTGATCTTTTTTTTTACTTTAGCCTGTGTTTTGACGACCTTGTGGGGTAGCTGAGATATATTTTCATACTTTTTTCTAGCCTCAGAATCCCTGCTTCATAACTTTTACCCCTGTGGGGTTGAAGGTTTAGTCATTGTATTTTCCCCTTCATCTCTTTTTGAACAAGTCCTAAAGTTCAGGAACAGAGGTGGGCAGCTGCAGTGATATGGGGAAAATAGGTCTGCCTGTGTTATCTGCTCTGTTGGGGGCTGAGTAATACTGATGCAAATATATTTGCCATAGCTTGTGGGTTGGTTTCCGAATGTTTCATTACCAGGCTAGGTAACATCTTCAGTGGAGTTTAGGGGAAGTCAGTGTCACTGTTCTTCTGTTTATAAGGGCTTCGCACCTGACCCATCACTAGACCCTCACTTAACACACCTGAAGTCCTTATAAAGAGAAGAACACTGACGCTGATATCCTCTAAACTCCGCTGAAGATGTTATCTAGCCTGGTAACGAAACGTTTGGGAACCAATCCACAAGCTGAAAGAGCGAACCTTCACCCACAAATATATGTATCGGTTGTACTCAATCAGGTCATAGTTAAAATTGTGCGATAAATGCTAAGAAAATTCTTCCACGTTAAGAAGAGCAATTTGGGAGACATATCTAAGTCATATATTTTCAGAAGTCATATTTCATTCAGTAAGACTTAGTGCCAGCAGTTGCTAGATACAGACATTGCAACTTTAGAGTTGACTCATAATTTCTAATAATGTAACTTGAGAGGCTTTTCAATTCCTAACCCCTAATCGTGACTTTTCTGTGCTGTGTAGTTAGAGGATTTAATACCTAATAATTGGTTTTGTGATTTAAAAATGTATACAAAAGTGGGCTTCCATTTCTTTTCCATATTATTTTTATTTAGTCAATTTCTATAGCTGCTCATATCAATAACTATGGGCGGCTTACAATTCAAAAAAAGGAATTTCAATTAAACACTGAAAATTTAGGCCCCAAACATGGGACAAATCTTTATTTCCTGTGACAGCCTATCCTGAAGGCCATCGACAGGCAGTAGTCACACCGGTGACAGCTCATATTTGTGTAATTTTTTTAAAAATTGCTAACAAAGAATTAAGGGAGACTGATATGCATTTCAAACTTATTAGTTTTCATCAGTCAGCCATACCCTTCCGAGATTCGAACCTGGGCTGATTACACATTAGGCAGTTGTTTTCACCTCTAAGCCACAGGATCTCTCTCGCTTTGTTAGCAGAGAAGCAAGGGGAGATATATGACAAATGCTTGTTAACTATTTTTTAGATTACCTTGCTAGGCCCCAAACATGGGACAAATCTTTGTGTATACACACACACACACACACCAGCCAAGGTACGTGGCCAATTAGCAATAAAGCCAGGAAATGGGCTTCTTGACACATTCAGCATCTCAGGTTTGGGTTTGTAGGGTCTTATGAAAGGCTAACATAATAGCCTTATTGTAATTTTCAAAGACAGGATGTTCCATAGCACAAGAGTCACTGCAGAAAGAGCCTATCTTCTAGTCGTCACCAACCGATCCTCCTTGACTGAGAGGATCTGTAGTATGCCCATTCTACTAAATCAAGATGGATGGGTAGAGATCTCGGAAGAAGGTGATGGATTCAAACAGCAATCTATTTTTTCATAACTTTCATCTATTACAAATTTGATTAAGAATGCTATCTTGACTCAGTATATTTTAATTAAATGTAATTCTTAATTTTAAAACCACTTTTCAGGTTTTTCAGAGAATTTAGATTGCATACCTTATTAGGTATGACAGTTGCCTATGTGCTGATACTGTGAATTTTAGATATTGTCCAGAACTATATTTCTGTCACTACATTACAGTGCCTTCCAGGTCAATCTTACAATTACATTAAAAAAGAAAAAAGAAAGGTAGAAGTCTTAATAGAGAATATACAAAATAGTCCTTTGCCTATGATTACAATTGGGACCAGAATTTCCAGTGTAGATCATTGTGGTTATTAAGCAAGATGTCCATGTGAATGCTTTACTCAATGACTGCAATTCTGGCTCGCAGTTGCATCGTTAAGTGACTGGGTTGTTAATCAGATGGCGTGAAAGAGCTGCCTGCCTTCTGTGGGCGAAAAGAAACGTCTATGCTGGTCTGGAGAAACAAAACTTGGATCCTGGAGATCTGAGCTTCCTTTCTCTGGCTCACCACAGGAGTTCCCCTCCCTTCCATGTGTGAAAGGGAACCGCCATGCTGGGCCAGAGAAAAAGCTCAGTTCTTTAGGATCCAAGCTTCCTTTCTCTGGCCTCTGCAGGAGTTCCTGTTCCTTTCTTGCAATTGTTTTGAAGGCTAGAAATGGCCTTTTTCTACCCCTTCAGAAACATTGCATTTGCTAGCTGTCTGGCTAGGCCTTGGTTTGACTTAGCTTACCTGTCAACAGTTGTACAAGAAGATAAAGGTGAGTAGGTCTGGGTGTACGGTAGTGGGGCAGGAGACGTCTCTGGGCCTTCTAGGCATATTGGAACAAGAAGTGGGCAGGGAGTGAGTGGGCCGAGGAATCCAAGGCCACAGCAGTTTTGTGTGTGCTGATGGGTGAGTTGGGGACTGATGGTGAGATAGGCAGGTGGGGTAGTTGCAGCACCTCCCCCCCCCATGATTATAAAGGGGATGTAAAGGCACAGAATGCAGCCGCGAGAGTTGTGTTGGGAGTTTCCCGATACTCCCATGTCACACCTCTGCTCCGTGAGCTGCATTGGTTGCCAGTTGTCTTCCGGGTGAGATTCAAGGTACTAGTAATGGTGTTTAAAGCCCTACATGGCAGGGGTCCGGAGTACCTTAGGGAACACCTGCTGCCGGCGTCAACTTCCCTCCGCCCTGTGCGTTCCCACAGAGAGGGTCTCCTCAGGGTGCCACCGGTCAGAGAATGTAGATTGGTGGCCCCCAGGGGGAGATCTTTCTCTGTGGGCGCCCCGGAGCTATGGAACCAGTTACTGGTTGAGCTCCGGACGGCGCCCGATCTTCGCTCCTTTCGCCGCGATCTGAAAACATACCTGTTCGAACAAGCCGGCCTGGCCTGAGGGGGGATTGGTGGGGTTTTTACTATCATTTTATTGGGGTTTTTATTAATGTATCAACTGTTTTTATGGGCATGTATTTAATTATTTTTTAATTTTTGTAACTCTGTGTTTTATTCTTGCCCTGTACACCGCCCTGAGTCCTGTGGGAGAAGGGCGGTATAGAAATATTAATAAATTAAATTAAAATTAAATGTATGGTGCCAAGCGCCAGAATTTTGATAATGTGATGACAATGTGATTTTTCTTCTTGTTAGTTCCTTGATGAAAGTATTGTTTTTGTCTAGATTGTTTAATCTGGTATTAATCCCTGCTTATCTGGGTATTGGTTGCTGGAGAGGAGAACTTTTTTATTGATTCTTTTGAATAGTGTGTAAATGTGGCTTATTTGTTTATTGATGGCTGATTTGTCTGAATACCAAGCTTCTGGGTATTCCTTAGCGTGGATTTACCCTGGTCTAGGATGTTTACAGTTTCCCACTTGAAACTACGGTTGAATCTCTCCCTGTGTTATCAGAGTAAAACGTTTTCATTGTGTTTTCTGACTGTTAGTTGGTGTTCATGGATGTGCATCTGGTAACATCATGGGCATATCCATGCATTTTATATTATTTTCTTTGGCAACAATATGGAAGTGGTTTGCCATAGCTTTCATTTGGGGTATTTTTCAATTTCTTAGTGTATAGCCTGCAGTCTTTGATATTCCCTTGCAGTCTCTTATCCAAGTAGCCAGACCTGATCTGTAACCAGGCCTGAACTTGCTTAGATTTTGAGCCAGGCAAGAGCAGCTAGATGGTGCCACCTGGTGAGGCTATTCTGATACTCCTGCTTAAAACAAGCTTTGCTGGTGTGTGCACGTGCAGTTGTGTGTATTACATATTTTATCATATAAAGAATGTTTAGTGCTAAACAAAGCTCCGTGACTGAGTGCATACTTAAATGTACGGTAGTTCCTTCCTATTTGAATCTGATATTCCAGTCCAGCTTACTAACTTCTTGTCAGTTTTTTTTTTCAAATGAAAGAGCAATGTTCTGTTTTTCCTTGTTAGTTCTACCGTAAAACTTCAGGGAATTTATTTTATATCTTGCAGAATTCCCAGAGCATTAGTTTTTTTACACTGTTTTTCTGTGCTGAAAACTCTTTACATTTGCACTTCTAGTAGAAATTTTTAACACAATGCTTTTAAGAACTGAAAACCCCTTTTTCTCATTGGGAAAAGTAGGTCTTGGAAGAAACAGATCACCTGCTTGTTAGATCAGCATTGAATTGTATTAATGATCAAGGCAATGTGATGCATGATTTAAATAATTTGCATTTACATAAAGATACTGAAGTGATTTCTCATCAAGCATTAAATCTGTGGAGATATAAAAACAAACAGTATATAAATATTTACTTGTTTTAACTGCTAGAATAATACAACTGTTATTGATTAAGCCAGACTTCTTTATCTTTTTTTTTACTGAGGCAGGTGATGTAGTACAGAAAATAAAAAAAATTACTATCAGCCCTATTATGGTAGTTTTGATAATAAGCTTCTGAACTAACTGCTTATATGCTTCCATCAATATCATAGTTGAAGAGTGGTCTTTATTTTTTCAAAGTTTGTTTGTTGTTTGCATCTATATACTACTGAAACACTCATACCTGTAACCTTTAACTGGGCAAAATGGTGCAGCATAGGGCAAAATCTTTTCAACCAAGGTACCTCAAATGGGGCACTGAATGCCAGAATCCATTACTTCTGAGGGAATGAAATTTAGGGAAGTTGTGGCTGCTTCAGAAATATCTTTAAAACAATGAAACGACAATGCCACAAGTTGTCTAGTATGTAATTACTCCTCATTGAAAGGAGCATGCCACCTATCTGAATAATTAGGGTTTTTTCTCACTAAAATTTAATCGGGTTTTATCTTTCTGTAACTTAAATCTATAGTATTAACTCCTGTCTTGCACTCTGAACAAAAGATATTTCTTGACCTGAGCAAATCCTTTTGTGTACTTAAAGAATAGTGTCATAGCCCCCTTCTACCTTCTCAAAACTAAAGATGTCCTTTAATCTATTTTCATAGGATTTTTCCCTAAACTTCTTCATTATATGTTTTTGAATCAATATCATTTTCTAAAAATTCTTAAGTGTAGTTCCTGGAGCTGAGAATAGTAGTCAAAGTATGGTCTGATCTGAGTAGAATAAAATGGAAATATAGCTTCATTATTTGGAAGCTATACTTGCAGAACTTAAATTTAAATTTTCCTTTTTTTTTAATCCCATTTATATCCCGCCCTTCTCCGAAGACTCAGGGCGACTTACAATTTAAGCACAAATCAATGTGCTTAGCAATAGCCTTCATTCTATGTATATGCCTGCTTATTAGGGCTTTTGGCCCCCCCACAAGCGGCATTATTACAAAGTCAGCTTATTGCCCCCACAATCTGGGTCCTCATTTTACCTACCTCGGAAGGATGGAAGGCTGAGTCAACCTTGAGCCTGGTGGGACTCGAACCTGCACTAATTGCAGGCAGCTGGTGTTACTTAAGGAGGCATTAGCCCACTGCTCCACCAAGGCTCTTTTTAATAGCTATATCTGTTGATTTTGCAGCCAATTAGTAGTAGTTGTTGTTTTTTTGCAAATTCTAGACCAGTAGGTTGGCTACCAATGAGATTCCAAGTGAAATTTATGATGTTGACAATAACCTATGAAGCCATTCATATTACCTGAGAGACTGCCCTTCTCTCATTGTCTCTGCCCACTCTTGTAAAGGCCAGCATGATGTGGGTGTTTTGGGTCCCCTCCTTGAAAGAAAATGTTATTTGTTGGGACATTATGCCTTCTTTGTTATAGCACCTCCACCATTGAATGGTATTCTCCCAGAAATTTGCATTGCCCTTATGTTGCTGCCCTTTAAGTGAGCCTTGAAAATTGGACTCTTTCCCCAGGGTTTAGGATAAAGAGTTGGCAAGGGGGGGGATTGTTTTTTATTCTATATCTTTGTGTTATCAGTTTCCCTTTGGGTTTCTGTCCTTTATTTGAACTTATTATTGGGTTTTTGTATTGGCTGAGTTTGTTGCAAACTGGCCATAGTCAACTGAATTGAGCACTTTATGAGTTTGATTAAATAAATAAGAAACTGGAATTCAGTGCTGATACAACAAGGCTACTTTAAAGCACCTAGAGTTATCTAAGGAAGCATTATGAATGTCTTAACTTAATGACTTTGGTCTACAATATGTCGTGTTAGTTGTTCCATATTTCTAATATATATTTTATGTTTTCCCATTCTTCTATCAACCATATTCTTTTGTTTAATCCTAGTACTACACATTCCTTCATTCTGCCCAGCTTTGGTGGGAATAATGGAAGAAAGCTAGAAGCCTGTGATGACCTTAACCCAGCCTACTTGCCTAAAGGCATTAAGCAGAATCACCCCTGACAGGTAAGCTATGAGTAGATGAACAGAAGGCACTTTCTTTCATATTAACTATAAGTGCAAGTAACTGGAGCTTGGTGATTATCTTTTAATCTCTCTGAGAAACTAAGGAACTCAATTAGCTCTGGGTTTTCTTCTGTTAGGCTAGAGGGGAAGAGACTGATAAATAGAAAGGCTACTTTTGAGGAGAAACAGTGCATCAGCAGTTCTCAGGGCTGTGTATCTCAGTGACACAAAGAGAAAACACTGAATAGCATAGAAATTATTTTAATATTTTTTTACATTTATACTTTGCAGTGTCATTGTTCAGAACAATCCAGATGAGTAATCATCTGATATGAGAAACTTAAGTCAAGAATAGTTTTAACTGCAATATTTCCAAATATACAAATTCTTAATGCCTTTGTGTATTCTGTAGGAATGTATAATAATATAGATCCAAAGCAGGAAAGGTGCTTCACATCTGGTGCGAGTATACTTGTTGTACCTGTCAATGGCTCCTTAGACAAGCTGTGACTTTTTCTGATCTCATACAATAGCCATAAGATCTCAGAAAAATACACATTTGAATTAAGGAGTTAAAGATAGGATAATATAGTTGCGTCCTGTTGGTGCTTCAGGTATTTTTCAAGGATACCATGCAAGCCTGGGAAAAGTTGTGGCATTGTTAGGTAGCTGCTCGCTGCAAGCTTGTCCATAGTGGATCAAAAGCACCTTTCCAGCTTCTGATCCAAATACCTAAAAAGCCCTAAGAGACAGAACTTTAAAGTAAAAATGGAGAATAGCGACTTTGTAAATACTTTCAGTATTATATGTTTTTTCCCCCTCCACTAGTTTTATTGAATCTGTTTGAACATTTTGGGGCCAAAGATTTTCAGAAGAAGAATTGAAATTGTTCATGGACATCTGCTTCCACAGAATGGCCCAGATATCTAGCAGCAATGAATTTAAAGAACATTCATCACCAGTTTTGGATCCAACAAGGCCCAAAGAAGTGGATAAAGAAGAAGCACTGCAAATGGAAGCTGAGGCTCTGGCTAAGATGCAAAAAGAAAGAGTAGTGGTTGGCAATAGACAAAAGAGTGATACCTTAAGCTACTCTTGGCCAAGCGTACAGTCCTGCAGAAAACAAGATCATGATCTTATGGTGTTTCCGGAGTCTGATGGCAAGAAGAAGGTGGATGATAAGTTAAATTCAATTGACATAGACAAACTTACATGTGCTGAATTAGAGAAACTACTTTTAGAAGAAAATCTTGAATCCCAGAAACCATCTACATTGTCAGCCACTCAGATACTTGGGGCATCATCTTCACAATTTTATTCTCACCCTGTTGCTCAAAGAAGTCAGTGGACGTCTAGTTTGCCTGGGTCTTCTAGTTGTGCCGGATCTTCTGTTTACCCTGTACCTTCTTTCAATAAACAAGTTGGTGTCTTTCAGAATGGCTTTCATCCAGGTGTATCCACTTATCAATCTACAAAGCCTGCCTATCTTTGTCTTCCAGAAAGGTCTCAATACATTTCATACGCGCTGCCATTTACTTCAACGTTCCATCCCCAAGGAAGTGTACCTATGTACCATTCAACACTTACCCCCGAAATGGCAAAAGTATTTGATAAGATTGCAAGTACTTCAGAATTTCAGAAAAATGGGAAATCAAAGACAGACTTAGAAATGACTGGTGCTAAATCTACTATTAGTTTGCCAACCTCTGAAAGCTCCAATGATATTAGTAAGTTTGATTGGTTGGATTTAGATCCTTTAAGTAAACCAAAGGTGGACAATATTGATATATTTTATACTTCAGAAGATGGAGGAAAGATAACTAATACTAAAGTTGTAGAAGATCCTTGGGATGCTGTGCTACTAGAAGAGAAGTCTCCAGGAAAGAGCCATCTTGAAAGAAAACTGAGTGGAAAATCTGCTTCTGGGGCAACAGTTACAAGAAGTCAGTCTTTAAACATTCGAACTGCTCAGCTTGCTAAATTACAGGGCCAAACTTCACAGGTAAAATATCTTAAAAATATTTTTCCATTTAAATGCAGATGTTGCTTTGCAAACCTTTCTTGCCAAATTTAGATGAAAAATTGTCCCCTTCCAATTTATACAAATAGGTGTAGAGTAGCATCCTATTTGTTAATATTCCTCAGTATTAACAACCAATAATGTACAACGTGTGTGTGTGTGTGTGTGTGTGTGTATTTCTGTGTATTCTAAATGGAATCTGGAAATGGCTAATTCTTGCAAGAAGCTTTGATAACTAAAGTCTGTGTAACATGATAATTTTTATATAGTTTTGAAAATACAGCAAGTCTCCAGGTTAATAATGCTCTGGTTTAAGGATGAGCTATAGTTAAGAATGGAGTCCATTGCAACAAAATTCAAGTCAAATACACAGTAGTTCAAGTGAAATACAGAATGGTTCTAATTTATTATACAATACTACCTATATGGTGTTACATAATAATAGTGTACTGGTTTGCATATAAATTTGACCTAAGGACAGACCTTAGGAATGGAGCTTGTTCCTAAACAGGGGACTGCTTAGTACTTTCAAATAAATAATAAAATATTATTTTAATCATATTTTAGCTTGATTTTGGTACTAGCTGTTTTACTGCATTATGCCGTACAGCTTGCCAAAAGCAGGACTAGCCCAACTCCATTATTTGCTATTCAGAAGACGTCATTTAATTAAATGCTATTTCTCTGAATATACTTGGGCAATATTAAATTAGACATTTCCTGATGTGACATCATCATGTGACATGTCCCTTAAATCAGAAGCAAATGAGTAGCTGTAATGGCTGACACAAAATGGCATAGGTGGCTGGAATGAGGCAAGTCCTCTTTTCAAAGTATTCAATTTTTTTTGGATGAATCAACTTGACTATGAACAGCTGTATAAATGTTTGCTCACATCTTTCCATAACAGGAAAAAAATGATATATTGGATTTTGAAGTATCCTCACTTACTAGGCATTTCAAAATTTAGTACCACAAGAGCCTCATAGTAACCTAATATTATTTCATGTTAGGTTGGGTATTTTGAAGCAAATGTAGTTGGAACTAAGAAAGCTTGTATGTGTATACATTTGTGCGTATGTAGGTGTACGCACACAACTTTCTATCCTCCAAATTTTTGCTATAGTAGGTATAAGTAATCACAAAATACTCATGTACTGAAAGCAAATGAATAAGTCTGATCCCAGTCCACCAGGGTACTTTTCAGTCTAAAATAACCTTTCTCCACACAATCCAGTGGAGCCCGCAGGCATTCTGTAATAAAGTTTATGCTAGGTTTTGATACACTTATTACTTTTTAATAGAAGATTTCTAGGAGCATGTGCTTTAATATAACTAAGTAGGACTGTTTTTTCTTAACTGTGGAGAGAAATATCAAAAAGGTAGAGATACTTCTGGCACTTCAGCTCTTGCCACATTGTAACTTGGCTCTTTTTCTTAAATGCTGTAGAATGGAACCTTTGAATCAGAGTGTCTGGGAAAATTTAAAGAAATTACAAAGCATATAGAGCACAGAAATAATCCAGCACATCTGAATTCCACTGTAACATAAAATTACAGTGAATTGCTTCCTAATAGCTCATCCAGAGATGCTTTTAGACAAAACATCTGTTGTACAACCACTTTGCCAAATCCACAGAGGTTTTTTTTTGATGGGTTCAGAAATTACAGCTTTAGGCTGTTAAAACTACTTAAGTCTTTCTGTGACTTCCATTTTTTATTTTATTTTACCAAACTCCTGTAAGAGAAGAAATTCAAAATACTTCTGTGTTCTCTTTGGTAAACCACCTTTGTTGAAAGTAACTGTTTAGATTTAGAAGAAGCCTTGGCATAAAAACTCATTATCTCAAGATACATGTATCTAAAACTCACAGCTGTAACTGCAGCATCCAAAACTCTGCCTAATGTTAGATATTTACAAAGTAAATGAGGTAGTAATGAAATATCTTGTTTCCATGAAATCTTATCGACAACTCAGCTAAATTTAGACTGACACAGGTTTATCACAATAGCAAAAACTAGTATTGTTTCTTCTTGGGTGAATGTAGTAGAATTGGAGAGCTCTCTTTCACCTGTTTCCTCACCACTATTTCTGTACCAGCTGAAAGTTGCCAATTGAAAGCAGCACTGATACAGACTATCCATTTCTATTACCAAAATTGCTACCTTTAGTAAACGGGTCTATGTAGATCAGCTTTCTAAACCTTTCCTGTATATATTTTTTTTATATCTATCTCACTTCACTTTTTTATCCTTAACATTTCAGATAGACAATGGGACCAGTAGCCTGCCAGGAGAAAACAAACTTCTAAAAAACATTGAATGGCAAAATCAAGAACAAGCAGCATTTTGTGATGCCATTGCAAAGTAAGCAATTTAAGGCAAACTCAGTCACTATTATTAATGGAAATGTAATGTCAGGAATCTGGTAGTCCTTTTTCAAATAACAAATTTTATTGCACGGCATAAGCTTTCATCAAGTGAACGGTAGCTCAAGAAAGCTCATGTCTTTTAGTAAAATGTGTTAATCCGAAAAGATGCTAACAAATTTCTGTGGGGTTTTTTTTGTCACCATATTAACACAGCTGTTACTACAATGAATGATAAACTACAGTCATGGCCGAAATTGTTGGCACCCCAGAAATTTTTCCAGAAAATCAGGTATTTCTCACAGAAAAGTATTGCAGGAACACATGTTTTGCTATACACAGGTTTATTCCTTTTGTGTGTATTGGAACACAACAAAAAAGGGAGGAAAAAAAGTGAATTGGACATAATGTCAAACAAAACTCCAAAAATGGGCCGGACAAAATTATTGGCACCCTTAACTTAATATTTGGTTGCACACCCTTTGGAAAAAATAACTGAAATCAGTCGCTTCCTATAAGCATCAATAAGCTTCTTACACCTCTTACCCGGAATTTTGGACCACTCTTCCTTTGCAAACTGCTCCAGGTCTCTCTTATTGGAAGGGCACCTTTTCCCAACAGCAATTTTAAGATCTCTCCACAGGTGTTCAATGGGATTCAGATCTGGACTCATTGCTGGCCACTTCAGAACTCTCCAGCGCTTTCTTGCCATCCATTTCTGGGTGCTTTTTGACGTATGTTTGGGGTCATTGTCCTGCTGGAAGACCCAAGATCTTGGACACAAACCCAGCTTTCTGACACTGGGCTCTACAGTGCGACCCAAGATCCTTTGGTAATCCTCAGATTTCATGATGCCTTGCACACATTCAAGGCACCCAGTGCCAGAGGCAGCAAAACAACCCCAAAACATCATTGAACCTCCACCATATTTCACTGTAGGTACTGTGTTCTTTTCTTTGTAGGCCTCATTTTGTTTTCGGTAAACAGTACAATGATGTGCTTTACCAAAAAGCTCTATCTTGGTCTCATCTGTCCACAAGACGTTTTCCCAGAAGGATTTTGGCTTACTCAAGTACATTTTGGCAAACTGTAATCTTGCTTTTTTATGTCTCTGTGTCAGCAGTGGGGTCCTCCTGGGTCTCCTGCCATAGCGCTTCATTTCATTTAAATGTCAACGGATAGTTTGTGCTGACACTGATGCTCCTTGAGCCTGCAGGACAGCTTGCATTCCTTTGGAACTTGTTTGGGGCTGCTTATCCACCATCCGGACTATCCTGCGTTGCAACCTTTCATCAATTTTTCTCTTCTGTCCACGACCAGGGAGATTCGCTACAGTGCCATGGGTTGCAAACTTCTTGATAATGTTGCGCACTGTGGACAAAGGCAAATCTAGATCTCTGGAGATGGACTTGTAACCTTGAGATTGTTGATATTTGTCCACAATTTTGGTTCTCAAGTCCTCAGACAGCTCTTCTCCTCTTTCTGTTGTCCATGCTTAGCGTGGCACACACAGACACACAATGCAAAGACTAAGTGAACTTCTCTCCTTTTTATCTGCTTTCAGGTGTGATTTTTATATTGCCCACACCTGTTACTTGCCCCAGGTGAGTTTAAAGGAGCATCACATGCTTGAAACAATGTTGTTTACCCGCAATTTTGAAAGGGTGCCAATAATTTTGTCCGGCCCATTTTTGGAGTTTTTTTTGACATTATGTCCAATTTGCTTTTTTCCCCTCCCTTTTTTTGTTGTGTTCCAATACACACAAAGGGAATAAACCTGTGTATAGCAAAACATGTGTTCCTGCAATACTTTTCTGTGAGAAATACTTGATTTTCTGGAAAAATTTCTGGGGTGCCAACAATTTCGGCTATGACTGTATGTGTGCCTTTTAATGAAATTATCACTACTGTTTTTATATACTAGTGACAGAAAACTTTCTTCCTGTTCATATTTTAAGGTTTTGAACATTTTAACAATGAAACTAGTCTCTGCAAGTTAATTTAAGTGTCTTGGTTCACTTATCACACTAAGCAAAGAGTAACAGGTTGGACATGGGTGGCTGAATCAAGGTTTGGTGAATAATTTACAATTCCCTGGGTTTATACAATGTGCTGTTTCTTTGCTTAAAAGAGCTGTAATAGTACAGTAGCACAATTGTAAGTTAACTCTTCCCACGCCAGGAGTTCAATCCTGACCAACTCAAGTTGACTCAGCCTTCCATCCTTCTGAGGTCAGTAAAATGAGGACCCAGATTGTTGGGGGAAATGTGCTGACTCATAAAGCACTATGAAGTGGTATATAAGTCTAAATGCTATTGCTAAGTGCTATTGGAATGATGTATGATCCAAGCCAAGATTTTGTATGAACCCTTTTTTTTAAAAAAATAGGAAATATTTTTGCATGCTATTGACCACACTCTAGAATTTGACAACCATGATTTAGCATTAGCCATGGCTAAGGTGCTGACCAATAAATATGTGTCATATGATACAGCAATCATTCTCTATTTGAGCCAATTAAAGTAATCATTTGCTAACAGTATTTTATGGATTTTCATTTTTGTTTATATGTGTGTGTGTGTGTGTGTGTGTGTGTGTGTAATGTATGTATGTATATATATATGTTAAGTGTTAAGTATTTTAGAATACCTTGCTAGGCCCCAAACACGGGACAAATATTAGGTTGGACATGGGTGTATATGTGTATGTATATGGGTGTATATGTATATGTATATATATGTAAATTTTTTTGGCTTGCTAACAAAGAATAAAGGGAGACAGATATGATCATTTCAAACTTATTTGTTCTCATCAGTCAGCCATACCCTTCTGAGATTCGAACCTGGGCTGACTGCGTCTTAAGCAGTTGACAACAAATTAGTTTGAAATGATCATATCTGTCTCCCTTTATTCTTTGTTAGCAAGCCAAAAATTTTTTCACACAAATATGAGCTGTCACCGGTGTGACTACTGCCTGTCGATGGCCTTCAGGTTAGGCTGACACAGGAAATAAAGATTTGTCCCATGTTTGGGGCCTAGCAAGGTAATCTAAAAAATAGTTAACAAGCGTTTTATACACACACACACACACACACGAAAAAAAGTCAATGAAACTGCTCTGTGTGAAGTGGGGCAAAATTAATCCCAACACACTCCCTTTCTTTCTCAAAACCCTATCAGAAATAAAGCTAAAGTGGCATGAATATTACTTTCGAACTAAGGATTGCTTGACTACGTATTAGCTGTTAAAACAACATGCCTTCCTTAACCATAATCTGATGAGTGGGCTGGGTTGAGAAGGTGTGATGCAACCGAATGCAACAGCAGTCAGAAAATGATACATCTGATGATAGTGGATGCACACCGACCTATACCAAACTAATTCTCCAATTTCAGTTGCTTAATACTGCCTATAATTTAGTCCTTTCTGGAGCATACTGTGTCCTGAAGTAGATATGGAACAGTTCAACTGAACCATCCATTCTCGTTCAGTATCATCTTTTTTCTCTTGGGATTAGCTACAATGGGGATTCAGTTTTTCTTTTTATCCACTTGTTTTTGCAATGTAGTTGCAACAGTAGTCCTTTAATGGGTTCCGGATTTATAGTTTGTTCTAATTTATCTTTTGTTGTTGATGGCTAGCTGGTGTTAGTCATTATTTGGTAGAAACCATTCTTATCCAACTGGGGCCTTTTTCAGTCTGCAATTTGTGGAAAATGAATTATGTTAACTTTGAAAGTTGGAGTATATTTCCATTTTGACATGTGAAACGAGAAGCTAGGCCAGAAATTAATTCTGCTTTTTCAGGCTTGGAGGTAGATCTAGCCATACGAAATCTAGCTATGGTAAATCCTTCTCAGTCCTTCGTTCCTTCTTATGAGCAGATTATGACATGATTGCCTTTCTGAATCTTTCTGTCCTTTTCAAAGTAGGTCTTTTTTAGAACAGCCAGTCAACATTCTTGCCATTAAGCAAAGAGTTTATCAATTGCTGGTTGAAAGGAAGAGATGATTTTATCTCTCCCTCCCAATTCTTCCTTTTTTTTAAAAAAAATGTCCTTGTGCTGTCTTCTAGCCTGCTGATATTTCTCTCATTTGCATTGGCACTTGTTTGGCTGCACATGTATATAGCAAGGAAGTAGGTAGAAAAAATCTGTAGTTTATTTCAGAATTACTAACTTTACACAAATCAGTTTAAAACTATTGCAGAGGCTTTTTTTAAAGGTGGAATTGATGGATGATTTAAGATGATGAAAATATTGAACCTGTCAGAGCATGTTGTTTAACAGAGTAGAGAGGGGATTAAATTAATAATGTTAAGAAAATTAGATTAGCTATATAAATCTTAAGAATTTTAATTCAGAAAGTGCATTGATTTCAATGGTAATCCTGCATAATCATGCTTAAATTTGCAATTTGATGCCCTTTGTGTTGCTTCTTGTTCTTGTGTATTACTCCAGTGATCATTGTAACTGCATTTATAAACATGTTGTTTACAGATTAAGGACCAAGTTTCCTCATACCAAGCATGATACAAACTTAGGTTTTGTGTTGAGTCCAGTCATGTTGCAGAGAAATGTAAGTGGAGAGAACTCCAGCATCAAGATTTCAATAGAAATTGAAGGTTTCCAACAGCCAGTGACATTCACATGTGATGGTAAGTGCATTTTTATTTTAATAGGTATATTTCAGTAGATTGAAAGATTGCCAAAATAATGTTGGTAATGAATTACACCCTTGAGGGTAGTCTTTGACTTACAGCCACAATTGAGCCTGGAATTTTGGTTGTAAGTCATTGCAGTTGTTAATAGGGTCACCACGTGACTTGACTCAACTTTACAACTACATCATGGCTTTCTTGGGCAAGGTCATTGAGTGATCATGCGGGTTGTTCAGTGGAAAGCAGGGGTGCCTCGGGTTGGGTGAATCTTAGAGCAGGCCACAGGCAAGATAGGAGTTTTTTGCATTATGCATGGCGCAGGGGGGTAAAAAAAAAAGAACTTGCCTTAGCTTGGCAACACAGCAAGGCATCACACTTTTTTTGCCAGGAAATGCAAAATATCTGGCAGCTTCTATGGTAGAACGTGAAGCAGTCTCCTTGCCCCCAGACTGAACACCAGGGAAGCCTCCACAGCAAGGCACAAAGCAGCCGCCCCTCAAAAAGTTCCACACAAGAGGGAGACCTCAAAGGCACAAAGCAGCCCCCCTCCCCCGATGAAGCTCCAACTCCTGGAAATGTTCCAGCCCAGCCACCCACACTGTCCAAGAGACCTTCACAATGTTCTTCCTTTCATGAGTTTGTCCAACTTGGTCCTTTTACAAAGAAGAAGGGGGGGGGGAATGCTAAAGGCAGCCACTTAGCCGCAGTCTTAAAATGCCCCTTTTCCCATGCTCCTGGGTGGGGTTGGAGTGCGGAGGCTGGCTTTGTAGTAAAAAAAAAAGAAAGAAAAAGAAAAAATACCTTTACTTTTCCAAGGGTCTGGAAAGAAAGCACAGCTTTCCCAAAACTCCACAGAGCATCTGCAATTCCAAAAGGAAACATCTGGCTGCCTTAGCACTTCCCCCCTCCCCCTTCTATGCAAAAGGCTAGCCTCATAAACGTCATGGTTTTAAGACGTTTCGTTTTGACTTCCGTCAGTTATCAAGCACGTTCCTAGAGATCAGCTTTACAGGAGCCATTTCCATTGGAACTGATATTTAAAACATGTGGACTTTTACCTGTATTTTTAATCCCATCCATTATGTTCGCAATATACGTTTTGTTTTCCTACCTTGTTTTTCCAAGTCTGGTTTATCCGTAGAGCATCAGATATACCTTTTATTTACAGCTGAATGGATTTTTGAGAATAAATTGCTGTTAATTTTTTATTCTGTTACTCAAATTGCTAACTACAATATGTCAAAAACTCTTCAGGTTGCATTGAGTTACTTGCTCATGTTTTTCTATTTTACAAAACTGCCTTCAGTTCACTATTTTTGTTGCCTTTTCTTCTGTGTTTGTTTTTCTCCAAACAGTGAGTTCTCCAGTTGAACTTATAATAATGCAGGCTCTTTGCTGGGTGCATGATGACTTGAACGATGTAGATATCGGCAGTTATATTTTGAAAGTTTGTGGACAAGAAGAAGTTTTACAGAAGTAAGTTTTGCTTTGGTTACATCCTGATTTCTACAAAACTATAGTGAATGCAAATTTAACTGTTACTAATAGGAAAAAGAGTAAGTAGTTTAGCAATCAGAATTAAAATAGGTGTTATTATTGAATTTGGAACTCTACTGTATTCATTTAGATATGGCATATTGTTTATTTTATTTTATTATGGTTTTTATCTGTTTAAATTTCAGATTTATAATAAATCATACTAGCACTGTCAAACTTAACTATTCTTAGAAAAAATATGCTGTCATGGAATACATTCAATTGTCTAATGCAGAATCCTGTAGTATTTGAAAATGGCAGCTAGTTGTAAAAGCATGTGTCTTGTCAGTTACTTATTTTTAAAATGAGTATATTTTTTGGCTTATTGCAAGTTCTGCATCATCTCTTAGTCTGGAGTTTTATTAAGAGTGATTCTGCCAACTTTTCATGTTTAAAATAAATGCTATAGTAATGGGACAATTACATCAGAACAAGCAAAGCTGGGAATATGAATCCTGTTCCACTTAAATATGCCATAATAATAGTTTTTTTTATTGAAAAGATTTATAAAAGTTACAATATTATCCCATCCCCAAACCCCCCCAAACCCCCTCCCCCTCCCCCACTTCCCAAAGCTGGTTAAAGGTAAAGGTAAAGGTTCCCCCGCACATGCGTGCTAGTCGTTTCCGACTCTAGGGGCCGGTGCTCATCTCCGTTTCAAAGCCGAAGAGCCAGCGCTTGTCCGAGGACGTCTCCGTGGTCATGTGGCCGGCATGACTGGACGCCAAAGGCGCACGGAACGCTGTTACCTTCCCACCGTAGTGGTCCCTATTTTTCTACTTGCATTTTTACATGCTTTCGAACTGCTAGGTTGGCAGAAGCTGGGACGAGTAGCAGGCGCTCACTCTGCTACGCGGCACTCGGGATTCGACCCGCCAAACTGCCGACCTTCTGATCGACAAGCTCAGCGTCTTAACCCACTGAGCCACCGCGTCCCTTCAAAGCTGGTTACAGGGTTACAAATATATAATAATCATAATCTAACTAACATTAATCAATTATATAAATAACCAAATACATAATACACTTTAACCCGCCTATAACATAATTACAAACTCTCTAAAATATAAAAAATATAATATATAAATATATTTTATATAAAATTATAACAATCTAAAATTTACTCATAAGCTAAATGGAACTTTTTAGTCCCATATTTTTTCTGAATATAATCTATCCATCTTCTCCAGACCGAAATGTATCTTTCTTGTGAATAATCCTTCAAGTAAGCAGAAATCTTAGCCATTTCTGCTAAATTTGACACTTTAAGCGTCCACTCCTCTATAGTAGGCAGACAGTCCTTCTTCCAATATTGCCCTACCAATAACCTCGCAGCTGTTATCAAATTCAACATCAAATTAATTTCTTTAGTATCACAATCTGTAATAACACCCAATAAAAATAATTGTGGAGTAAACTTTATCTTTCTCCTAAAAATCTTTTGAATGTTCCACCAAATTTTAATCCAAAAAGCTTTTATATTTCTACAGGTCCACCAAATATGAAAATAAGTAGCATCCAAACTACCACATCTCCAACATTTGGGCTGTAAATTAGAATATATACAAGACAACTTTTTAGGATCCAAATGCCATCTATAAAACATTTTATAAAAATTTTCTCTTAAATTTTGGGCTTGAGTAAATTTTACATTTCTAACCCAAATTACCTCCCACACATCCAATGGAATCGGTTCTTGAATATTTTGAGCCCACTTTACCATATAATCCTTTATCAATTCCGTTTCCGAATCCAATTCTATTAAAGCATTATAAATTCTCTTTATATGCGCTCGAGTTTGATCTTTGATCTATTTTACCAAATTTTCATCCATCAGTGTCAAACCAACCTTCTGATCTAACTTCCACCTAGCTTGCAATTGAGTATACTGAAACCAAGACAGTATGATATTTTCTTGCTTTAACTTGGTTACCGACCTTAGTTGCCAATCATTCCCTACCAATCTTAAGTAGTTGCTTATAAGAAATCATCTCCAAATTCACACCCATAGATACCCCCTCTATTGCGTGTCCAGGAATCCCCCATATTGGTATTTTATAATTCAGCTTATAATAATACTTTCTCCAAACACGCAATAAAGCACTTCTTAAAATATGAGATTTAAAAGCCTTATCAACTTTTTTGTCATAAATCAGATATGCATGCCACCCATATAATAAATCCCATCCCTCAAGATAAAGTATACTTTTATTGGTCAAATTAAGCCAATCACTAACCAATGTTAAAACCACTGCATCATAATATAATTTCAAATTAGGCACCTTAAGTCCTCCTCTTTCCCGAGCGTCTTGTAAAATCTTAAGTTTAACTCTTGGTTTTTTCCCCGCCCAAATAAATTTGTTAATACCCTTCTGCCATTCATCCAAATTAGCATCTTTTTTCAAAATAGGTATCATTTGAAAAAAAAAGAGAAACTTTGGTAAAACATTCATTTTGACAGCTGCAATTTTTCCCAACAAGGATAATTGTAATTTTTTCCAATTATTTAAATCCTTTTGTACTTTTAACCATAACATCTTATAATTATTCTTATATAATTTCACGTTAGAAGCTGTAATATATACCCCCAAATTTTTAACCTTTTTCACAATTTCATAACCTGTCAGTTTTACTAACAGATCCTTTTCATTCATAGTCATATTTTTAGATAATATTTTAGTCTTATTATTATTTACCTTAAAACCCGAAACTTTGCCATATTGTATTATATGATTTCCATCAAATCTATAACCGATTGAATCGGTTGAGATAATGTAACAACCAAGTCATCCGCAAATGCTCTTAACCTATAATCATTCTGCTTTATTTTTATTCCCTTTATTTTAGTTGATTCCCGAATTTTAATCAATAAGATCTCCAATGTTAAAACAAACAATAATGGTGACAGGGGGCACCCCTGTCTTGTACCTTTTTCAATTTTAAATGCATCTGTTAAACCCCCATTAATTATAATTTGTGCCGATTGTTGTTGATATATGGCCTTAATAGATTGCAAAAATTTATCCCCAAAATTCATCTTATCCACAACTTTCAATAAAAATTGCCAATTCAACTGATTAAAAGCTTTTTCAGCATCCAAGAATATCAATGCCGCGGGGACTTGGTTATTCTTATCCAAATACTCAATTAAGTTAACTATATGTCTTACATTATATTTCATATATCTTCCAGTTATAAATCCAGACTGATCGCTATGAACCGTCTATTTCAAGACTAGCATTAATCTATTTGCCAATATTTTTGCAAAAATCTTATAATCTGTATTTAAGAGCGAAATAGGTCTATAATTCTTAGGCTGAGTAAGATCTTGATCCTCCTTTGGGATCAACTATATAAAAGCCCTTCTCCAGGATGGAGGCACCTCCCCTCCGGCCTGGATATTATTAAATAGTTCCTTTAAAGGTTCTACCATCTCTAGAAATAAAAGTTTTATAATAAATTGCTGTTAAACCACTTTTAACTGTTTAATTGCTGATATAATTTCTTCAGAAGTGATTAAACAATTCAACCCTTCCCATTGTTCATATGAAAGCATAGGAATATGCGCTTCCTGTAAATATTTATCTATATCTAAGGTTTGTATATTTTCACTAGCATATAACTTCATAAAAATCCAAAAAACCCTTTTTAATCAAATTTTGTTGATATGTTTCTTTACCTTTATAGTCTATTTTCTCTATAGTACATAACTTCTGTTTTTTCCTTAATTGATAAGCTAACCACCTACCAGGCTTATTTGCATTACAAAAAGTATTATGTTTCGCATATCGCAAATTAGTTGCAACCTGATCCGCCATTAACATATTAAATTGCTCTTTCAACAAATTTATTGAAATCCTTAAACTCTTATCTGATGGATTCAGAGTAAAAGCTTTCTCCTTCAATTTAATCTCTTCTTCCAATTCTTTACGTTTTTGCATCTGCTTACGCCTATGACCATTGTTCATATGAATCAAAATCCCCCTCATGTAAGCTTTGCTGGCATCCCAAACCATTTCAATCGGTGTTCCTTTATGCATGTTCAAAACAAAAAACTCTTTCAAATCTTTACATTTCTGTGAAAGTACATCATATCTAAATAAATTTTCATTCAATCTCCAAGATCTTCTTATCCCCTCTTCCCTAAATAGTTCCATCCATACAGGACTATGATCCGACAACGTTCTAGGAAAAATCTTGACATTCTTAACTCTGGGAACAAGATCACTAGTAATTTAAAAAAAATCAATCCTAGAAAACGATTGATGCCTGTCCAAAAAAAAGTAAAATCTCTGTCCTCCAAATTCCGTTCCCGCCAAATATCTCTTAGTTCCAAGTCATCTTTCAAACCAAAAAAACCTTTAGGCAATCTAGAATAGTTAGGAGAATTTTTAAAAGACCCCTTCTTGTCCTTACTTGAATCCAAAACACCATTCCAATCACCCATCAAAATAACAGATTTATAATCCAATTGAATTAGTTTATCATGTAAAAACTTATAAAACTTTCTTTGCTGTTGGTTAGGAGCATATAATCCAATAATAAGAATTTTCTTGCCTTGTAGCAATAGTTCAATAATAGCATATCTTCCCTGTGGATCAGATTCAATTAGTGTAGCAGATAAGTCTCTTCTTAAATAAATAACTACTCCGCTCTTTTTATCTGGAGCAGATGCCATAAAATGTAATCCCAACTGGGAGTTAATCAAATACTTTTGATCTTTTATACTAATATGAGTTTCTTGTAAGCAGACAGTATCATTTTTATGTTGCTTCAGGTAATGAAACACTTTCTTTCTTTTTTGTGGTGAATTTAAACCGTTAACATTCCATGTCAAAAGCTTTATCGCCATCCTCAGCGACCTGAAACCTCTGGAACGCCACCTGGAGCTCTGCAGTTGGTCTCTTCGGTCGCGCCCCTCCCACCGGCTCCGTAGTAACGGCCTTGTATCATAGACCCAGAGTCCATCTTCTGTTTCAGTTGTTCCTTTTCTCTCCGTTTGTGCGCAGCATGCGTCATTCTCTGCTCTTTTGAATCACCCTTTGACAGCAAACTCTGTTCAGTGGATTCAGCCAATTGTGCCTCCAACAAACTTTGCTGATGCGCCTTCAACTTGTTGTTTATCTTCTTCCACTCTCTTAGGTAATGGAGATGGTGGTGAACCTGCTTTCAGGACATAAGTATAAAAATCTTTTGCCTTTGCAATCGTATTAAGCCTGTATCGTGTCCCTGCATAATTCACCACTATTCTAATAGGTATTTCCCATCTGAACGGAATTTGTCGATTTTTAAGCTCATCAGACAGAAAACCAAAATCCTTCCTTTTTCTCAACATCTTAGGAGGTATTTCTTTCAAAATTATAATATCTTGACCTGCAATTTGAAATCTCTGTTGATAGAAGGCCTGGATGATCGCATTTCGAAGTGACCTCTTAGAAAAATAAATCACCACATCTCTAGGTAATTTCTTCTGCCTCGCAATCCAAGAATTGACCCTAAATTTTTTTTTTCACCTCCCTTAATAACTCCTTAGGATCCCATTGCAGGATGGGAGCAATGACTTTAATCACCTCTTCCAGTAAATCCTCACGAGGGTTTTCTCTCAACCCTCTTATTCTCAAAGCAAATTCCATTTCTTTATACTGTGAAATAATCACCTCATCCTCAATTTTATCAATTTTGTTTTCTGCTATACCAATTCTACTTTCAAGTTTTTCACTATTTTCCACAACTTCATCCACACGATCATCTAAACGTTCAATATGTGCAGCCAGCCCTTGAAATACAAACAAAATGTCCTCTCTCATCTCTCTATTTTTAAATTCAAGCAGATTAGCTACCTCTTCCTTTATTTGTTGAGTCATTTCTTGTGCCTGCAGCTTCAAAGCATCCTGCAAATCTTTCAGTGTAAGTGCTGGTGGTGGAGGAGAGGGTGGGGGGGGGATCTGGGCTTTGAAGTGGATTGCGTTGCAGATTGAATCACTGGCAAAGAGATTGAAGTTTTAGAGACAACAGGAACTGCCTGCCGTCTCGAAGCCATTTTCCAACTTGCTACAATTCACTTTCTCTAATCACTTTCACTTTCCCTCTGCACTTCAAAAAAATAAAATCCAAAAAGAGGAAAAGGAACCCTTGATAATAATAATAATAAGAAAAAGAAGAAAAACAAAATTCTTTAAAACTCTGAAATCCAATATGTTGTTTAGATTTTAACAAAGTCTTCGTACTTTATTCTTTCAAAAAGAAAAAACATTTCGGCGCCATCTTTTCTCTTTCTCTTTCAAAATCTGATTTACGTATGGAGAAGATTAAAGCACTCAAGTTAAAGTTCTAAATACTTGCAACTTTACTCCTCCTGGTCAGCTCTGTCTGCTTTGAAAGCAATCATAAATCACTGTAATCCGCAGATGTGGATGCAGCGTCTGGCTTCACCCCTGCATGGAGCAAAGGCGTCCTGGACTCGGAGAAAGCCTCGGACTCCGTGGGAGCTCTCACCCTCCGACCCCCAGATAATTCTGGGAGGTCTTGGGGAGCTCTACCACTATCCGAGGAAAGCTCACCTCCCCCTCTTCTCCCGAGGGGGAAGTTACGAGCCGTGGGACAGCTGATTGTCACTGTCTCCGCGGATCTAACGAAGCCTCAGGACGGGCGGCCAGAGAAAAGCCGCCATTCGGCGCGGCGTTGCCACCGGAAGTCCGCCATAATAATAGTTTTAAATATGTCTAGAGTTATTTTATTCGAGAAATATATTTGCTCAGCGTGTTTTTGATGCTTAGAAGACTAGCATCCTAATTACTATTAATAACATAGTAAGCAGAAATTCAGAATAATCTGTGTAAGCTTTTCCAACTGTGATTGCTATTAGCCCCTTTCTAGTTCTGCTAAGCAATATTAGAAATTAGAAAGGGGAAAACTAGTGAAGGGAAGGGAGCCATGGATTCTAAAAACCAGGTCCATATATTCTTATTTATTTATTTGTATCCTGCCTTTATTATTTTTATAAATAATTCAAGGCCTATCCAACACACCTTCCTCCTGTTTTCTCCACAACAACAATCCTGTGAGTTGCATTGGGCTGAGAGAGAGAAAGTGACTGGCCCAGAGTCACCCAGCTGGTTTTCATGGCTAAGGCAGGACTCGAACTCATGTTCCATTGAGAATCTTATTGATAATTTGAAATAGTGAATAATCACAGCATTTATTGTTTTCACAGCAAGCATTGTGTGGGAAGCCATGAGTATATTCAAAACTGTCGAAAGTGGGACACAGAGATTATTCTACAGTTATTGACTAATAATGTTATTTGCAGAGATCTTGCACGAACAGTAAGTACAAGGGAAGCTTGTGTATCAAAACAACCATCATTTATTCTTTTTATATGTATTATTGATGTTCTGCATATTCCTTGTTTTTATTATTGTATTGTGAACTCGTGTCTTGTAACCATAACTCACATGTACCTAGAATTATCTTATCTCTGGTCTATTTTCTTCCTCTCTGTTATGCAGCTCATCAAGTAATTCAAGAACAGCGAGAAAGTCTCTTTCCGCTGCTAGTTCTTACAAAAATTGTAAACAACCCTCATTACAAATATTGATTAATTGGTTTACTATGTGCCATCAAAACGATGTCGACTATTAGCAACCAATTAGATTTTCACCATTAACAGTCACTAACCTGGCCCTTCAGATCTTCCAGCAGTGCACCCATTGCCACTGTGATTCCATCTATCTTGCCGTTGGTCATCCTCTTCTCTTTCTTTCCGCCTTTCCTGGCATTAGAGCTTTCACCAGAGAACTAGATTTTCACAAGATGATATATCCCAAGATCTCCACTCTTGATACTGGCCTTAGAAATAGAAAAAAACTTTCAAATTGAGCTCAAATCCTGGTGTCTAGTGGATGTATCCATACAGTTTTCCCTAGTGTAAGAAGACAAGGTGGTTTATCATTGGGTTCTTCTGAAAATGTTTTTACCCTTCCAGTATAGACTATAGTCCTGAGATTTCCTGCTGATCTCTAAATATTAACCATTCTTACTCTAGTCTTTAAAGATCAGCCAAGATATTTCTTATTCAGTATGTTATAAATTGGCCCTAATGACACACTAATATATATTAAACTGACTAAATAGCAAGGATTGCTGATTTGCTATATTCCGCTTCCAGATACTGTTTTTATATTTATCTGGCAGCTTAAAGGCTAGGATAGAGAATCCATAGAACAACAATCATTGCTACAGGTGAAAACACAAATGTAGGAAGCATGGAGGTTTTTTGATCATGGGGTGGTTTTTTTTTGGAAAGTCTTAAGAAATCCAGTAATGAAGCTAATAATGAATACACCTGTGAAACAAATTACTGTTACACGTAGGTTTGTTATAAAAATTGGTAATTCACCCTGAGCAAACCTAGTTAAATTGGAGGATGCTATCAGATATTAGCTCTTGTATATGAATTTAACAGCCAGCCACTTTTTAGTAGAGAAATTGAAAGGACACTTTTATTACCAGTTTTCTATTTAAGGAGGTAGCAAAAAATGCTACCTCCTTAAATTCTCATTTTCAGAACTCTTAGAATAAAACTTGCTATCCATCTTTAGATTATTTTTTACAGGGCAAGGGAGAATATTGATAAGTTTGGCAAATCACTTATGCATTTTCTATTATTAGGAAGATGATGATGGGACACCAATAGATTTGGCAAAACATCTCTGCCATGTAGAAAAGTTTTTCAGAGAGACCATTCAGAGGTAACAACTTTGTCATAATATCATTTATTTGTTTCAATTTTGGTGCTGCCCAGCACCAAACCAATTCTAGGTGTGTGTGTGTGTGTGTGTGTGTGTGTGTCAAGATGGAAAATCCAGACAACTAACTCCAAAATATATGTAACATATTCAAATATTTCTAATAATGGATTCCATCTAACCTACTCCAGTGATGTCTGGGAGAATAGCTAGTTTGTTAGAGCCTTCTGGAATGCCAAACATTACATTTTGTAATCAAGCATATGTCATGTTGGTGCCTTTTTATTCGTTTTACAAAGCTTATACTAATAATATACACAAGTAATAGAACAGGGGTGTCAAACTCAATTTCATTGAGGGCCGCATCAGCATTGCGGTTGCCCTCAAGGGGCCGGGTGGGTATGGCCAGGGTGGGCGTGGCCTACTGGGTGGGCGTGGCTAGAGTGTGTATGGCCTACTGGGTGGGCGTGGCCAGCTCTACATCATTCGCATCAAGGGTGCCTATGGGGGCCTGGGCAGGAGTGGGACAGATCTGAGGGTCTCTGGTAGAAGGAGGGTCTCTGGGCCAGGGCCAAGGCAGTGGGGGCCGTTCCCTCACTGTTTCCAGGATGGCTTCGCGGGCCACATGAAACCACTTCGCGGGCCGGATCCGGCCCCCGGGCCTTGTGTTTGACATGTCTGTAATAGAATTATTCTCATTGGTTCCAGCCACTCTCTTGAAGAACTATTAGAAGCTTATCACAATCAAGTTGACATAATACTTAAAAATAAGGTAAATGTTATCATTCAATTTGTCTCCTATCATGGTTATGCAAAGAAGCACTTGGCAATGCATATTGGTGTGAGTATGAGTGACTTACTCCTTCAACTCTTGAAATAGCTGCGCCCTCTGGAAGACTCTGATTGCTTTAAAGGCTTTCTGACTGTCAAGAACCTCTTGGAAATTCAGCTCATTGGGGAGAAGTGTTTTTTTTTTCATCAACGTATGTTGCAAGACACCCTTATGAATCATTTCTCAGCCTACTTCCTGTACATTTCATGCTTTACTAATCATACATTTATAATAATATTTACCGGTATATACATAAATGTATTTATATTTATATTGTATCATAAGCTGTTTGTGGTTTGGGATTTGTTAGATGTTATTGCTCAAACACAAATTTTTTCCTAAGCTTCACTTTCCAATCTACTTTAAGCTTCATATATTACGTTTTGTCTTCCAGTTGAAACATAATAGTGCCCTCAACCAGCGGTCCCCAACCTTTGTGGCTTGGCAGCCTGCCTGGTGTGTGTGTGTGTGTGTGTGTGTGTGAGAGAGAGAGAGAGAGAGAGAGAGAGAGAGACGGGAACTGGACCGCATGAGTGGGCAGGTCAGCACGCACAGCTGAACTTGCAAAAGTGGCGGGCTGGCACACTCACACATGCACATGCAGCTCGACTACAAGTTGAGTTACATGTGCACCGGCCTGCCACTCGTGCCAGTTGAGCTACGCGCATGTGTGCATGCTGACCTGCCTCTCGCACAGCCTGGTTCCAAATAGGCCACGGCCCAGTAGTGGTCTGCACCTGGGGTTTGGGGTCCTCTGTCCTGAACTATACTTTATCTTATTCATGTCACCAGTATGGCATTTTCATCTGGTAAGAAGGAGTGTTACTACTGTTAAGTAAAAAAAGTGGACATTGGCAACATCTAGGATAAGCCAAAATTTAAATGAATTCACTCTTTTCTTCCATTAATTCTTCTTCCATATGATATTTCTTGTGCCACTGTTTGCCACACACAGGTTCAAAACATAATAGGACTATCCCCATGCTGAACAAATAATCTCCTGTGCAGATTATTGTGTATACAATACTGTTCTGTGAACTTGTCATCAGTTTTTCAATACAATATGCTTTAGAGTTGGGTGGCAGCCAGTGGAAGAATGGGTGCAACTAAATTTAAAATATTTAAATGGACTCATTGTATATAATACCTGCCTTATTATTTCTCTAACATATGCCGAAAACATCTATTTGCCGACAAAATGGCATCTGTCAATGGAACAGATTTCCTCTCTCCCTGCACATTCCTGTAAATCAAGAGGTATATACAATTCCTCGAATTGTAAGGGTATTTGTAGGAGGAATAGAAGGGAATGTTCTGCTGGTTTAAGAAATGCTGGATTTTACCTTTAATTTTACTCTTATTTTTTTCTCTCTCATCAGAATCGGTTTAAAGCAGTGGAACCAGTCATTGAAGCTGTCAAAAAAATTTGCTTTGCGTTAGATGGGGTAGAGACTCCAGCAATTACTGACGCTATAAATAAGCTGAGAAGAACAGTTAAACTTTCAGGGAACAAGAGCCCTGAGGTAATTAGGTATATCCTGTAGTTTTGTGCTATGTCCTATTTATACAGTGGGGTAAATACTGATTCAGACCCATTTTCTCCATCATGTTAATTATCTTTTAAGCGAGTTGATACAGTGAGACTGAGAATTTTTTATTCTGATTGCTGAAAGACAAACTTTGCAGTGATGATGGTATGAACATCACCCAATTAAAGCCACTTTTTGCTTCTATAGTACAAATAAGGAGTAGAAAAGATTTTGTGGCATAAATATCTGAGTAATAAATAGAAAAAATTCAGGCATTTAATAACAACAATTCAACAAAGTTTTTTTTCCCAATTTGGAGAGTTTTATCACTTTTTTTCATATCTCGCTGGACAGGGATCTATAAGATCGTCTGATGACACTAGCAAAAATCCAATTGGTAAGTACAAATTAAATATATTTGTTCAATCTTTTAAAGGGTATTCTGATCACTACCTTCTTAACATTTAAAAAAAACCAATTGTTTAGGTCCTTTGCAATCTGAAAATCCTCTTCAAATGAGAATAGATCAGCTGACCTCTGCAGTCCATGCTCTTCTTCAACTCCACTTGAACTCATACCACAATCCTTCATTAAGCACTCCAAGGACTACAAAAAGCACTAAAGAAGCATGGACTGCCACAGAGCATCTCCAGTTCACTGTATTTGCTGCTCATGGAATTGGCAATAATTGGGTTTCAGTGTGAGTATTTAAACTAAACAGTACCTTTACTCTGAATATGCTGTTCACTTGATTGACTACATTTTGCTCTGTTTCTAGTTACGAAAAATATTATCTGGTTTGCTCTTTAACCCATAATGGAAAAGATCTCTTCAAACCAGTCCAGTCCAAGAAGGTTGGCACATATAAGAGTTTCTTCTATTTGATTATATGGGATGAATTGTAAGTGCTTTTTTTTTTAGTTTGCGGACTCTTTATGTAGCGTCTGTCACAGTCCTTTAAACTGCTAATTAATTTTTGAAAATCCCATTAACTTTGTCAGCTAGTAAAAAGACCTTTCGAGATAATTAGAAAGTACAGGCTAGGCTAGGGAGTGATTGGGAGAAATGCTCATGGTTCTGTCACTCATTTCTGTGTCTGAGGAAGACAACGGTGGAATCCCACTCGTTACACGTAGCTATTCAAAACCTCAGAATGGCTGCTTCAAGGTCCTCTCAGTGTGTCTGGGGTTTGCCCTGCGTAGCTAAAAAATTTTTTTAGCTTATAATGACATACCTAGAAGACCTCTGAAAGCTCAGAACAATCATGTTGGGTTTTTGAGTGTCTACAGGTTATTCTCAAGGGACGCGGTGGCTCAGTGGGTTAGGATGCTGAGCTTGTCGATCAGAAGGTCGGCAGTTTGGCGGGTCGAATCCCAAGTGCCGCATAACAGAGTGAGCGCCTGTTACTCGTCCCAGCTTCTGCCAACCTAGCAGTTTGAAAGCACGTAAAAATGCAAGTAGAAAAATAGGGACCACTACGGTGGGAAGGTAACAGCGTTCCGTGCACCTTTGGCGTCTAGTCATACCGGCCACATGACCACGGAGACGTCCTCGGACAAGCGCTGGCTCTTCGGCTTTGAAACGGAGATGAGCACCGGCCCCTAGAGTCGGAAACGACTAGCACACATGTGCGGGGGAACCTTTACCTTTACCTTACAGGTTATTCAAGAAATGTATATAAAACAGTCATTGCTTATTTTGCACAAGCCTAGCAATTAGAAGGAACCATGTGTAGAATTAAATGTTTCACACATAAACAAAATGAATTTGTCATACATAGCAAATATAAAACTTGTTGCCTAGGTTCTCAAGTCGAGTTGGTTCAAGACTAGATGACCAGTTCTGTATCTTAATGTGTGGAACCAGCCATTTTAAGAAAAATTATCATATTTTAATTAGCCATTATTTGCATAAAAATCTTATGTCAGTTATGTGTAATATTTGAGATCAAATGTTTTTTTAGATATTGATGAAATTATTTTATACAGTGGTTTCAGATGACATGAGATAATATTAATGAGATTTGGCAGGCATTGAACATATTAACTAATTCTTTTTTCTAAAATGTAATAACGATCTAACAAATCACTTCTATTATTTTACAGAATAATTTTTCCCATCCAAATTTCTCAGTTGCCATTAGAGTCCATCCTATGCCTCACTCTTTTTGGTATTTTAAATCAAAGTGGTGGTAATTCACCGGATTCAAATAAACAGAGAAAAGGTCCAGAGATGTTGGGTCAGGTTTCCTTACCGCTCTTTGACTTTCAACGGTAAGTATTTGAAGCAAACAGTAAAATACTAGAGAACCTCTTTAATTTTGCTGTTCAGAGGACTGGTGAAAAGGAAAAGAAAAATCAATATGAATTACGCAAGTGAGATTCTAAATTCCTTCATTGCTACTTGTAAAAATATATTTAAAAGCTTTACTGAAGAAAAGTATGTTAAGTTCAACTCACAAAATAGGTCAGCTCCCATTAGTGGTATGCTAATAAATATATAACCACTGGATCTGCCAGATCCATTGTGCAGCTGTGCTGCAAGTTACCAAACAACTTAATCAGTGCACTAGGCATATAGCTCAACTCTGCTCCTAAACTTTAAAAAATCCTGAAAATTTAAGGATTGCTTCTCACAAGCTGATATGAGCCAGCTCCAATATATTACTGGCTTACAAATATTAAATCAATGTATAATCTGTTTGAATCCTGTTGAAGCCAATAAAATTCAAGCAGTCTAATTTGCAGTGCTGTAGTAAGTCTACTACATAAAGAATTCACCCATTCAGAAATTACACTACTAATGTATCAACCCGTATTTTCTCAGTATATTTTTCTCCTCATTTATAATAAAGTGTAAAGCTTCCAATATCGTATAGTCAGGCAGCCACATCCTCTGCATGGATTGGCATGGCTGGGGTAGGTTGTCTTCAGGTATGTGCACGAAGGGATCTCACTAAAGTTTGGACCACTGGCAAGGTGGTTATGCATCCTCATGCAACCTGAGCAAATCTGGAAGACCCCTTGAGGTAGATGCACCAGACCTTGCAGAAGATGTAGATGGCTGAGTGCTTATGGTTTGCACAGGTCTTCTGAAGGACGCTGTGGATTTCTATGTGTTTTGTCTGTGGAGCATCAGCCTTTTGAGATCTTTTGCTGCTAGACATTTTAGATGGGAGTTTTTTAAGAACCTGTCTTGTCAGTTCTTTTAGAAATGTCATGCATGCGGGTGTTATTGTACAGTTTCTCAGATGTCACTGACTCTTGCTGACTGCCATATAACAAAACCACCACAACTTGTCTTAATGTATAGTCTTGATCTATACAACTAAAATGTTTAACTGTAGCTCCTAGAGCTCTTTTTTCAGCTATAATGTGCTGGATATTTGGGGGGAAATTGTTATATAAATATACTTTTAAATAAGCATTTGAAAAAAAAGCACATACAAAAAGGTTTGTATAATACTGTCTAGTCTAATCTTGTATTTATCTGTTTTGGATTAACATCCTACTATGTTCATTAGTAACCTCGAGTATTTTGGATTGCCTCGATATAAAATTTTCTATAAAAAGGGATTGTAGGATTTATATTAATATTTAATGCACAGAAATTTCTGTAGATCACAATTATACATGAGGAATTAGTGGTGTTCCTCAGGTGATAATTTTTGTTTTCTAATATGTATTCTCCTGAAATGTGGACATTAAATTATATATTCTATGCTTTTAGAATGTTAACATGTGGAACAAAACTTTTACATCTTTGGACACCTCCTCAAAGCTTATGTGGAGTAGCACATAAAAAAGGAAACCTAATGGAAAGGATAGTGTTGCAGGTAATACTGTTTCCTCAATGTTTTAAAAAAGCATTTATATTCTACTTAAAGTGGTAAAATGTAATATGACCTGTTTCCCAATAGAAATAGAATTAGGTCCCATTTCTGTTTGGTCTTTCAAATCATCCACAAAATAGCATATGAGAATAAAATTGTTTTTATTTTACTAGAGTTATCCAAAAAGCCATTCCAAGCATTTTGAAGTTTCCAGGATGCTTAAATAGGCCAATTTGCACATAGAATAGTAATTTTGCATTTGAGATTAGACATTTTGTAAAGGTTCATATCTGAAATTTTTAAATATTTTTTCCACATGCAAAGCTGTTTGCAGAGTTAATAAGATAAATTAGAATCTCTTCCATATTCCTGAACATATTCAATTCTGAATGCCTTTCTGTCGAAACATTGTTTGGGGATTTTCTCCTTATATTTTTGTTTGATTTGTTCTCTTATCCTGGGGTATTGGTATAGTACAGAGATATGTACTTATTATTTGGAAATGGTTGCATGGTCATTCAAGAGTTTCAGCAGTGGTTCCTCCCATGAATATTGAGAGATGCACTTCTCATTTATGGATTAATAAGAGCTCATGGTTAACCAGAAACAGGCAATATTGCTTACCTATTGTAAACCATAATGACAGTTTGTGGTTTGTGGCTCTCGGAAGTAGTGTGTAAGCATGTATAAGTATTACATGCTTAACCTTAGCCAGATCACAAACAAATGATTTGGAAACTGCACTTTCTGTCCACTTGTGAGAAAAAGGGAGTGTCCAGACACAAAAGCCCCAGTGGAATAATGTTGCACTAAATTAAACTTAGAAGCAGTTGTGAATATTAATTTACTGCTGTTTCCATTTTAAAATGGTATCACTTTGATATGGTAAACAAAATAGCAAGCACCTAAGTTTTTACCATCAGTGCCTACTTCATATACAACTACTGTATGCAATACACATGACAAACTTTTAGATACTATAAATGTCTCCCAGATATTATTTTCATGTGGTGTATTTTATTGTGTATCTAGACAACCGTGCCTTCGTGGACCATTATTTCAAAGATATTTCCTTACCAGATTCTGCCAATGCCTTTAACAGTCAGAGAGCTTCTAATATATCACCTTCACTAGAAAAGTTGGGGTGAAAATAGCCCTTGCTCTGAATCGTGTGGCATAGTCTTAACATCAGCCTAGGAAACGTTTTATGACATTTTGTATTACATCATAAACTGTTTAGCCCGTATTGAATTATATAGCACAGTCAAACATCAGCACAGGAAATGTTTTGTGACATTTTGTATTATGTCATAAATTGCTTTATGATAATGGTTATTCATAAAATGTTTTATAAAATTTGCCATGGGAGTCATGGGCTCCGGGGTTGTGGATGCATTCTATAGGTAAAGGTAAAGGTTCCCCCGCACATGCGTGCTAATCGTTTCCAACTCTAGGGGCCGGTGCTCATCTCTGTTTCAAAGCCGAAGAGCCAGCACTTGTCCGAGGACGTCTCCGTGGTCATGTGGCCGGCATGACTAGACGCCAAAGGCACAGGGAACGCTGTTACCTTCCCACCGTAGTGGTCCCTATTTTTCTACTTGCATTTTTACGTGCTTTCGAACTGCTAGGTTGGCAGAAGCTGGGATGAGTAACAGGTGCTCACTCTGTTACGTGGCACTCGGGATTCGACCCGCCAAACTACCGACCTTCTGATCGAGAAGCTCAGCGTCCTAACCCACTGAGCCACCGTGTCCCTATGCATTCTATAAGTTGGCCCATTTTTAAAAAAAAATCATTCAAAATGTTTTGGCCTACGGTGCACTGTTTCACCCAATTAAAGATTGCAGGAATCAGTTTTTAATAGTATATAGACAAGACAGTAGGGAAGGAAAAGAAACAAGGTGAAAGAGATTGAAATTTAAGTGTGAAAAAACTGAAATGCCGGTGGAACTTTCTGTTTTGCAGTTTATTGATTTATTATTTTAACATTTCAGGTTGACTTCCCTTCTTTACCATTTGACATTATATACAGAATTCCTCAGGCTGCAAACAATTCCACATGCAATTCTATAGAAACGCTGGAAAAAGATTCAAAGGAGCGCCTCCTTTCCATTATTTCCAAAGAGGGTACATATGGGTATGTTCTCTTGGTTCCTTCGAATTTCATATGCAGATTATTAGAGATCATTCCCCAGCATTTATTTCTGCTGTATAGGTAATAAATTTTGACAAGATTCTGGAGAACTTTCAGAACTACATATGACCAGGACACATCATTTATTTATTTTCAAAATATAATCCAAGTGCTACTCAGAAGGGGATGTTGAGTTATTAAAATCTTGAACAATCATATAACAATATTTTTTTTAAATTGGCATTTATAAAAAATTGGAAGTATACTCAGACTATTGACTTTTAATCAAATACAGGTTGTCCTTGACTTACAACTGTTGAAAGTTAAAACCGACTTCCCCAAAACTAAACGACTTGATGTGGCGGCCACCCTTACCCACTCACCCCCACAGTCACAAGATTGCATTTTGGGCACTTGGCAGCCAGCCCACATTTATGACCGTTTGCAACATTCCACAGTCACATGACCACAGTTTACGATAGTTTTGCCAGAAAACAGTGTTTACTTCCAGTTTCCAGCAAAAAAAACAGCCTACTATAGCAAAGAGTAGCTTCGCTTAGCAATTGCAGCATTCAGTTTATGTCCACAGCATTCGCATTTATGCCACACACGCAAAAAAAGGTTATAGAATTGGGTAGATCACTTGATGACCCGCTTTATGATCAGGCTCAATTATGGTCATAAGTTGAGGACTACCTGTAGTACAGTATTTGAAAAATTCACATTTTTACCTTCTATCAGTGTCAGAGTCGTGAGAATTTTCTATTGACAGAAGTGAAGAGGCTGATGAGTTTGGGAAGTCAAAAATAATGCTGCAGATGACAATGGAGAAGAAAGGATGGATAAGATTGTCCTTATATTCAAAGTTGCTTATGAATTCAAAGTTTCCTCCATCAGCCAATGTGCAGTTCAACTAAAATAGCTTTACCATGATCAAAATGCTTATTACTCATTACCCAGTTATTTCATAGCAGTTTGATATCATCAAGATGATCCAGCATTTCCTTTGTAAAGAAGTTGTTAAAACATGAGTCATAATACCACTTGAAATTTTCAGTTCCTCTTTTAATCTGTTCTGAATTTTTGGAATAAATGAAAAGAGAACAGGATGAATGATGAAATTCATTGTGGCTGTAATAATAACATTAATATTTTAATTGATTTTGCCTCAGAAAGAATAGTTTCACCCAGGATTTGTTTTATGGTTTCTAAGTGTATGGTGACTGTAATGGCAATGTAGTGAATTAATATAATTGGAATTACTTTTTATAGATTATCTAAGAAAAATAAGGCATTTTTATGGGAGAAGCGGCATTATTGTTACACACATGCAAGCAGCCTGCCCAAGATACTGGCTAGTGCTCCAAACTGGGATTTGACCAATCTGTCTGAAATATATTTGCTGCTTCAACAGTGGCCTCCTTTACCTCCACTTTCCGCATTAGAATTGCTGAACGCAAAGTAAGTTAGATCCATTTATTACAGACTCTACTACGTTTTGAAAAATATTATAGATAATGAGCTATTAAGCATTTCTAGATTATTTCTAAGTAAATAGCCTCTGTAAGTAAAAGCCATATTACTGGTTTCAGCATTTTGCCATGTGGTATTGTTTATAGACCAAAAATTATCTTGTATATCCTACAATTCTAAATTGGGTTATTTGCTAGGCTGAAACTATGACATTATATTAGCATTTATATGTAGCTACATCAATTTAAGGTTAAATATAGGATGTAAGTAAAACGGTAACTTTTCTGGTGTAATCTACTGACATGAAAAAATGGCCTTTATCCTACTCCTTATAAACATCATTTAATTGTCACATTATTATTCATTGCATAAAATCTTTATGTGTAGGCTAAAACTTTATTTCTAATGTTCCCCATTAAAAGTTTCACAAATATCCTTGGAACGTATATTCTTGCCAAACTTAAAGTGTGGTTGCAACTGATCATCTGGTTTGTAGTTTTGCAGATCAAGAAGTAAGAACAAAAGCTGTGCAGTGGATTGAGGCAATAAGCGATGATGAACTTGCTGACATTCTTCCCCAGTTTGTTCAGGTCAGAAAAATATCACAATCATACTGAAAAGGGAAAAAAAGACATTTGTAACTACACAGAATTTATTCAGAAGCCACAATTAGTTTATGGAAGTAACATTGGGGATTTTGATATTAGGTCTAATGAATGAGATATAATGTTTCATTGTAATTGAGCAGTAGCAATTACTGGCATAAAACAAGCCGTTCTGTTTATTCTATTTATCTGTATCTTTTTCTGTTTCCCAATTATTTGCATGCAATTTCTGTTGCTTATTTGGCACCCTCAGGTTAAACAACCTGAGTGAACTTTATTTGCATTTGTTTATATTGAGTCTAGTAAATTAGGGTCAGGATCTAATGATTAGGGTCAGCACCAAGATATAAAGCCAGGTGGTGTCTTTGTAAAACCTGAGAAATAATCAGAAAGAAAAAGAAATGACCAAAGCCTCATGCAGTCCTCAGATTTTGCATCTGAATTTTATGAGTTTTTTGTATTGACTTGAAATCTTGTGAAATGGTGTCCTCATAAGATTTCACTGTTTGTGGGGAGTGTTAATAGATCTTTGGAGTTTGGGGCCTGAAAAGATTATCAGCCCATGGTATATGACTGAGGAGTCTATTTGAGGCAGAAGATAGGCTCATGGAAATCTAATGACTGAAGGAGCAAGTGTAGAAAATTCAGGAGAAGTAATTGAAAGGATGTAATAAAATAAAATTTGTTGGTTCATATATAAATTAAATTATGTAAATTATTGTGAGCCTGCCTGAATGTTGGGATTAACATCTAAGACCTTTAGATGTTCCCATCTCAAATATCTTTTCATTTATAAGAATAAGAGATAGGTTATATTATGTTACAATCTTGACTGTATTCCAGTTATTTATAAAAACAATAATATAAATAAGTAAAAATAAATTTTTTAATGCTGCTGGCATATTTTTACTTATATTGCTTCAGAAGCATCTTGAATATGCTTCATATGCTCCCTGTAAAAATAGATTTATATTTTGTTTGCAAATTGCTGTTTAATAAGGTGGTTTCAAAGGCTGTGAGTAAAAAAAGATCCAAAAATTTGAAGTCCTTCTGGTATGTGAATTGGTAAGGAGATGCAAAAGAAAGGGAAGTGTAAATATTATATTTACTACATCTAATTCTTTTAGATGGACTATGCTTCATAGGAACATAGGCAGACAGAATGGAATAAATAGATAAACTGATTGATTGGTTGAGTCTGAATGGTAAGTTTCAACAGTGCTAAATAGATTTGTAACTCTGTATAAAACTTACCTTTTGTGTATGTCTAGGCATTAAAATATGAAACATATCTGGACAACTCTTTAGTCAGATTCCTCTTGGCCCGAGCACTAGGAAATATTCGAATAGCACACTACCTATATTGGTAAGATTTATATTCTTTTTCATCATCTTTCAACAATGTTTATATTTTCAAGAATAAGTCGAAAGCTGATGTGAGAACTTTTAAATGAGGAATATTCATAGATCTTTATAGACCAGAAAAAAATGTATGCTGTTGCTGATAGAAATTAATTAGGTAGCCTGAAAAAGCTAGTGCATTTTTTCGCTGAAGTTCTGGATTGCTTTTTTCTGTTCCAAAGCATTAGTACCACATCTTGCATTAATCTCTGAAACTGAATTTCAGATAACACGTTTGTGTCTTAAGCAAGATTATTCTTTACATACAGATTTAAAAAAAATCATTTAGCTGATTTCAACATTACTTAAATATTGTAAATGCAATGGAAGGTGCTCTATAAATTAATGACAATAAAAGAACGATTCCATATGCTGTTGTCCTCTCTCCACACATTCTCTGTTGATCCATAGTATGAATCTTCTCTTGAAACTGAACACTGTTTTATTTTTATGTACATAGATATTGTTCATTTTTTTAAAAAAAATCAGTAAAAACCAGAAATTAAAACCATTCACTCTTAAGACCATCTCCTGGATAGTAGAACAAAAATCAAATTCAGAGTGCAACCTGCTATGTCTGCTGACCAGTAACAAGTTGAAGAGCATCTCCAACTAAGGCAGATCTGGGTTTGGATACAAAGGAAAATACTTTAAGTATGTCCCTTCCTGACGTGTGTGCACATGCAGAATATTCATGTCCTCTTGGGACTTCGAAACACGAGTGCTGCATTCATTGAGGCTTACTTAAGTCAAAGATTATATCAGTCCTTCGTCTCCTTCCATTCTCTGGGTCATAGATCAACCAGCCAGTTGGAGCATGTGGTTTCTGCTGCTTTCTGCTGTTTTGTGGTTCTGTTGTAATCCAATTATTATTGCAGAGGACCAGGGTGCTCTAGTGGTGAGGGTGTTGGATTAGGGGAGAGCAGATCCAGCTTCCGGTCTTACCATCAGCCACAGAAATTTGCTGGGTGACTTTGGGCCAGTTGTTGTCTCTCTTAGCCCAAACTACCTCGTAGGATTTGCTGTTGTGGAGACAAATAGAAGGAGGGCACATTATAGACCCTGCCCTGAGCTCTTGCACAAAATATGGCTCAAAATAAGCATGTGGGAAGGAAACCAATCTGAAGTTATGTCATATTTCAGGTTACTAAAGGATACATTGCATGATACCAAACATGGAATAAGGTATGAGCATATCCTTGGTGCCTTCCTCTCCATCTGTGGCAAAAGTCTGAGAGAAGATCTGGAAAGGCAGTCAAGACTTGTGCAGATCTTAGGAATGGTTGCAGAGAAAGTAAAGCGGACAAGTGGATCAGCCAGACAGGTTGGTGAAGTGATCAAGGTTACTTACACACACACACACACACACACACACACACACACACACACACATATGGATGAAAAGCACAAGTTACATTTCTGAATGATACAATCATATTAAAATCAGCCAGAGTTAGGTTGTTAGGTTACTTGTGCATCCCTTTTAGATGATTCTGAGCCTTTGTAATACGGACAGAAAATGTACAACCCCGAAATACACCCCTGCTTGCTTCACACACCAGATTATGTTATAAAAACCCACTGATACAACTTAATGCTTTATTCATAATGAAAGCAGTTCTACAAATTTTATTTAATGAAGTTTATCCTTGGATTGGTTATTAACAGATGGTTCTGCAAAGTGGAATGGAACGTGTCCAGTCTTTTTTCTTGAAAAACAAATGCCGCTTGCCTCTCAGCCCCAGTCTTGTAGCTAAAGAATTGAACGTGAAGGTATGAGCTGTGTGACCATAATCATTGGTTCCCCTATATTCTTCTCATCCTTTCCCATCTCTGCCTACTTACCTTTTGGATCTGCAAATGTTAGGAGATTGATGTTCTCTATTTTGTGATTTGCAAGCTGCTCAGGAGAATTGAGGACATAAAATACATATAAACCACAGAATTCAGGCCTCTAGTTTTGACTGCTCTGTAAGAATAACTATAAACTACACTAGGCTATCCTACATAGATGAAATCTTGTGTCCTGCAGAGAGGCTTGCTCAGAGCTAGATGTCCCACGTAAGGGACAGAGCAGTCGTCTTAATGGTGCAGTACATTTCAAAAAGCTCAAAGCATTTTTAAATAATCCAATTTTGTCTCCACCCTTGCAAAATGCTCACAGCAACAGCTGTTTCTTCAAAATAATCTTACTTCCTGTGATCGATCCTCCTTATGTCTGGCCCAGTCCATATCTCTTCTTCCCTCTTAAAGCTCTCTTCCAACCACGTCACTGGGCACATCACTGAGTAATTTCCTCACTGGTGAAACTGGCCGCCTCCGTCTTTCCTCAGTGTTCGAGTTGCCAGTCATTACTCCTGAGTCGGTTGCACTCACCAAGCTGTGTCATTCTCCTTGTTAGTTGGCAGGAAGTTGAATCCCAGCTGGGCGAAGTGCTGCAGGAAGAAAAGCAACTGTGTTTTTATTTTTAACCTCTCCTTTACTCACAAGTAGCCATTCTGTCTTCCTTATTTAAAACTTCGTTTCTTATTCTCTTTATCTCCTCAGGTTCTCCCTTTCTAAGCTGACCTTTTTCCTAGCTGTGCCTCCTGTGTTCCTCCACCTCCCCTCTATTTATTGTTTGCTTACTTCTCCTGGCAAACTTTCCCTAATTTGTGCAACTTGATTTTTTTTTATTTCTCAACTCTGTTGCAACAAGCTAGGTTTGTATTATCTTTATGAAACTTCTCCAAGTAAAAGGAATACAGGATAAACCACGTATAGTATAAGCTTCTAAGTTTTTAAAACTGCCCTTAAAATTTTCCTATATAATTCTGAGGAAGCAGGATTCTCCTCTGTTTAAGGACTTACAGACTGGCCCTGATGATAGACTTCCTTGTTTTTGATGTTGTTCCCACTTGAGGGAACAGCTAGTATATTACTAGTAGGTTTAATGGGGTCTAATTAATCCATTTGTTTTAATGTAAAATGTTTACATGTTTGGAATACCACTATTAAGAATTTCCTGGGCCTGTAGTGTTACATTTTGTAATTGTGTATATTCTATTATTATTATTATTATTATTATTATTATTATTATTATTATTATTATTATTATTATTATTATTATTATTATTATTATTATTATTATTATTATTATTATTATTATAAAATGAGCAACTGAACAAAACCAAATTTAGGGCATTTATCATTTCTGTTTAACCTTTTCATTTTTATAATATCAACCATGTTTTGTATCTCTGACAGGCATGTTCCTATTTCAGTTCTAATGCAGTTCCTCTTAAAATTGCTTTGGTGAATGCAGATCCTTTGGGAGAAGAAATTAATGTAATGTTTAAGGTACATTTTTTGTTTCAATTACAGATGTTTCCCCTCCAATACTGTAGGGAGTGTTAATTCCACGGGGGGGGGGGGGAAATTCTGACCCTTCATGGTCATAAAGAACCCTCTGGATGCTTTAAGTCTTTGTGGGGGGAATTTGCACACGTTAAATGAATGTTCAAGCATTTCTAAAATAAGCTTTGCAAAGAATAATGGTTTCATGTTAGAGCATATGAGAGGTTTCAAACGTTTTGTGCCAGTAGGTACTGTTCTGTTAAGTTTTGTTTTTCAATGAATTTTTGCCCTTATCTGCCACTAAATTTTGTATTGGATACCTTTTTGCATTTATTTTATAATATTGGAAAAACAGGGTATTTCTTTCTAATAGGGCAATATTCATGGATTGATGAAAAATTACCACATTACCGTATATACTTGAGTATAAGCCGACTCGAGTATAAGCCGAGACCCCCAATTTCACCCCCAAAAACTGGAAAAAGTTATTGACTCGAGTATAAGCCGATCCGCCGTTCTGCAAGCCTGAATACACAGGAATACCCTGTGTGGCCGCGGCTCGTCGGCAGGTCTCCGTTCCTCCTGCCGACCTTTGGGGAGGTTTGGGCGCCTCCCCAAACCTCCCCAAACGTCGGCAGGTCTCCGTTCCTCCTGCCGACCTTTGGGGAGGTTTGGGCGCCTCCCCAAACCTCCCCAAACCTCGGCAGGTCTCCGTTCCTCCTGCCGACCTTTGGGGAGGTTTGGGCGCCTCCCCAAACCTCGGCAGGTCTCCGTTCCTCCTGCCGACCTTTGGGGAGGTTTGGGCGCCTCCCCAAACCTCTGCAGGTCTCCGTTCCTCCGCGCAGACCTGCCGACCTTTGGGGAGGTTTGGGCGCCTCCCCAAACCTCCCCAAACCTCGGCAGGTCTCCGTTCCTCCTGCCGACCTTTGGGGAGGTTTGGGCGCCTCCCCAAACCTCCCCAAACCTCGGCAGGTCTCCGTTCCTCCTGCCGACCTTTGGGGAGGTTTGGGCGCCTCCCCAAACCTTGGCAGGTCTCCGTTCCTCCTGCCGACCTTTGGGGAGGTTTGGGCGCCTCCCCAAACCTCGGCAGGTCTCCGTTCCTCCTGCCGACCTTTGGGGAGGTTTGGGCGCCTCCCCAAACCTCCCCAAACCTCGGCAGGTCTCCGTTCCTCCTGCCGACCTTTGGGGAGGTTTGGGCGCCTCCCCAAACCTCCCCAAACCTCGGCAGGTCTCCGTTCCTCCTGCCGACCTTTGGGGAGGTTTGGGCGCCTCCCCAAACCTCGGCAGGTCTCCGTTCCTCCGCGCAGACCTGCCGACCTTTGGGGAGGTTTGGGCGCCTCCCCAAACGTCCCCAAACCTCGGCAGGTCTCCGTTCCTGTTTGGGGAGGTTTGGGCGCCTCCCCAAACCTCCCCAAACCTCGGCAGGTCTCCGTTCCTCCGCGCAGACCTGCCGACGTTTGGGGAGGTTTGGGCGCCTCCCCAAACCTCCCCAAACCTCGGCAGGTCTCCGTTCCTGTTTGGGGAGGTTTGGGCGCCTCCCCAAACCTCCCCAAACCTCGGCAGGTCTCCGTTCCTCCGCGCAGACCTGCCGACCTTTGGGGAGGTTTGGGCGCCTCCCCAAACGTCCCCAAACCTCGGCAGGTCTCCGTTCCTGTTTGGGGAGGTTTGGGCGCCTCCCCAAACCTCCCCAAACCTCGGCAGGTCTCCGTTCCTCCGCGCAGACCTGCCGACCTTTGGGGAGGTTTGGGCGCCTCCCCAAACGTCCCCAAACCTCGGCAGGTCTCCGTTCCTGTTTGGGGAGGTTTGGGCGCCTCCCCAAACCTCCCCAAACCTCGGCAGGTCTCCGTTCCTCCGCGCAGACCTGCCGACCTTTGGGGAGGTTTGGGCGCCTCCCCAAACCTCCCCAAACCTCGGCAGGTCTCCGTTCCTGTTTGGGGAGGTTTGGGCGCCTCCCCAAACCTCCCCAAACCTCGGCAGGTCTCCGTTCCTCCGCGCAGACCTGCCGACCTTTGGGGAGGTTTGGGCGCCTCCCCAAACGTCCCCAAACCTCGGCAGGTCTCCGTTCCTGTTTGGGGAGGTTTGGGCGCCTCCCCAAACCTCCCCAAACCTCGGCAGGTCTCCGTTCCTCCGCGCAGACCTGCCGACCTTTGGGGAGGTTTGGGCGCCTCCCCAAACCTCCCCAAACCTCGGCAGGTCTCCGTTCCTGTTTGGGGAGGTTTGGGCGCCTCCCCAAACCTCCCCAAACCTCGGCAGGTCTCCGTTCCTCCGCGCAGACCTGCCGACGTTTGGGGAGGTTTGGGGAGGCGCCCAAACCTCCCCAAAGGTCGGCAGGAAGAACGGAGACCTGCCGAGGTTTGGGGAGGTTTGGGGAGGCGCCCAAACCTCCCCAAAGGTCGGCAGGTCTGCGCGGAGGAACGGAGACCTGCCGAGGTTTGGGGAGGTTTGGGGAGGCGCCCAAACCTCCCCAAACAGGAACGGAGACCTGCCGAGGTTTGGGGAGGTTTGGGGAGGCGCCCAAACCTCCCCAAACGTCGGCAGGTCTGCGCGGAGGAACGGAGACCTGCCGAGGTTTGGGGAGGTTTGGGGAGGCGCCCAAACCTCCCCAAACGTCGGCAGGTCTGCGCGGAGGAACGGAGACCTGCCGAGGTTTGGGGACGTTTGGGGAGGCGCCCAAACCTCCCCAAACAGGAACGGAGACCTGCCGAGGTTTGGGGACGTTTGGGGAGGCGCCCAAACCTCCCCAAAGGTCGGCAGGTCTGCGCGGAGGAACGGAGACCTGCCGAGGTTTGGGGAGGCGCCCAAACCTCCCCAAACAGGAACGGAGACCTGCCGAGGTTTGGGGAGGTTTGGGGAGGCGCCCAAACCTCCCCAAAGGTCGGCAGGTCTGCGCGGAGGAACGGAGACCTGCCGAGGTTTGGGGAGGTTTGGGGAGGCGCCCAAACCTCCCCAAACAGGAACGGAGACCTGCCGAGGTTTGGGGACGTTTGGGGAGGCGCCCAAACCTCCCCAAAGGTCGGCAGGTCTGCGCGGAGGAACGGAGACCTGCCGAGGTTTGGGGAGGTTTGGGGAGGCGCCCAAACCTCCCCAAACAGGAACGGAGACCTGCCGAGGTTTGGGGACGTTTGGGGAGGCGCCCAAACCTCCCCAAAGGTCGGCAGGTCTGCGCGGAGGAACGGAGACCTGCCGAGGTTTGGGGAGGTTTGGGGAGGCGCCCAAACCTCCCCAAACAGGAACGGAGACCTGCCGAGGTTTGGGGAGGTTTGGGGAGGCGCCCAAACCTCCCCAAAGGTCGGCAGGAGGAACGGAGACCTGCCGAGGTTTGGGGAGGCGCCCAAACCTCCCCAAAGGTCGGCAGGAGGAACGGAGACCTGCCGAGGTTTGGGGAGGCGCCCAAACCTCCCCAAAGGTCGGCAGGAGGAACGGAGACCTGGGGAGGTTTGGGGAGGCGCCCAAACCTCCCCAAAGGTCGGCAGGAGGAACGGAGACCTGGGGAGGTTTGGGGAGGCGCCCAAACCTCCCCAAAGGTCGGCAGGAGGAACGGAGACCTGCCGAGGTTTGGGGAGGCGCCCAAACCTCCCCAAAGGTCGGCAGGAGGAACGGAGACCTGCCGAGGTTTGGGGAGGTTTGGGGAGGCGCCCAAACCTCCCCAAAGGTCGGCAGGAGGAACGGAGACCTGCCGAGGTTTGGGGAGGTTTGGGGAGGCGCCCAAACCTCCCCAAAGGTCGGCAGGAGGAACGGAGACCTGCCGAGGTTTGGGGAGGTTTGGGGAGGCGCCCAAACCTCCCCAAACGTCGGCAGGTCTGCGCGGAGGAACGGAGACCTGCCGAGGTTTGGGGAGGCGCCCAAACCTCCCCAAACGTCGGCAAGTCTCCGTTCCTCCGCGCCCTGCCTGCCTGCTTCTTTCCGCTGCGGAAAGAAGCAGGCAGGCAAGGCGCGGAGTTTGGGGAGGTGCGCGCGCACCTCCCCAAACCTCCCCAAACTTCGGCAGGTCGCTTGGGAGAGGTGCGGGCGATCCCGGAAGCACCAAAGCCTCGGCCGCGCACAAGTCCTCGGTAAGTTTTTTTTGTTGACTGGAGTATAAGCCGAAGTGGAATTTTTCAGCCCAAAAAGTGGGCTGAAAAATTCGGCTTATACTCAAGTATATACGGTAATTGTAATTGTAAAAAAGAAAACAGATAGCTTTGGAGGGAGCAGACCGTATGTAGTCATTTCAGTCGACCTAGGTTATAAGAAGCATTTTAGTTATATTTTCTTTACCTACGGCTTATATTTTTATTCATGCTTTCTCTAGTTTATACTAAATATTGTTTCATAAATGAAGCTTGAGTTTCTCAGTATACTAATTTTCAAATAAATTGTTTTGCAGTATAGGTAGTCCTTGGATTACACCGCTTATTCAGTGACTGTTCAGTTATGACTGCACTGAACAAGCGATACGTATGATCAGTTCTTGGGGCTATGGCCATCCCAGCACCCCCAGAGGCATGCGATTCAGCTGCTTGCACTTAGGAAAGTTGCAGCATCCCTCAGTCACATGATTGCCATTTGCAACCTTTCCTGCTGGCCTTCCAAAAGCAGAGCTAATAGCAAAGTTGCTCCTGTAGGTTGCTCCTACTCCCACCACTTTTTCTCCCAAGGAGTAGTACTGCTCTCACACACAAACACATACACACAGATGTGCCTACTCATGCTTGTGCTGGGCCACAGCACCCATTCGTATTATAAAGTACAGAGGAATAAGGTATTAATAGACTTCGATGAAGAAAGTGAACGAATTTCCTGAGAGATACAGGTTGCAGGTTGCTCACCTTGTTCTGTACTGTTAAGACCTAGAAAACTGATACTAAAAAAAGAAACACTAAAATATCCCAGATCAGTTTCTGTTGCTGTGTTAGTGTATAATAAAATAGGCAAAACTGACATTCGTTGAACCTCTCTTGATATCATTTAAATCTTTCTCTCATTTGTGACTTTTGTTTTTTCTCAGGTTGGAGAAGATCTGCGCCAGGATATGTTAGCGTTGCAAATGATAAAAATCATGGATAAGATCTGGTTACAGGAAGGACTGGATTTGAGGATGGTTATGTTCAAGTGCCTTGCAACTGGCAAAGATAGAGGTAGAGTTTTAATTTCTTGTCTTGTGTTATCTTACATGCAATGTTAAAGGTTTGTCTGGCTACTGTCACAATTTCTGACAGGAATGGCAGACCCAACACCATTATTGTAAAGGCTGATTCTCAGATGCCACATATTTGCTAAGCAGCCCAGAATACAATAGCCATAAAAATAATTGGCATTAATTGAACTGCCTAATATACTTGCAAAACCCATCTGCTGTTAAAGAAGTCTGCTGCTAGTATACAGAATGTTGAAGAATGTTTACTTTTTTATTTATCCATCTTAAATATTAAATTGATTTGTCTGCAGCAAGTGGCAGCAGCTAATTGATGGCTGACTTCCAAAAACATAGGCATAGCTGCTTAGTATTTGAATGAGAGACCATGTGGAATTCCAGACTGCAGACTGGGAAATTGAAAAAATGTCTCATAAGAGCACAGTGCTAAAATATTTCCATGCTATTTCCAGGAAAACTAAAGTCTATAAAGTCATCAGCTCAACTTAAAGAAGACTTTGTTCCATTTTTTAAGTTGATTTAAAAATAAAAGAAGATTTGGGGTTTTTGGGATAAGTAACAATCTTTAAACTGAATTTTTGAATTATTTTACAATGTAGTATTATATAGTATTTTAAAAGCAGAGAACTGTATAATAATCTATATTGGCAAGCGATTGGGATTTAGAAACTTTATTTAAAGGTTATAAGTTAAATATTTTTTGTCAAAGGACCACATAGTAACATGTATTATAGATTTTTTTATATCTACAGTATTAACTTTTGCTGATTGATTTAAAGGAATGGTAGAACTTGTTCCAGCTTCAGATACTCTTAGGAAAATTCAAGTGGAGTATGGAGTGACAGGATCCTTTAAAGATAAGCCTCTTGCAGAATGGCTAAGAAAATACAACTCTACAGAAGAAGAATATGAAAAGGTAAACTACATACCATTTCCAAATAGGAATTTATGAGACCAATAATAGTAGTATCTTATCTGATGAGAGCTAACTGTCTGGGACTCATTCACATGTCATATTTAATAATTAAAGGACAGTGCTACCTTAAGTGGGTCATTGGCATGACAGTTCCAAGTTCCATCTTTGAAACAGCTGGAAGTAATGGGAATTTTGCATTTAAGTGACATGCTCAATGCTTGGCAAATCACAAGACAAATGATTTAAATCAGGGGTCTTCAAACTTGGCCCGTTTGAAGACCCCTGATTTAAAAAATTTGCCTCTCCACTCGTATGGAAAAATAGCTCCGAACATTTCCTATTTTTTATTTTTAATCTATCTGAACTGGGATTTTAGAAGTCAAGTAATTATATTGTTAATGATATTTTCCAAAAAACTGATATTTAATCATAATTTTGAAACATTCTAAATTATGTTGTTCTTCAATTAATGAATGTTTCTGCTATTGCAGCTGATCTCTGCATGCTAAACAAGGTGCTTTTCTTCAAATTATATAATGAAAATATATTTAATTTTGTCTATTTTAGGCTTCTGAAAATTTCATCTATTCCTGTGCTGGGTGTTGTGTGGCTACCTATGTTTTAGGCATCTGCGATCGCCACAATGATAACATAATGCTTCGAAGTACAGGACATATGTTTCATATTGATTTTGGAAAATTCTTGGGCCATGCACAGATGTTTGGAACCTTTAAGAGGTATGAAACTAGATTTAGATTTTAGATTTTATTAGATTTATATACTGCCCTTTCCCGAAGGACTCAGGGCGGTTTACAGGGCATTTTAAAATCACACCAATATAAAATACAAAGTTAAAAGAGAATTAAAAGATTAAATTGTCCCTGAAATTAAAACCCCAGTTAAAATTCTCAGCCTATGAGGAAATTAAAATGTTCTACCTCAGTAATTTGAAAACATGGTGGATTTTGCAATTATAATGCACCATCTTGAAAAACAATGGCTGTAACTTTTGCCATATTGTGTTAACTTTTGCTTTTACCACATTGAAGGTGTCAAGTCATGATTTTTCTGTTATGAAATATTTTCACAGAAGTGGTAAAGGAATTAGGTGTTTCTATAATGTCAATCACTGTTTTTATAGTTTTCTTAAATTTTGTTTTGCAACGTTGGTGCTTTGTATTAAAATGGGAGCTTCTTTTTTCTGAAGCATTCCTGCTCAATTGGGAATCAAGAATATTAACCCATAAAAGTCAGATTTGCAAGGTAACAATGATATATACAGTTACAGCAATGCTTCCTACCAGCAGTTTGAACAAGCAAGTATTTTTGCCTTGCTTCACAAATTCCCTGATCTGGGGCAGGATATAAGTGAAATATAACTTATCTTTAGCCAAGTCTTGTTTTAGAACATGGTGAAATTCCAGCATCTGAGGTGTCAAATAATTCACATGTTATTTAAAAGAGCTTTAAAAAATCTGATCATTGAGATTGATTTGTATTTGCTGTTGATTTTTATATCTGTGCAGAAACAAGCTATACGTTTTACCTTTGCAACTCAGTTTTAGAGTTTCTTGATTTTAAACAATGTCATACTTGGCTACATGCAGGATGCAGCATTTAAAAATAAATTCTTATTTTCTATCCTTTGAAAGGGATCGGGCTCCTTTTGTGCTGACATCAGACATGGCTTACGTTATCAATGGTGGAGAAAAGCCCACAATTCGTTTCCAGCTGTTTGTTGATCTCTGCTGCCAAGCTTATAATTTAATCAGAAAACAAGCCAACCTTTTCCTTAATCTGCTGTCCCTGGTAATATTTCTACATATCACTGATGTTAACAAAATAGCCTTTAAAGCAAAGAACAGAACTATGCTGACACTTAATTTCAACTTAAAAGTTCTGAATAGCAGGCATAAATCTGGAAAGCCTTTTTAAAATAAATGCTTGTTTATGTAGAAGTACCGTATATACTTGAGTATAAGCCGACTCGAGTATAAGCCGAGACCCCCAATTTCACCCCCAAAAACTGGGAAAAGTTGTTGACTCGAGTATAAGCCGATCCGCCATTCTGCAAGCCTCCACCGCCGGCGGAGGCTGGATCCGCGCTTTGCAAGCCTCCGCCGCCGGCGGAGGCTGGATCCGCGCTCTGCAAGCCTCTGCCGCCAGCAGAGGCTCGATCCGCCATTTTGCAAGCCTGAATACACAGGAATACCCTGTGTGGCCGCGGCTCTCGGGGAAGCCCTGGCTGTCCGCTTCCTCGCTCCACGCTGCCATTCGGGGCCCGCGCGTTCCCCGGGCAAATCGCGGCGCCCAGCAGGCGAGGAAACACGCCCGCTCCAGTCGCCCCCCCCTTCCCTCAGGAGACGCGAAGCAAGTGACCGCCCGGAGCTTACCGAGGACTTGCGCGCGGCCGAGGCTTCAGTGCTTCCAGGATCGCACACACCTCTCCCAAGCCGCCGCCATCCGGAGACCTGCCGAAGTTTGGGGAGGTTTGGGGAGGTGCGCGCGCACCTCCCCAAACCTCCCCAAACGTCGGCAGGTCTCCGTTCCTCCGCGCAGACCTGCCGACGTTTGGGGAGGTTTGGGCGCCTCCCCAAACCTCCCCAAACGTTGGCAGGTCTCCGTTCCTCCTGCCGACGTTTGGGGAGGTTTGGGCGCCTCCCCAAACCTCCCCAGGTCTCCGTTCCTCCTGCCGACGTTTGGGGAGGTTTGGGCGCCTCTCCAGGTCTCCGTTCCTCCGCGCAGACCTGCCGACGTTTGGGGAGGTTTGGGCGCCTCCCCAAACCTCCCCAGGTCTCCGTTCCTCCTGCCGACGTTTGGGGAGGTTTGGGCGCCTCTCCAGGTCTCCGTTCCTCCGCGCAGACCTGCCGACGTTTGGGGAGGTTTGGGCGCCTCCCCAAACCTCCCCAAACGTCGGCAGGTCTCCGTTCCTCCTGCCGACGTTTGGGGAGGTTTGGGCGCCTCCCCAAACCTCCCCAGGTCTCCGTTCCTCCGCGCAGACCTGCCGACGTTTGGGGAGGTTTGGGCGCCTCCCCAAACCTCCCCAGGTCTCCGTTCCTCCTGCCGATGTTTGGGGAGGTTTGGGCGCCTCCCCAAACCTCCCCAGGTCTCCGTTCCTCCGCGCAGACCTGCCGACGTTTGGGGAGGTTTGGGCGCCTCCCCAAACCTCCCCAGGTCTCCGTTCCTCCTGCCGACGTTTGGGGAGGTTTGGGCGCCTCCCCAAACCTCCCCAGGTCTCCGTTCCTCCGCGCAGACCTGCCGACGTTTGGGGAGGTTTGGGCGCCTCCCCAAACCTCCCCAAACGTCGGCAGGTCTCCGTTCCTCCTGCCGACATTTGGGGAGGTTTGGGCGCCTCCCCAAACCTCCCCAGGTCTCCGTTCCTCCGCACAGACCTGCCGACGTTTGGGGAGGTTTGGGCGCCTCCCCAAACCTCCCCAGGTCTCCGTTCCTCCTGCCGACGTTTGGGGAGGTTTGGGCGCCTCCCCAAACCTCCCCAGGTCTCCGTTCCTCCGCGAGTCTGCGCGGAGGAACGGAGACCTGGGGAGGTTTGGGGAGGCGCCCAAACCTCCCCAAACGTCGGCAGGTCTGCGCGGAGGAACGGAGACCTGGGGAGGTTTGGGGAGGTGCCCAAACCTCCCCAAACGTCGGCAGGAGGAACGGAGACCTGGGGAGGTTTGGGGAGGCGCCCAAACCTCCCCAAACGTCGGCAGGTCTGCGCGGAGGAACGGAGACCTGGGGAGGTTTGGGGAGGCGCCCAAACCTCCCCAAACGTCGGCAGGTCTGCGCGGAGGAACGGAGACCTGGGGAGGCGCCCAAACCTCCCCAAACGTCGGCAGGAGGAACGGAGACCTGGGGAGGTTTGGGGAGGCGCCCAAACCTCCCCAAACGTCGGCAGGTCTGCGCGGAGGAACGGAGACCTGGGGAGGTTTGGGGAGGCGCCCAAACCTCCCCAAACGTCGGCAGGTCTGCGCGGAGGAACGGAGACCTGGGGAGGTTTGGGGAGGTGCCCAAACCTCCCCAAACGTCGGCAGGAGGAACGGAGACCTGCCGACGTTTGGGGAGGTTTGGGGAGGCGCCCAAACCTCCCCAAACGTCGGCAGGTCTGCGCGGAGGAACGGAGACCTGGGGAGGTTTGGGGAGGCGCCCAAACCTCCCCAAACGTCGGCAGGAGGAACGGAGACCTGCCGACGTTTGGGGAGGTTTGGGGAGGCGCCCAAACCTCCCCAAACGTCGGCAGGTCTGCGCGGAGGAACGGAGACCTGGGGAGGCGCCCAAACCTCCCCAAACGTCGGCAGGAGGAACGGAGACCTGGGGAGGTTTGGGGAGGCGCCCAAACCTCCCCAAACGTCGGCAGGTCTGCGCGGAGGAACGGAGACCTGGGGAGGTTTGGGGAGGTGCCCAAACCTCCCCAAACGTCGGCAGGAGGAACGGAGACCTGCCGAAGTTTGGGGAGGTTTGGGGAGGCGCCCAAACCTCCCCAAACGTCGGCAGGTCTCCGTTCCTCCGCGCCCTGCCTGCCTGCTTCTTTCCGCTGCGGAAAGAAGCAGGCAGGCAGGGCGCGGAGGAACGGAGACCTGCCGACGTTTGGGGAGGTTTGGGGAGGTTCGCGCGCACCTCCCCAAACCTCCCCAAACTTCGGCAGGTCTCGGACGGCGGTGGCTTGGGAGAGGTGCGCGCGATCCCGGAAGCACCAAAGCCTCGGCCGCGCACAAGTCCTCGGTAAGTTTTTTTTTGTTGACTGGAGTATAAGCCGAAGTGGAATTTTTCAGCCCAAAAAGTGGGCTGAAAAATTCGGCTTATACTCAAGTATATACGGTAGGTAATGTATGTTTGCTTATTGGAAAAGTAACTGTTCATTTTACAGATGATGTCTTCTGGCTTGCCAGAACTTACTGGAGTTCAAGATCTCAAATACGTCCAGGATGCTCTTCAGCCCCAAACTACTGATGCCGAGGCCACCATTTTCTTCACAAGGTAAATAATTTTAAAATCTTGTTTCTTGCATGCACCTAAGGCTAGAGGCTCAATTAACTTCCACAAAGAGAAGTTCTACCTATTTGCCCTTATCTTTGTGCAACTTTAACACCTGGTTTGGACATTTAGGTGTATAGAGGACTGTAGAGATAAGGAAATGTCTCCATGAGCCTCACTGACTCCGGGTAGGTTTCTGCATACAATTCGAGGTGCTAATGACCACAGTAAAGCACTACAGGGCTGGGTTACTTGCCTAGGTCTAGTTAGAGCTGCCTATCTCAAGAGGATGCATAGAGTGGGCATGCTTCAAGTCCCTTTCCTTCAAGCAGGGTCAACTGATGGGCCTTAAAAAAGGGACTACTTGGTTGCTGTGTCTGCCTTTAGAATGAACTTTCCCACCCCCTGAGATGCAGGCGACCCTGACCTATTAGCCTTTCAGGGAGCTATGAAAACCCAGACTCTTCTATGCACTGGGCAAGACAGTGATTAAACTAGTTTTGTTGGGAAAGGGAGTGTCTTGTTATTCAGCCTCTAATGGTTTTGTTTTTATTTTGCTATTTTATATTGTTGTAGTTCTGATTCTTTGGGTTTTAAATTGATTTACACTGCTGAGATGTCAAAGTCATGATTTTGGCAGTTTATAAATTCTGTAAATGGACAAACCAAAGTTAATCGTCATTTAGCCTACACTCATTCAGCGACCATTCAAAGTTACCATGGTGCTGAATGAGGGGGACTTGTGTCAGGTTTTCATAGTTGCGGCAATCGCAGCATCCCTGCAGTCCCATGGTCACAATTTAGGTGCTGGGTTGGCTTGCAATTAGCACATCACAATGTCCTGCAGTCACATGATTGCCTTTTGCGACCTTAACTGATGGATTCTGACAAGCAAAGTCAATGGGGAAGCCAGCTGAAGGTCCCAAATCTGATCCTAAGACTGTGGGATGCTTCGACTATGGGATGCTTCGACCATGGAGGATTTGCCTTACAGTGGCAATTGGGACTGCCAAAATTTAGTGATGGAAGTTTGCAATATATTGTGGGTTTTGCATTTCCAAAAAGAAAACTTGGGAATTATTCTATATACACATAGTTCTTTGGGTTCAGCAATAGTAAACTAGTAGCTCTACCATCATCTATTTCTGTTTTATATCGGGAATATTAATTTTAAAGTTTTCTATTATGATTACTATACAGTGATACCTTGATACTCATCATTAATTGGTTCTGGGACGTGTGACAAGTGCCAAAAGTGATGGGCACCAAATAAATTTTTCCCATAAAGTTGCAAGGCAACTGACACCAACAAGCTCTAATTTGTGCGTTGAGTACCAAACAGACTACGAAGTACTGGGACAAAACTTTCACATCAAAACTCATCAAGTACCAAATTTGACAAGTTTCAAAGCAGTCGACTACTGAGGTACCACTGTACTAAAATTTGAACTGTGAAGTGATCCCTCATATTCTTATTACAAAATTGAACTGTGAAGTGATCCCTCATATTCTTATTACAAAATTAAAGTTGTAATTGTAAAGAAACCAAAAGATATTGGCACACTTGTAACATATGAAATTAATATTCTTTGTTTATTTCTAGGCTAATTGAATCAAGCTTGGGAAGTGTTGCTACAAAGTTCAACTTTTTTATTCACAACCTTGCTCAACTGCGTTTCTCAGGGCTGCCTTCTAATGATGAGCCAATCCTATCTTTTTCACCTAAAACCTACTCACTCAAACAAGATGGTCGTATCAAAGAAGCATCTGTTTTTACCTACCATAAAAGATACAACCCAGATAAATTTTATGTAAGGCTTTGAATTATATTTTGATTCATCGTGATTTCTGTAGCTTCCTTCATTCGCTTTAACCAGCATATTTTCACATGTATCCCATTATAGCAGCAATTTCAGATTTTTGTTGTTTTTCATTTGAGTGCAACTTATCTACCTATGAGTCAAACCATATTGAATGCAGGAATATCACTGAAGGAACATCTGCTTTAATGGATGTTCCATAACTTAATGATACTTAAGTCTTGGAAATGAAGTTTAGGGTTTTTGTACCAGAAGTCTTCAGACAATCATTTTGTTCAACAATTGTTCAAAGTTATAGCGATGCTGAAAAGATGATACTTACACCTGGTCCTTGAAATTACAGCTGTTGTAGCAGCCCCATAGCCACAGGTTTAAAGTTTGGGTGCTTGGCAGCTTGCTCAGGACCGCAGAAGCATTACAGAGTACATCACACACACACCCGTGCCTTTCCCCCCCTTCAGAATGGTTCTGTTTCAGTGAGGTTTGATGCCTCAGTTGCGAGGTTGGAGTGGAAAAAATATATATGGTTGCAGCACCAAATATTGAAATAATTGTATTCAAAGCAAGCATATCAAGGCTATCATATTGTCATCATACGTCAACCTGGTCCTTCTGGCTTGTAAACTATGTCTCAAGGCAAAGGAAAGATTGAGAATTTTGCTACTGGCATTGCTTTTTTTCATTGGACGATTCGAAATAAATATAAGGGTGTACCTTTTCAAGTCTGGTCATGTCTGCTCCCCCACCCTCAATTCTGAGAGTTGAAATCTTACCACTTCTGCAGAGAACAAGATTTGGAAAGTTTATAGCACAGGATTACAGGAGTTAAACTTTTTAATAGTGAAATGTTCGCTTTTTTCTTTGGCAGATCTATGTGGTCAGAGTTTTGAGAGAGGGGCAAACTGAACCCACATTCATTTTTCGCACATTTGATGAGTTTCAGGAGTTACACAACAAGCTTGGGATCCTATTTCCTCTTTGGAAATTACCAGGGTACGTGTCGCAATTTTATTTTAGGGGATTGTTTTTGTTTTACATACTGTATCTAAAATTTACCTATTTAGAGTTTTAAGATTAGCACATTGCACATTGGAACATTTTCTTTATGAAGTAAACGAGTAAAGCACCCTGTTTTGGGGGTTACTACTGCATTTACTACTGCATTTAGTCTGTTTATAGATCAGCTGGATTTACATGAAGCCCTGCACATTTCAACAATACATGTAGTGCTCAGGTTACAACTACTTGTTCAACAACTGTTCAGTTTACAGTGGTGTTAAACAAGGGGGACATAGAGCCGGTTCTCAGAGTCCTGGCCATTGCAGCATCCCAGCAGTCACATGATTGCAGTCTGGGTGCTTGGTGCCCACTGCAGGACATCTCAGTGAGCTGTAATCACGTGATAATGACCTTTGACATTCCCTGCTGACTTCCCACAAGCAAGTGATGGAGAAGCTGCATCTAGTATACTCTTCAGGTTTTATTATTTATTTATTATTATTTAGATTTATATACCACCCTTTCCCGAAGGACTCAGGGCGGTTTACAGGATGTTCAAAAGAAAATCAATACAAAAGTTAAAACAATTTAAAAAAAGATTAAATGAAACCCTGAGAGAAAATAAAAACCCCAGTTAAAATTAAAAATTAAAAATCCTCAGCCTGGGCCAGAGAGCTCGAAGAGCCAGGTCTTCAGGTCCCGGCGGAATGAACGGATGTCGGGGGCAGTCCTAAACTCCGCGGGCAGCTGGTTCCAAAGGGCAGGCATACCCACTGAGAAGGCCCTACCCCTGGGTGTTACCCGTTTGTATTTCCCATTTCAGTCACCTTGTAGGGGAAATAGGTGGCATAAAAATTAATAAATAAAAATAAAATCAGATAAATAAATTTTGGATAGATGTACATATACAGGAAACACTTTAGCTGAAATTATCAGAAAATAGATGTACATACAGTATACATGCATGAAAAGACATCTGCTGAGCCATCCAGAAAAAATAACTCCTTCAACACTTCATGGAGCAATACGTCATGTTGTAATGCTTTAATACTTTGCATTGCCTAGTCTGTATGATTGCTTTTACTTGTTTGCCTCAATGAAACTGAAGTAACTGTTTACCTCTGTTATTGTAGCTTTCCTAGTAAGATGGTTCTAGGAAGAACTCATGTAAAGGATGTAGCAGCCAAGAGGAAAGTAGAGCTAAATAGCTACATACAAAGTTTAATGAATGCATCAACAGATGTATCGGAGGTAATTCTTGACAGTAGCCTGCAAAATACATAGATGAATTTATATATAGTCTGTATGACAGTCAGTTCTTATTGAAATTTTATCTTTCCCAACCTAGTGCGATCTTGTTTATACTTTCTTCCATCCCTTAACTCGTGATGAAAAAGCTGAAGGAATTGATGGAATAACTAGGTGTACAGGTAAGAATATAGTTGTACAGTTTAATTAGTATCCTGAATAGCACAATTATTTCTGTGAACTCTGAAGCCTCTGCCATGTGGAGTTCCCATAGAATACAAAGATATACAGTGCAAATTGTGTTAAATCGTTAGAAGTAGGAATGGAACATTCTGGAGAACTCTGGGTATTCTGTTTCCCTTGGATACATTTTGAACATTCTCTCAGACATCACATTCTGAGGCAATTTGCCAGTTTCTGGAAGAATTATGATTACCACATAAAGTGTAATTATGTTGTATAGCTAAATAACCAACAGAATTCAAACTGCTGATAAAACCCTGGTCCCCAGAATCCTTTACACATGCCCTCTCTGTCTATTCTGGAGGATTTGAAGATCATGAGAGCAAGGAAAACAGCAAAGGGAAATGGCACCCTTTGTTCTGACAGAAGCAACCTTCTTGTACAGTATCACTTAAAATGGAATTGTACTTACTTTGTTTCTATTATGAAAAATTTATTACCCTGCCTTTATCACTTTATATGTAACTTAAGGCAGTTTAATGTACCTGATATTCCTTCTTCCTCTTTTTCCCCCCACAACAGCCTTGTGAGGTGGGTTGGGCTGAGAAAGAATGACCGGCCCAAAGTCAAAATGAAATATTTGTTTGTTTTTAGATGTAGGCCCTTCAAGTCCTACCTCAGGCAAAGTAGGAGGAGAAGTTAAGCTGTCCATCTCCTATAGAAATAAAACTCTGTTTATCATGGTGATGCACATTAAAGATTTGGTAAGTATATAAATGTGCTCACATTTAAATAATTGTAGTATGCTTTATAAGACTGTCTTCCAAAAGCAAGATGCATATCTTTCTGGGGGGTGAGGAAATCAGGCTCAAGTAATATGAGGATTATATCCCCCAAAATAGTGAGGCAATTGAATATTAAAATTAAAAATTAAATATAGCAAAATCATTAGTTCTGTTTCACTAAAATTAAATGTAATTAATATTGTTACTCTCCAGTCAGATATTTAACATTTTTTTTCCTTCTGTCATATTAAAATTTTCAATTGATAGCATCTTTGGCGAAGTGAATCAAAACTTGCAAAGACAACGTGCAGCCCCATGTCCTTAAGCTACAGGTTCTTAAGGAATCCTGAGGATTGTACAAAATAATAGCAACAAAGCAATAAACAATAATACAATTTATTTGTTTATTTAAAAGATTTGTAAGGCCACTCTGGGCATTTCACAACAACAATAAAACTGTAAAAACCATAAAAACCATGCAACAAAAACTAAAAATCCGATGTTTCAGTCAACTGCTCAGGGTGCTCCAATAACCCTACATAGGCTTCACCGCACTATTCCAGTGCCTGGGTAAAAAGCCAGGTCGTAATGGCCTTCCAGATGGCTAAGAAGGTGAGGACTTGCCAAATTGCCACAGAAAGAGTGTTCTACAAGGTATGGGCAGCCACAGAAAAGACATACCGTATTTTTCGGACCATAAGACGCACCTGACCATAAGACGCACCCAGTTTTTAGAGCAGGAAAACAAGAAAAAAAATATTCTGAACCAAATAGTACCGGTATACTAGGAAGGAAGGAGGGGGGGGGGGAGAGAGAGAGAGAGAAGGAAGGAAGGAAGGAGGGAGGGAGGAAGGAAGGAAGAAAGAGATAGAGAGAAAGAAAGAGAGAGAGAGAAAGAAGGAAGGAAGAAAAAGAAAAAGAAAGGAGGGAGGAGGGAGGGAGGGAGGGAGCAAGGAAGAGAGAGAGAGAGAAGGAAGGAAGGAAGGGAGAAGGAAGGAAGAAAGAGAAGGAAGGAAGGAAGGAAGAGAAGGAAGAAAGAACGGAGGGAGGGAGGAAGAAAGAAAGAAAAAGAAAGAAAAAGAAAGGTAGGTACCGGTAGTTTCTTTTCCCTGAATAGGTTTTCTAAGATGCCAAAGCAATTTCAAACAATTTTATTTATTTATTTTTTTATTTTAATTCCATTTATATCCCGCCCTTCTCCGAAGACTCAGGGCGGCTTACAAGCTTAGCAGTAGCCTTCATTCTATGTATATGCCTGCTTATTAGGGCTCAGCTTAATTGCCCCCAACAATCTGGGTCCTCATTAGCAGTATTATCTTGCAAATGGAAAATCACTTCCAATAAACTTCGCAGAGAAACCTGCAGGGACAATTCCTCACGGCTTTGCTTGGGCAAGTCGCCTATGAGGTTTAGTTTAGCAAAAACTATTTCTTTAGCAGCGAGGTAAAAGAAAGAAAATGTGCGTGCGCAGGGAGGGGGAGGCAGTCAGAAGGCATGGAAGGCACGTCTGTATTTCCTCCCCTGCCGACCAATCACAGGGGTGGGGCGGAGAATTCCATGTCTTCATTCAATCACGTCTCTCCAATGGAGCTGATGGACTGCATTGACTGAACGGGAGACAAGTGTTTTCGCTTACCTTCGGACCATAAGACGCACCTCGTTTTCCCACCCACTTTTGGGAGGGGAAAAGTGCGTCTTATGGTCCGAAAAATACGGTACTTCCTAAGTCCTACTAGATAGCATTAGTTCAGATACCCAATATTTGATCTAGATATACATTACTCTTGGGGAGAGGTGGTGCCCCAAGTAGCCTGATCCAGTGCTGTTATAAAATACCATTCGCCCATAAGCATTAAATTATCACCACATTTATAACGTCCGGTAAAAATTTGGTCTTAAGTGATTTGGAGCTTTTATCCATTTTTTAAAAAGGGATTGTAAATTATTGCAGTCATCCTGGAGAAGTCTTGTCTATGCGATTGCTAAGACTTGATGACATGTAATTAAATGTAGACATTAAGTACTTCCCCTGCTCTCTTTGAATATGGTTGTCCTTTTTTTTAGTTTTTTTTTTAAATTATTCTTTTTGTCAGGTTACTGATGATGGTGCAGATCCTAATCCATATGTAAAGATGTATTTGCTTCCAGACATGCATAAAACTTCTAAGCGGAAAACCAAAATATCACGGAAAACTAGAAATCCAACGTTCAATGAAATGGTAAGTTGAAATAGTTGGGTAGTTTTTCAAAGCAAAGTGTAATATAGAAACCATCCGTTGAGGGATAAATAATAGGAATACAGGTAGTTCTCACTTAACATCCATTCATTCAGTGACCAAAATTACAATGGTGCTAAACGAATGGACTTACGACTGACCCTTGAAGTTCTGGCCATTGCAGCGCCCTCACAGGTGAACAAAATTAGTACATACTTGGACTCATCCATATTTATGACCGCCTTTTGGCTGCCTGCCTATCCACTCCCACCAGCTACCCCTGCTGCCCAGTCCTGCCCACCACACCACATGCCTCTACAGTACCAGTCGGGCTTCTTGTGTGCCTTCTTTTGTGCTAGTGGTGCTTGGTTTTATTGTGCTAGTGCAGGGGTAGGCAACCTTGGCTCTTTTATGACTCGTGGACTTCAACTCCCAGAATTCCTGAGCCAGCCATGCTGAGGGGAAAGGGAGAGGTTTCCAAGCTGAGCCATGCTGGCTCAGGAATTCTGGGAGTTGAAGTCCACGAGTCATAAAAGAGCCAAGGTTGCCTACCCCTGTGCTAGTGCTTGCTAGGGTTTCTGTCCACGCACCAACCAGGACTTTCTTTCGTGAAATCTCATGCCAGTGCAGCTAGTGCCTTCTTTGACATGGCTTCCTTTTTTTAAAGAAGGAACACAAGTAGGCCCTGGTCAGTACAGTAATGGCATGTGAGAACAAGATAGGTGGGTTGGGGGAGTTCAAGAGGAGGCAGCCCCTCATTTTACCAAAGCTCAGGGTTGGGAGGGACCAAGCCAGAAATAGCTTGGAGTGGTTCCTCAGCTAACTACTAGTGGGATTTGGTTAATGATGGCAACAGGGACTGTTTGGATTGCTGTCGCTAAACCCTAACCTTTTCCTAAACTTTACTGATATTTTGTAAACTGTCTTGTCTTGCACTGCTGCTGAATTTGTTTTTTTGTTTTTTTAATAGCTTGTGTACAGTGGATATAGCAAAGAAACACTCAAGCAAAGGGAACTTCAGCTAAGTGTACTCAGTGCTGAATCTCTGCGTGAAAACTTTTTCCTGGGTGGGATCACTCTTTCTTTAAAGGATTTTAACTTAAGCAAGGAGACTGTGAACTGGTACAGGCTTGCTGCTGCACCATATTTGTGAACCTGACAACTTACAGAGCTGACAATATGACCTAAATAATCTTAACTCCATTTCTATATGATCACTTTTCTCTACTTGAAGATAATCCATACACTTTAGCTTGAAACACTGCAATTTGGTGGATTGTAGTTGGACCAGCCTTTGCAGAACTTTACACAAGACTTCTGGCAAGTCATCTGCTTTGTGCTTTTACTGCAATATAAGCATCAATGTATATGAATTGTATAAATGTAATAACTTGTTATAAATGCAGTTCTGAATATGAAGAAATGTTTCAAATTCAGTCTGAGGGGGTTATTCTGAATTATTTCAATCCCATTTGAATTTTTTGCCTTGATATACTGCAAACTTGTATAATTCTCTTTATAATTTATAATTATGAACACTTTATAATTCTGCTTTCAGCACATACAGTAGCACATTTTTTTAAAAAATGATCATGACAAAATTATTTTTCAGTCTGTTAAAAGGGAGGCCCAAATAGAAGGATAGAAATTCAGTGTAGCATTTAGCCTTATGACTCATAAAGCTTCTTAGAGGCCATTACTAGAATGAGTGCCAATAATTGAAATTAAATTATAAATAATGGTGCCTTATTTTGTTGCTTATACCTTTTTTACTATTTAAAACATTTTCCAATGCTAAAAGTTAAACTTGCTAAAAATGCTTATGTGGTTCATCATATAAATTCTTTAACATTTCCCCTTTCAATTTAGGTCCACTTTAGTTCAGATTCATTAAAAAAAACCTTACCAACAGGTTGTTGAACTACAAATATTGTATGAATGCAGATGCAATTGATTTTCCACCATGGTTTGCTATAAAGCACATGTATTTTCTTTAGGTAAATATATGGGCTATTCAACAGTAATTTTGAATTTCAAAGTAGAAGTCCCACAAAGCATAATTTCTATTATATATGAATTAAAAATATGCATACTATAGAAAAAGGCCAAGTATAAATTGCACTAGCTATTATATAGTGAAGTGACACAGTGACTTTTGGAGTTAACTTTTAGATTTTTTTCATGAATAGTAAGGGAATAATCCACAAAGCATTTTATTTCAATTAAAACTGATTTGCCATTAGTAAAGATAATAAAAGATACTGTGCATGAGGTATGGTAGATTGTATTTCAAATTCATTTCTTTAATTTGTATCCAGCTAATTTCTAACACTTGGAGAAAGCTGGGTATAATTGCAATATACTAAACCCAATATTTTTTTTAAAAAAAAGCTCTTGTAGGAATTAACATTCCACAGAATGGTTAATGTTGAAACCCAAATACTTTAGAATAAAGATACAGACCGCTGAATTTAAAGCAAAAAAAAGGCATGATGAATAATACGATAGACTGACAATCTATTGCAGGCAATTAAACGAAAGTATGATATCAAATGGTTGTTAACCTGAGGTGCTGAAATGTTCATAATTGACTGTAAAATAAATTTGGGGATTCCTCAGTGTTAAAACTGCATTGTGATTAATAGAAGCTACTTAACATTTTTAGAAGTTTAGTAGTTATGTTAAATATGTAAGTTGTAAGCTATAGAGTAAACTAACTCGATTGTATTTCCTGCTCACTTGATGCTTTTTAAGATGTATTCCATTCCATCAACAAAACCACAAGTCATATAAACACAGGGAAGTAGGCTACTGTTTTTGTGAAACATTGCATTAGATTAACTATAAAGCAATATATACTGCTTTTTTGCAGTCTGTAACTACAGCACAGTGTATCACAGCACAAATCTAGATATTTTTTTAAAAAACCCTTTAATGACGGTGGTTTGCAGCTGCAGTTCTTGTCTGGATGTTAGAATATATGCTGCACATTACGGTAGTATTGCCATTATTGCATCCTGTGCCTTTGCCCACCATCACCATTTCTCAAAATAACTTCACAATGAATAAAGCTCTTCAGGTACATTCTTACAAAAGTGTTTTTCAGTTACCATTAAACATGTAAAGGAGCAACATTAATTTTGCATCTCTTTCAAATTATTTATATTTTTGTGATACACAAACTTTGTTTTAAATAATACAAATATTTAAGCTGATATACAAAAGGGTAAGGGAATAATCACAATCAAATGTAACACTTTACTAAGGAATGTTTTTAAAGTGTGGTCTCATGGCATTTTTATACTTTGTGAATGAAATTAAATCCTATGCATCAAATGTGGACTGCAGCTAGAAGTCAGTTTGTGTCTGTACATTTACTTCAATATTTTGAGGAAAACATCTTACTTTTAAGAAAAAGAACCTCCATATTTTCTGTACTAAATAATTAGTTATGACTTTGCACTGAAAATTTTTATATTGCCTTTTTATGACCTATACATATATATAAAACGCATGGGAGATCTGTGGTATTTCTCTATTTTTAAAATTTAAAATGATCCAGAGATGTTAGTATCTTGCCTTAAATTTGACTGTTTTTTCCAGGATACAATTAGCTTTTAAATGGAAGAAATATTTCTAGAATCTGCAAAATATTGTTCACTGTGTATCAGTGGGCTAAAATTTAAAGCTTCCATATGTGGAAAAAATTACACCATTCTCAGAATCTATAGGAATTTAATAATCTCTGTGTGGTATTCTCAGTACTGTGATTAACAATTTGGCAAAGGTTTATAAATAATAAAATGCATTATAAGTAAATGTGGATGTTTGGCTTCAATTGTTTCTTATCTGTAAGAACCAAATACTTCAGCTATATTACACTGATAGCTAATAAAGATGTACATTATTTCTATCAGCCTAAACCCAAAATATTTGGGTTAAATGTGACTCCATAACTGTCCTACATTACATTAAATACTATTTAATAAAAAACATTGTGCCTCTTTGTATGTGTGGATCAAGAAATCTAAGCGCAAAAGTTTCAATCAGGTCTATTCCACTGAGCATTTTTAAGAAACTTGCTTCAAATATTAACTATATGTTGCCTCTTTGTTCTTTTCTTACACCTAAATCTGTGATCTGTAGTCCTGTTAATCCTAGCACTAGTCAGTAGTAGACCATATATTCTGTGAAATCTCATGTACTTGGGACAAGATTAAATCATTTTGAGAATTACTGCCAATCACTGAAATGTCCATTGTGGTTTCCTACCTTTAATATTTTCACTTAAGAAACACTAAATGGAAAGATAAAGGAAAATATGCTAGCCTACTATACCATCTTTATTTCCAGTAATTCTTGCAGGTCCTTTTAACTTTCTTTAAAAAATAAAAATATAGAATTGGTCCAGTGCATTTTTTGATTCCCCCCCCCCCCCCCCCGCCTATGTAGAGAAAGTTCAATTAAAGAATGGTAGGGAGCATTCTTCAATGCTAGAGATGACAAAGTAGCCTGACTGATTTGCCATTGGGTTGAAATGTCATGACTGCTGTTCTTTCCCCTCATTGCAGCCATTTGGTGGAGCGCCCATTATATATCCCTCCTAGGCCCTAGATGACAGGTTCCTAATCTTTTTGCCATTACACCTTCCTTTAGTATAATCTTAATGTACACAATTTCTCCTAAACACGCAAACACCAAAATGAAGACAAATGAGCAATGAAAAAAATACAGTGTAACTTTGGGAACGATGTATTTATTGTAGTAATGTACAATTAAAAGGTTCTTCACACCTTCGCTAGACTCCCGGAGGAAAGTACACCTTACAATGGGGAAACCCTAAAGCAGGGGTCTTCAAACTTGGCCCTTTTATGACTTGTGGACTTCAACTCCCAGAATTCCTCAGCCAGCTTTGCTGGCTGAGGAATTCTGGGAGTTGAAGTCCACAAGTCATAAAAGGGCCAAGTTTGAAGACCCCTGCCCTAAAGGACTTCTTGCGATGTTATTTGATCCCAAAGGATTTGATCCTGAAGATATATTTTGGGGGTGGAAGTGGCCAACTGCTGTTCTTTACGCACAAGGTAAAATTGTAAAGTTGGGAACTTTTTTAAGGTTACAGATATCTGAAGAGCCAATCTTAGGATACACATTACGGTTAATATCGGGCAATTAGCCCCACGATGCGATGGTAGGCGGCGGTCGAGGAGCTTTTTCTTACAACCAAATCACAGGATCGGAAACATTTTGCCGCTGCCATTTGCCGCTTCAGACACACACAATCAATCTCTCTCTCTCTCTCCCTCCCTCTCTGTCTCCCACCCTGGTCTCTCAAGTGGAAAGACTAAGAAAGGAATGCTGGGAGGTGTAGTTCACCAGCAGGCGGAAGAACCACGCTGAAGAATAGCCGCGTGTGAAACCGGAAGTCCTTTCGTTCTGCCTGCAACGTCATTTCCGGCGGAAAGAAAGCTCGACTTGCAAGGCTGCCTTTCTCGCTTCTTTCTTTTCGGCGCCATCATGGGTCGCATGCACGCACCCGGGTGAGTTTGGCCGAGAGCGGGGCCTCGGCGTGAGGAGATCCCAGGAAGACCGGCGGGAATGGTCTCGCGATCTCCTCTGGCCGTAGTGTTGCGATCTATTTCAGGAGCGTTTCCTTCGCTTCTGTTTTGGAGGGGTGGGTCGGCCTTTGCTTAGAGGCCGACTTGGTTGAGGACTGGCGGCTTCCTCGTTAATCCAGTGGAGTCGCAGAGGAGAGGCGGTTGGTCGCGCCGCAGTTTGGCGACCTCTCGCTCCTGCTTTGTTTTCAATGAAACATCCGGGCATCTCTTACAAAAGTCTCGGGAGGCGCCGCTTGTAGGAGACGGGGAAATAAGTGTGCAAATTGGAGAAATAAGTGTGCAAATTGGAGGCGGCGGCGCCTCGCGGATTCCCTGTACTCTGCTGCAAAGTTTTTATTGCATCGCTCGGGTAAAATCAAAAGCTACGCAGCCCTTGTAATTCTAAAAGTTTGGCTTCTGGATTCACTGACAGGGTTGATAATAATGACTTAGGTGCTGGCGATTCTAGATCACTACGGTATCAAGCTGGTTAGTAGTACCCTGTGGCGAACCGTGTACTTGTCACATTTTCTAAAATATGCTCTCTCTGACTACTTCTCTTTTCAACAGAAAGGGCCTGTCCCAGTCGGCCTTGCCTTACAGGAGAAGCGTACCTACAGTAAGTAGTTATTCAGCCCGCTTGGGACTTGATTAAAAAGCATCCAACTTGCAAAGTGAAGGATGCAAATTGTTTATAAACATCCCACGGGCTAAATTATTTTAAATGTATTTCCTACAATGATATTTTGATTTAACAGTTAAGAAATAAAATGCCCCTCTTGCAGTTAATTAGGAAAGCGTCTTGATGTATGTCCTACCTATTTCTTAAAACACACGTCTGAGTAAAAAAGCTTTAAAATGAGAACATAAATATTGACCATCTCAAAGTGATCTGTTACATGTTAAATTTTGAATAATTGCTGAAAATCTAACTTCAACAGTTGGGATAATAGTTAACATAAAAAAATGTTCAAGCAGTTCCAAGCTCCAAGACAATTATACTCATGAGAAAATTAAAACTTGTTACTCTAAGCAGTTTTGCTAGCATATGGAAATACTTGAGCTACAACCTCTTTTTGTAGTTTTAATTCATGGTATATGTTATAGGTGTCATACATGCTGCTTAGTTTAGTTATAATCAAAGGCATTAATTTGGGGGAAAATAATATTTAACTGACCAGAAGACTATATAGCATTGCAGTTTCATTAAAGTGTTATGAAATTGTACTTGTATTTTTTCAGAGTTAAGTCTATTACTTCTAAAACCACAGTGTCAAGAAATCAAAAGCTATGTAATTTCAAGGCATCCTACTTTTATTTTTCTTTTGGCCTCTGTAAGTGTGTGTGAAGATATAGCAACTGGCACTTTAACGCTTTTCTACTTACATAATTCTCTTTACCAAGAGCTTTTTACTTTTACTTTTTTATTTTTGCGATTTGAAATAGCAGAATTATTTATTATATGTTCTGTGTTGGGTGGTTGCTATCTGATATATCTGAACTTGAATGGCTCACAATTGAACTTTTTTAGTGGCTGAAACTTACTTCTGATGATGTCAAAGAGCAGATCTACAAGTTGGCTAAGAAAGGCTTGACACCTTCCCAAATTGGTACGTTGAAATAAAATGCTGTGCTAATAGTAACTAATAATATGTACATGAGGGCATGTATATTGGTTCTTAGTTATAAGCCATTTAGAGGCATTTGGGAGCCAGGCAGCCAAATAATCCATCTTATTGATTTGGTTTACCTTGATGAACTTCCCTTGGTTTATTGGCTGGCTAGTTCGCTTATTGGCTATTCATAGTTTTAAGTATTTGTAACTACTGTGAGCTGTATTGGTTGCTGGTCTGCTTCCGGGTGCAGTCTGGGTGCAATCATGGCATGGGTCCAGATTACTTAACAGACCATCTTATCCCACTGGGATTGGCCCATCCCACTCGTGCCAGCAGAGGAGGCATGCTGTGGGTCCCATCAGCATGCGTGTGCAGGAGGAGGGCCTTCTCTGCCTTTGTTCCTGCCCTCTAGAACATCTCCCTCCACCCCATGTAAGATTGGCCCCAACCTCTTATCCTTTTGTAAAGGCCTCAAGACCGGGCTATGCTAATTGGCCTGGGGCTCCAATGGGGGAACAGCACAGTGGAGATGGTTGATGGAGTAACAACAGATCCCACCTTCTCCCATTTCACCCCCCTCCCCACGTGTCCTTTATTTTAATCTCTGGTTTTAATTTATTCAGGTTTTAATGTAGATATATTTTTTATGTCTGTAAGCCACCCAGAGTTATCTTATGGTAAGATGGGTAGCGCGCACGCACACACACACACACACACACACACACACACACAAAAATATGTATACACTCAAAACACACACATCCCAAATGCTTTATTGGTTGCAGGGGGTATAAACTGGTATTTTATCCAGTTAAATAAGACATTTTTTCTTCAATAAAGTTCTGATGATTAATATAATTGAAATCTTAGAACCTACTTTTATTTAAGGTATTGAATTGATAGTTTATTTAATGCCTTTAAATATAATTGCTGCTGCTAAAATTGTACATTTTTATAGCTTTTACTGGACTGCCTTACAGTGCAGGTTGCAAGCTATTGTTTGTGATCCTACAGAAATCTTTATGGTAGCTAATGCTTCTTGGATGTCCAAGTGAATTAATACGTTTAAACTTAGGATACTTTAAAATTACAGTACTTCCAAAAGTGCTTCCTTTGTTTTCAGGTGTAATACTAAGGGACTCGCATGGGGTTGCCCAAGTTCGTTTTGTGACTGGTAACAAAATTCTGAGGATTCTTAAATCCAAGGGACTTGCCCCTGATCTCCCAGAAGATCTTTACCACTTAATCAAGAAAGCAGTTGCTGTCCGCAAGCATCTTGAGAGGAACCGCAAGGTAAAGTAGCAGAATATATTCCATCCTCAAAATTTGAAAATGGGACCTGCAATTATTCTAGAATGGTGGTTTACTTTTGAGAAGTTAGTACCTTTACAGTAAATTAAATACAATTAGATTAAATGCTGGATTGTATCTTAAGATCCTAGTGCTAGTGGAATAGGCACTGTTGAAACATACTATATTTTCCGTAGATCTGCTCTGGTGAATTAGGAGAAAGGAAGTAAGCACAATGATTGGTTAGGAGTACTGCATTATTATTCAAAGAAAATACAAAACAGATTGTTCCTAGGCTGCCTTTCAAAACAGTATTTGAAAATGTTTTGTTTTTGATGGAAGGATAAAGATGCCAAATTCCGACTTATTTTGATTGAGAGCAGAATTCATAGGCTGGCTCGTTACTACAAGACCAAGAGAGTACTCCCACCTAATTGGAAGTAGTAAGTATATTTTGCTGTCAGTCACAATATGGCTATATTGTTAAAACGTTGGCAGCAGTTTTCTGTTCCTCTGCTTAATGTTATAGAAAGAAATAGCATTTATGTAAGGAATACTATTATAAAGTGAGGCAATGTTTGAAATGTAAGCGCAGCAGTGGCCTTTCTGAAATACTTCCTAACTATTCTGTATATAAGTCTGTTGATTGTAATGAATACATTTGGGGTGCATTAAGATACATTCAGTTTGCACCTGTTCAGAAGTTGCTGCAGATTTGTACTGTGGAAAAGTATAGCAAATGGGAGGAAATGATATAAGTATTAATCCCATTAATATGACTACTGAGCTTTGCTTCAGGTTTTTTTTTACATTTAAGTCCACTTCCAGGTTGCTCACTGTGATGACAGTTTTCCAACCATTCGCAGTTTCCACCAGAAAGGATTTTCCTTTGTGTTGGCTAGTCCTTCCTTGGATGTCTGAGTGAGCTGCTGTAGACGATAAATTTAAGCGTAATCTTGTTGATGCCACAAGATGTCATGTTGATGAAGTTGCTAAATTGTTCTTCTCCTCTTCTGCAGCGAATCATCCACGGCTTCTGCTCTGGTTGCATAAAAAATTCTTACTACGACCATGGGAATCTAAACCATCTTGTAATGGTGTTATGCCTACTTCAGAGCGATGTCATTGCTTTCTTACTTAAAATTGGAAGGACAAGTTAAGACGTATACTACACCAATAAAAGCTACTGGATTTTTTCCCCACTTGATAATATAATTTGAGTTCTTTAAAGCTGCTGTTGTCCTGCAAATATTTTTGTTTTCATATAAATTTACTAAAGGTTCTTATAAACCATGTACACATTGAGTGTTGTGTTGAAATTTTTCCTATCAAATACCGTGCCGTCTTTGGGAGACAGCATTAATGAAAACGGATGGCTTGAAGTTGCTTCAGGCTAAAGTCAGAAGTGCTTATATTTCTCAGTGATATTTGTTTGCAGTTAGAGTCAATGGTTTTTGATGAATATCTATAGAAGGATCAATCTCAAAATGCTTCTTTACCCATATTGTGAGTTAGGGAAAATGGGCTTTTATAGGCTACAGGTTAATTCTTTCAAAACAAGAATTATATGAAGGCATTTTTCATTCAATTTGGAAAAAGTGGATTTTCCCTTTGATTAAGAATACAGCTATGGTAATGGAGATAAGGGCCACTTATCTTTACCCCTCCCCTGGCTTTTATTTTTAATGAAAACAGAAGAGAAATGTTTACCAATCAATTAGCTTTCAGATGAACTACTAGTAAAACTAATCTAATTGCTTTTAAGAGTAAATATACTAGTGTTGTGAACCTACAGAATAATTCAGCTAGCAAGGCAGAGGCAGGCTATTGAATTATATAGGAAAGGATAGAAATGCTTTATGTGAGGTTTTCAGATCTTTTGCCAATGTAACTATTTTCTGTTTGGAGCCCTTAAAACAACATTCCACAGGTCTCTGCCCCCTGCTCGAAACATCAGTGGTAGCTGTTGTATCGGATACAACAATATCCAATAAGGCATCAACTCAATTTAGGGGAACAAAAATAAGATGTTTTCTATGTGTGTGTGTGAGAGAGACTGCTAGGGTCTTTTCTATTCTTGTAGAAGATACAGTGGGCAGTACTATAATGCCCTTTTATAAAATTGCATAGTATTGTCATCTGAATGTTTTTCCTCCAACTATATAAAATTGATAGAGATGTGGAAAATAAATAACTGAAGTGAGCTTCGGCACGTGTTTGCCAAGTGTAGATGTGGAGAGAAAAGGTGTTCTTCATTTTTCTCTCAGAGATAGGGCTCGCTCTTGTTTCTCGAGCACATAGATCAAATAACGATCTTAGTTTTAAGGTAGATCAATAAATCCTCTTGCATGTGCTTAACTTAATAAAATATGCTGCTTAGAGTGTGTTCAAAAGAAATTTTATAAATTACCAGAAACTATTCTTGTGAGCATAGTCATTGTGTGTATCTAAACTTGCCCCTCTAGCCAAATATGGTCATGACATTTTCCGAGTTTTCCTAATGTCGTTAAGTTTAGCAATTCAGAGATTGTCATTGAAAGCTTTTATGTATCTCCCCGTCATTAAATATCTGAACTTCAATATGCAAAGTTTATAATTTATAGGAAGCACATTTGTTATACAGACTTGGCTTCATAGCATTTAATGTCTCAAGCTTTTTACCATATTCAATTCTATTAAGTTATAAATACGACTGAGTATATATATTATAATCAGCTCTGCACAGTTAGGGAAACGACGAGTGCTTTTAGAAACACTTTAGAATAGTTTGCCATACTGTTAAAATCATTTGCAGTAAGCTTAGCTGAATTGGACATGGATTAAGAAAAAAGCCCTGTAGTCAGCAGAATAAAAGAATTTTAATTGGATAAGTTAACCTGAAAGAAGCAAATTAAGGACAGATATACATGGAGGAAATCTATCATCACTAACAGTTGACATCGACTTAATGGCACGTAAATTGTTTGGCACAAAATCTTAACAGTTAAGCAATGTCTGCATGGCTCATTTGCTTGTCTTGCCATCACCATGGAGGGAGACTTAGAGGGGATTTCATATAGTTCCTTTGGCTGTAGAGTTCTTTGTGCTCTCTGAACTTTGTTGTTTGCTTGCAGATGTTTAGGTAACATCTTTGAGAATGTACTTTCTGTACTTTAAGGATTCCCAGATGTACATAGAACAGTAGAATTTGGAATAAAACTTAAAAGCTGATTGATCTAGAACAGGGGTGTCAAACTCAGTTTCATTGAGGGCCACATCAGCATTGTGGTTACCCTTGGGGGGCTGGGTGGGTGTGGCCAGGGTGGGCATGGCCTACTGGGTGGGTGTGGCTGGAGTGCGTATGGCCTACTGGGTGGGCATGGCCAGCTCTACATCATTTGTGTCAAGGGTGCCTATGGGGGCCTGGGCAGGAGTGGGACAGATCTGAGGGGGTCTGGCAGAAGGAGATGGGACCAGGGAAGTGCCAAAGCATGGTCCACTGGAGGAGCCTCACTGTTCCTCTCAGGCCGTTGGGGGGGGCGGCTGGACGATGGTGTGGAGGTCAAATGCCTAGCCCCGCCCTCAAGCACCCACGGCATAAGCCCAGCCCCACTTCCCCAAGGGGGTGCCCACCTGCATTTACCTCTTCCTCAAGGCTGCTGCTGCTGCTGTGCTTGCTCTCCCTAGCCAGGTTGCTCATGATGGGTACAAGGGCAAAATCAAGGGGGAGGCCCATTCCCTCCCCATGTGAGAAGACCTGGCTTTGTATCCAAAGCTTCGTTAGCAATAGGGAGACGCCCCCCCCAGCATAGGCCAGGAGGAGGGGGCAAGGGGATGGTGAAAGGGCAGCTGGGCAGGACTAAGGTAGGACTTCCCTCAGACCTTCCCTCTCCTTCCTTCCTTCCAAAAAACAGAGTGGTGGGAAAATATTTGAGATAGGGGAGGGAGAAAAACAGGCAAGAAACACAGCTGGGGAAGTGTCATCCTTCATGAGGAATGAAGAAATGCACCATTGCCTGGAAATGGCCAGCACATGGCCCTCGTCTACTTCACATATCCAGCTTGGTGGGCTCTATGGGAGGGGATGCCATGAGCAGCGTTAGAGTCGATGTTACCTGCGCAATGCTGCCCAGCCCCTAGCCTGCCCGGTTTTGGCAGGTAGTGGGGCGCTCTACTCACAGTGCCAAGAGGCTGAGCCGGGTGGCATGAATCTGAAGAGAAGCACAACGCTGCCCAACCCCTAGCCTGCCTGAAGTAGGCAGGGCCATGTGCTGGCCACTTCCAGGCGATGGTGCATTTCTTCATTCCTCACAAAGGGTGATACCTCCCCAGCATGTGGCATGGGCCAGTCCCTCACTGTTTCCAGATGGCCTTGTGGAGCTAAGACTGAATGTATTTCAGCATAGATGACCACCACGAAATTGTACATTGGCTCCTGGCCAGCCTGGGCCAGGGCCAAGACAGCAGGGGCCGTTCCCTTACTGTTTCCAGGATGGCTTTGCGGGCCACATGAAACCACTTCACGGGCCACATCTGGCCCCTGGGCCTTGTGTTTGACTTGTCTGATCTAGAATCTGCACTTTCCAATCAGTACCACAGTTATTCAGTATAATACTGCTCTATGTCTGAAAGCCTATGACTGTACTTACTTTTCTCAGTCTTATTCAAAAAATTTATTTGAGCATTATCTTAAGTTTATTTGGTTATATTTAACAGAAGTTAAAAATGCACATTGCTCAGGAAATGTGCGGGATGTAAAAAATATTTAACTCAACTAATTTTCTCCTTTATAGAATGCATCTTAACTAATCACTTCTACTTTTTATTGAGAAGTGTATGCAATAAAATGACACTTAATAAATGTTTTTGTTTTATTCCACATCAAAATATAAAAAGTTGTCCAGTTAGTATGCAGAAATTCTACCATTAGAACCATTAAAAATACATTCAGACCATTTGAAATTAAATGTAAATTATCCTAATTTGTATATAAATTATTGTAAAATTGAGATCGTTAACTTCATAAAAGTCGGAATATACAGTACACAGCTATTCTGGAATGGTTGTAGTATTACAACCTTAATTTATATATCAGACAATGAAGTATCAGGAAATAATTTAAACAAATACTATTTTTAGATGTGGAAGAAAGAAAAAATAGTAATAACCTTGAGAAAGTTTCAATAAAGTGCTATTTACCTGGAAGATTAGTTGTATGTATACATTCCCAGAAAATACTTGGAACATTAGGTGGCAGTTTTACAATCTGAAGAAGGGGTCTAGAATTCAATTTAGACCTAATCCACTGATACAAACTTGGCAAAAGTACATACAATGTCTGTAGTCAAATCTTTAAATGCAATAGCATTAATCGTTGATCTTCTAATCTAACAATATTTCTTTAAAAGTAACTTAATTGGATATTTTTTTACCCGATAGCTGAGAAATGCTAATCAAAATTTCAGTGTCTTTGTGTGTTCAAATTTACTACATGTAAATACCTCCTCCATCCAAGCTGTTTACAACCACTGATTATTCTTCAGCTGAGCATGTGTCTCCTTTAATATTCCATATTACAAATGAAACTGGCATTAAAACAAACCAAGAAACAACAAGAAAAGGCAACTGGTATACTCACCTTGTGTATGCATTTATCCCAACGGAAACCTCCCATACTCCTTCCAGCGCAGTAATAAAAAAATGAAAGACAAAAAAATATAACTTTTTAATATAGCCTTTTTGTACAATAGTTAAGGCTAGCTATAGGGTGAAATGCTTAGTATCATGGAGTCGCCCTTTGGGTCCAACTTCACAAGGATACATGTCTGGCCAGGTTCTGTTAGAAGGCATGCAGTGGCGCCTGTTGCTGTTTCCACAGGCAATTCATCTTGTCATCAGGAAAAAAGCTGCTGTGGAATTTCATTTTGGAACATTATTTCATGTCTGGCAGAAAAGGTTATGGCCCTCTTGTGTGGTGATAATCCTTTAGGTGTTTAAAAGAATGGAGTCATGTCCTTCCTCTGTCTCCCCAAAGTTAAAGATACTCAGTTCATAAATACCTCTTCCTAAGGATGACTCTGACCTCCCAAGTCTGTACCGCAGCAGTATTTTTATTGACCAGGTCAAATATTTCCTATCGGATCCAGTCTTTTGAGTTTTGCAGAACATGCTTTTCAACAGGCAAAATGTTTTAACGTATTAACATTAAACAAAATAAGCTATGCTGTCACAACAGAATAAAGGGAAAAGCTTTCATTGCTAGCTACAGTGGTTTAAAATACTACCGAGGAAGAGCCTCCGGGGCTAATGAATTTTGAGTAATTACATGAATACTGTGTGCGGGTAGTGCTCAGAAATATCAGCAGAGGTCCCCACGCTTCCAGCAGTCTTCTCTTTGGATGTTGGCCTGGAGCATTTTAGAATGCAAACGGTGTGCTCAGACTTTTTTCTTTCTTTTCAGCCGCCAATTCTACTTCATGCTGCCAAGGAGTATATTGAAAAAACAGAAGGTGTTTTGTTTTGTTTTTTTTTAAGCCAGATCAAAGTCCTTGTACTTGTTCTAAATGGCAAAATCCTGGAATTCATTGGCAAACCTGTGAACTGGCTTTCTTTTGCTGCTGTACTTGAGGCTCTGCTGATTTTATTTTAAAAACACATTTATCCGCATTGAAAAAAGGTTGCTGGGCAAAGCTTTGGCATTTCTTTCATTTGCATTATTACAATCCCAGCTTGGAACTATTGCTGGCTGAAATAAGTCTATCTTTTTGTGAAACTGGGAGCAAAGATTTCCGCAAAGGGCTCTCATTTTAGTTTTTTGAATCCAAAATACTTGGGCCCACTTCACTACCATTGGAATCGACAATAGTCGGCTATTAAAAATTGAAATTCAGTCTATTTCAGTGTGACAAAAGGATGCTAAACTTTTATTGCAATCCTAATCTGGGGGTTAGATGAGAAATTTGGTGAAGGACGAAACCAGATTCCTACCATTTTTTCCTACAATCAAAGTCGGGGAGTTAGAGCTTGCTTCCCCCCCCCTTTTTTTCTTGTTTTTCTTTCCACTGATCCCACTGTTAAAGAGAATTGTAACTTCACCAGGTCCAGCTTGTATCAAATTTAAGAGTTTCATCCTCTTGATTCGGTGCACTTCTGGAATGGGGCATTCTAAGTCCTATTAGAGACACCTTCTGCAGATTTTACATTGTGCTCAGGAAGCCATTCACAGAAGTCTGGGAAACAGAATAACCTGCCACATCATTCCTTTCCGTAAACTTTGGGAAACATTTTTTTTAATCCGGATTGCACCCAAATGAGTTTATGCTATATTTTAAAATGGAGCTGACTATGGAAAAATAAAAAGGGAGCTTTCCCATTTTATTTTTTACATTTTAATACTACCCCAAATTGTATGTCTATGCCACCCATATCCTTAAAAATTAACAGCAGACTTCATTTTTCCCCCATTGGATTTTTTTTAAAGAGTTATCTTTGTTGTTGCTGTTAGTTGCGAAGTCGTGTCCAACCCATTGTGACCCCATGGACAACGTTCCTCCAGGCCTTCCTGTCCTCTACCGTAATCTTCTGGAGTCCATTTAGGCTCATGCCTACTGCTTCAGTGATTCCATCCAGCCACCTTCTTTTCTTGCCCTCAACCTTTCCCAGCATTAGGCTCTTCTCCAGTGAGTCCTTCCTTCTCATTAGGTGGCCAAAGTATTTGAGTTTCAACTTCAGGATCTGGCCTTCTAAAGAGCAGTCAGGGTTGATGATCTCTAGGACTGACCGGTTTGATCGCCTTGCAGTCCAAGAGACTCGCAGGAGTCTTCTCCAGCACCGGTTATCTTTAGATCTTCTAAAATATGCACTACAGAGTAATTGCACTGAAGAGTCTGCCATACTTAACTCCCTCGGCAATTAAAAAACTAGGCAGGACAATGTATTTACAAGATATTCCTTCTTGTTTCTGATTAGAATGTAAGAGCTGGCTGCTTTACTGACATTAATCCGGTAATTTGTTTAATTTCTTCCAAGAGTTTAACAAGATGCTTCTGAAAAATGGCAAGAATGCCAGGGTGGAAATTTGGTACGCAAGACGGAGCCATGTGCAAAATAGTACTAAGTCTCTCAACAGTGTTATCCACTAAACAACTCTTGTCAGAGGACACATTTTTCTAAAGTAGCCAGTCAAACGTACCTGAAACCAACTCTACTTATAAAGTAAGGGCTGCATCTACAGTTAACTTGCAAAGAGTCTGCTGTTTATCTGTTAAAGTTGCTTTTCCTGTCTTCCTCACATGCGTGCAACAGTTCAAGATTCTCTCAAAGAATTTCCATCACTTTTAGTTGCAGTTGGTAAGGTGTACTCCACAGCTTTGTGTCCGGCCCCCATATATGTGTATATATAGATAAGTTTTTTCAATATAGTAAAAATAACTTAAGAAAAAGGAAAGAGATGAAATGAAAGAAGAAAATCTATAGTTATGCCTTCCGATCTTCTTTCTATTTTAACCTTTTCCCCATCCTCTGGTCCTTTTACTCCCCCAGTCCATAAATCATCAACTGATTCTTGTCTTCTTTCAAAAAAGTTTTTTCCCCTGACCACATTGATCAGCTTCGCTGATTCCACAAATTCAGTTAATTTTATAATCCAGTCTTCTGCTGTAGATATTTCATTGCTTTTCCATCTTTTTGCAAACAATAATCCTGCCACCCTTATTATAAGCAATATGAATTTCCCACATTTACTTATCCATAAAACCCAGTGGGAATCATTTTGGTTTCATGATAATGTTTGCAGTATCTTTTGCCTCACTGACTGCTGTACAGGGAGTCCTCTATTTACAACCCTAATAGAGCCCAAAATTACAGTTGCAAATCGTGGCAGTTGTTAAATTGGTCACTACCAATTTAACTCTGCCTGATTTTACAACTGAGCAAATGCCTCAGTCATTAAAAGAATCCATTATACCCAATGGGAGGGTTTTTGGTTTTTTGCCAGAAACCTGAAGTAAACACTGGAAACTGGCAAAAGAACATTGAAAATTGTGGTTATGTGACCATGGGAAGCAGCCATAAATCCAAAAACCATTTGACAAGCGCCCAAGATACAATCACAATTCTATGGGTGGGTGGGTGTGGCCATAGGAAATTCAAAATTGGGTCATAAGTGTCTTCTGGGAGATCCATTGTAACTTCAAATGGTTGTTAAGCTATATTTTTCTTTTGCTACCACCACATCCCTTTGAAAGTCTACCTTCCAGGAACCCCACGTCTTATGAGTAGGTTTCCTCCCCATTTGTCTGCTGTTAAGATGAACAAATAGGTTAAAGGGTGCATTTCAAACTTTTACTTGCAAGACTGATAAAGGATGCCTTCTTACGACATATTTAGGCCATAGTTAAAAAGGGCCATATTTTTTTTCAACTCAGTCCCTGGTTTGCAGAACATGCTAGTTTAAAACAAATAGTTGGCTAGTTTGTGATTCAGAAAAAGGAATCGTGAGGTAATAGGGAGAAAAGAGACAGGCATCAGATCGAAAGAAGAAGTTAAGTATTTCCATCTAACCCACGTCTAATCCCTGCTCTCGCTGTCAGAGCCTGGATCAGGGAGGGTGAGAAAAACAACAACTGCCAGCTTCCAAACATGACCTCCACTCAGGCAGAAAGCTGTCTGCCAAATGAATAGTACTGTTCATGGAACCCTTTTAAAAGGGACAGTACCTCAGCCTAAGGGGGCAAATGCAATTCTAGTTTCATCAGTTTTCTCTCCAAATAGCTCCTGCTACATTGCCTGTTTCGTGTATTTTCTGTAGCGAGGAAAAAAAGGTGGGAGGGATGATAGAAAAACACAGGATGATTAAACCTTGGAAGATTTCATTGTTTGAACCCTACACAATGTGGTTTTGAGGCAAAGTTTAGTAATTATCTGCTAAAATTAGGTTTTATAAACACATTACAAGTGATAACACATAATAATGATTTTGCACATGAACTATGACTCTATTGGAGAAATTATTACATGCAAAAAAGGAGAAATGTAGGTGAAACTAATGGAAAAAGCTCCTGTCAGACATCATCTACAAATGCAATTAATACTGCTTCAGTCCTGTATCCGGATTTGAAATTCAGCTGGAAAGGGTCCAGATAATCTTCCCCAGAGTTCATTGAAAGTGCAGCGCAACCACCTTAACAGACCTCCCTAAAAATAACAGTTGGAGACAGGATGAAAATTATCCAGCATGGTTGGGTTCAGCAATGGTTTCTTGAATAGAGAGCAAACCACTTCCTCCTTACATCCTTAAGTGTCAGTGGGTCCACACCTTCTCTCGAGGAAGCATTCACTATGGTCAGACACCAGCCACAAGTCACCTCCTAGGAAGCCTTAGCTAACCACAGGGATGGAGTCTAACAAGTATATGGCCAAGCTTACAATTTCAAGAACACTGCCCACTTTGTTCATTCAAGATAACCAGGCCAGATTCAGACTCAGTCATTTCTATGGGACCTGCCTCAAGGCGAAAGTCCAAACATGGACTGAATTTGGGCAAATTTATCCAGAAGTTACCTAGCATTCTTCATAGGAACCTTACAAGTAACCACCAACTGCACCTTCTCCAGAAGTGCTACTAACGGCTACCTATGGACACAAAAGTAAAGGTAAAGGTTCCCCCGCACATGCGTGCTAGTCATTTCCAACTCTAGGGGCCGGTGCTCATCTCCGTTTCAAAGCCGAAGAGCCAGCGCTTGTCCGAGGACGTCTCCGTGGTCATGTGGCCGGCATGACTAGACGCCAAAGGCGCACGGAACGCTGTTACCTTCCCATCGTAGTGGTCCCTATTTTTCTACTTGCATTTTTATGTGCTTTCGAACTGCTAGGTTGGCAGAAGCTGGGATGAGTAACAGGTGCTCACTCTGTTATGCGGCACTCGGGATTCGACCCGCCAAACTGCCGACCTTCTGATCGACAAGCTCAGCGTCCTAACCCACTGAGCCACCACGTCCCATGGATGGACACAATAAGGGTGGAGAAATATTGCTTTCACCAACCATACCACAATAAAGTATGTCATAATTGCTCAGGCTCATGTTTGGTTGCATTTATTTTTTGTTGTCCTCCAGCAGTGCTCTAGGCACTCTCTTCTTCCATTTCATCTCCATTACTTTCTCTGTAAACCATAGAGAACTCTGGGGTCCATAGAGACCCAATCTGATCTGATGACCCAGCCACTCTTTTTTCAAGGATTCAATTGGGCCACATAACAGACTTTTTTCTCTGGAAGCCAAATGTATGCTTCAGTGAAATTATAAATCATGGGAAGCCTCAGACTATTGATCCATTTAGCACAGTGTTGCTTAAGACAGTGTTCTTTCTCACTCTTGAAGGTATCCAGAAATAAAGTTAAAATTGTTTGTGTATACACTGCATGGTCTTTAAACATTTGAGTTACAATATAGCATATTATCAGAACTGCATGTCTCTCAGACTGGGACATGAGGCCCATTTAGTGCATCTGATTTAGTTATAGCATACCCCAACTTTTACATTTCTGCTGTTCTATGCCTCAGTCGTGAGCTTCTTGTGAGGGGCAGCTTCCTAGATTCACAGAATTGCCTTCAAGACACAGTCACTGGGTACAGTAATTGGACTGAGAATGGTGAGATCCAGGTTCTTCAGCCATAGAGTTCATGAAGAAATTTGGCTTTTTCAGCCCTACACATAAGGTTGTTACAAAGATAATGATTAAATGAAAGGAATATCTCAAGTACTGGAGAAAAAGTGGGATATAAAATCTAATAAAGTCAAAAAATTCCAAATGGAATTGCTGACACGTAAACATGAATATGTGATATGATAGATGTCAACGCTGTGCCCTCCGCTTCCCAGACGCTTGATCAATGGGTGAGGGGGTGGGAGGAAGTTTGGGAAACCATGAAAACTGCTTTGGAAAAGGCTTCTGAGACATACAAAAAACAGGCAGATTAAAAAAGGGCTCCTCAAAGAATATTCCAAGTTGGGGAAAAGGTTTGTCTGTCAACTAAATATTTATGGTTTAAGTTACCTAGTAAGAAGTTAGGACCGAAGTACTTAGGACCCTTCCCCATTGTAAAGATCATTAATCCGGTCACGATGGAATTAAACTCCGCGAGCTGCATTGGCTTCCGGTTGCCCTCCGGGTGAAATTCAAGGTGCTGGTTATCACCTATAAAGCCCTACATGGCCTGGGTCCGGGGTATTTGAGGGAACACCTGCTGCCGGCATCAAACGCCCTTTGCCCAGTGCGCTCCCACAAGGAGGGTCTGCTCAGGGTCCCGCCGGTAAGAGATTGCCGGCGGGTGATACCCAGGGATAGGGCCTTCTCAGTGGGGGCGCCTGCCCTCTGGAACCAGCTGCCGGTGGAGCTGAGGACTGCTCCCGACCTCCGATCATTCCGCCGGGGCCTGAAGACCTGGCTCTTTGAGCTCTCGGGCCCAGGCTGAGGAGATATTCATTTTAATCGGGGTTTTTTTTAATAGTACAGGGTTGATCTAATACTTTTAAATTGGGTTTTAACTTTTGTATAATGGTTTTTTAACTCCCTGTAAACCGCCCTGAGTCCTCAGGGAAAGGGCGGTATATAAATGCAATAAATAAATAAATAAATAAATAAAACTTCCTAGGCTGTTAGGAAAAGTTCATCCTGTTTTCCACTGTAGCCTGTTGAAACCTTTTTGGGGTTCCACCTTAAGACCTCCCCATAAGAAGGCACCCGCAGCCCTCGTGGTGGCAGAACAGACTCACTATGAAGTAAAGCGTATTCTTGATTCTACAATTTTTAAGGCGAAATTGCAGTACTTAGTGCAATGGAAGGGATATCCGTTGTCTGAGACCACCTGGGTGAAATCCAGTGATGCAAAAGATGACAGACTCCTTAATAGGTTCTATAAGAAACACCCTAATAAACCAAGAGGCAACCCCTAACCTGTGCTTTTATTTATTTATTTATTTTATTTAATTAAATTTTTATACCGCCCTTCTCCCGAAGGACTCAGGGCGGTGAACAGGGCATATCTTAAAACTACAAAAGTACAAAAGTTAAAAAAGAATTAAATTATTGCCCACAATAAAAACAATAAAATATATATATAAATATTAAAACCCTAAGTAATTCCCCATCAGGCCAGGCCAGCTTGTTCAAATAAATGGGTCTTTAACCCGCGCCGGAAGGAGCGGAGATCCGGTGCCATCCGGAGCTCAACCGGCAGCTGATTCCACAAAGCCGGAGCGCCCACAGAGAAGGCCCTCCCCCTGGGGGCCACCAGTCGACATTCTCTGACTGGAGGCACCCTGAGGAGGCCCTCTCTGTGGGAACGCACGGGGCGGAGGGGAGTCGACGCCGGCAGCAGGTGGTCCCCGAGGTATTCCGGACCCATGCCATGTAAGGACTTAAAAACCATCACTAAGACCTTGAACCTCACCCGGAAGACAACTGGTAACCAATGCAGCTCGCGGAGCAAAGGTGTAACATGGGAGTACCGGGAAACTCCCAAGACAACTCTCGCGGCTGCATTCTGTACCAGTTGGAGCCTCCGAGTGGTCTTCAAGGGAAGCCCCATGTAGAGAGCATTGCAATAGTCAAGACGAGAGGTCACGAGCGCATGAGTGACCGTACACAGGGTATCCCGGTCTAGATAGGGCCGCAACTGCCGCACCAGGCGAACCTGTGCGAAAGCCCCCCTGGTCACGGCTACTACATGATCTTCTAAGGTAAGCCGTGCATCCAGGAGGACTCCCAAGTTGCGAGCCCTATCTACGGGGGGTAAAAACTCACCCCCCATAGAAAGTGATGGAACGTTTTGAATGTCCCGGGATGCCGGAATGTACAGCCACTCAGTCTTGTCAGGGTTGAGTTGAAGTCTGTTCCTCCCCATCCAGACCCGAACCGCCTCCAGGCAACGGGACATCACAGCGAGGGCATCACTGGGGTGGTTTGGGGTTGAAATGAAAAGTTGGGTATCATCAGCATATTGATGATACCCAACTCCAAAACCACGAATGATCTCACCCAGCGGTTTCATGTAGATGTTGAACAGGAGAGGCGAGAGAACCGAACCCTGAGGAATTCCACAAACGAGAGACCTAGGGGCCGATCTCTGCCCCCCTGCCAACACCGACTGCGAACGTCCCAGGAGATAGGAGGAGAACCACCGAAGAACTGTGCCTCCCACTCCCAATCCCCTGAGACGCCGCAGCAGGATACCATGGTCGATGGTATTGAAAGCCGCCGAGAGGTCTAATAGGACCAGGACAGAGGAATATCCCCTATCCCGGGCCCTCCAGAGATCATTCACCAGAGCGACCAATGCCGTCTCCGTGCTGTACCCGGGCCTGAAACCCGATTGGTACGGGTCTAGATAATCCGCTTCATCCAGGACCAGAGGGAGCTGATGCGCCACCACACTCTCAACAACCTTAGCAAGAAAGCGAAGGTTGGAGACTGGACGAAAGTTGTTCAAGACAGCTGGGTCCAAGGCAGGCTTCTTGAGGAGAGGCCTCACCACCGCCTCCTTCAAGACGGTGGGGAAATTACCCTCACTCAAGGAAGCAGATATCACTGCCTGGAACCAGCCTCGTGTCCTCTCCCTGGCTGCATAAACCAGCCAGGAAGGGCACGGATCCAATAAACATGTGGTGGAGCTCAACCTCCCCATAATCCTGTCCACTTCATCAGGGGTCACAGAATCAAACTCTTCCCAGAGTTTACATTACAGGATTTCTCTTTTTTGTAAGGGGGGCCGGATGTCAACACTGCTAACATTGGATGTTCTTGCTTTGACAACGGATGGAAATGTAGCCATCTTTTCTCTTTCGCTTTTAGAGTTCGTTGATGCTGGGAGGGAAAATGTGGATGACAGCCCAGCTAGTCATAACAATAATAACTCAGCCATGGGAATCCAAGGTTATTGCGCCCAGAGTTGATGAAGATTTGGCGGGCTGGAGAACTGGGGAGAAAGCCTGCACTTCAAGTTAATTGGGGAATGTGATTTATGACTGTTAATTGGAGGAAGGAATTGTGCTTTACTACTTTGTGCCCAGGGGAGGGGAATTCCGTTTTTGGCTTCAACTATGTAGTGCCGATACTTTTGTTTCTCGAATAAAAGATTCTTTAAGATAAATAATGCTTTGTAGTTCTTTTGAAGAGTTTCATCTGTCGGAACCATGACAATAGATATGATGTAGCATAATAAAATATATAAAATATGAGAGCCAGTTTGGTGTAATGGTCAAAATTCTGGCCTAGAAACCAGGAGACCATGAGTTCTAGTCCTGCCTCAGGCATGAAACTGGTTGGATGACTTTGGGCCAGTTGCTTTCTCACAGCCCCACCCACCTCACAGGGTTGTTGTCATGGGGAAAATGGGAGTTGGAAGAAATATTAGGCATGTTTGCCACCTTTAGTTGCTTGTAAAGTAATAAAGGCGAGATTGAAAAAAAAAACCCTAACAAAGAATAAATAATAAAATCTGAAAATGGCAGATGTAGGGAAAACAGGCCTCCAATGATAGTTCACGGCACAATAGCATAGGAGGGCTCTGGCTGACCTCTGAGCTCAGGCCTTGACAGGCAGCTGGAGGGTAATAAATATGTTAGAGGTGGGCAGGGCTGCACAGGGGTAATCAAAGAAGACACACTCCCCGGTGGGCAAGCTCCTCCAAGCAGTTTTAAGGCTGCTGCCACTTTGTAAGGAAAACAAGAGGTGTCTACAGCTCCTGTTGCTTTCAGTGAGATTTGTGGTTGCTCTAAAAGTCAGGCAAACTGGGGATGGGGGAGTAGATTGTGCTTAAGATTTTCTAGGCGGCTAGATTAATGATTCCTGAAAGAGCTTTTCAAAGCGTGCAAATTAAACTTGAACCAAAAGAAACCATGGGAGCAAGACAAAGCCAGGCCTTTGCAGAACACAGCAAGAGCCGCCTCCCCCAGATTTCCTGAGGCAACATGTTCTGAGCACACTGAATGCTTCAGAATAGGGGGAGAGAATTTCCCGCCAGTCTTGGGGCAAATCATAGGCCTGTTGATGCCCCAGATTTTCTCTCTAAGCGTGCCTTTGATGACTGGAGCACAAGGGAATGGCTCTGTGCACGTTTCATTTGCCTGCATCCAGGGGACCGAGTTATTATTAATCACAGAACTAAAGTGAAGTAAAAACAGACTCTAAGGATGCTGCAATGTATTACTAGAAGCAAGGCATTTGTTTCAAGTAGGCAGGAATTTTAAAAAAACAAAAGGCGCATTATGACTCTTGTCTAAATGTGGTAAAAACAAGGAATATTTGCAAGAGAAAGGGATGGAGATGTATATTCAAACTAGATGAAGATAATTTTCCTTTTCTTTACACTTATTTGCAACCTTTAATTTCTTTTGCCCACTACTTCTCACTTCTCTTTGCTCTTTGTGTAATTCAGCTTACTCCATAAAGGAATACCTTGATGGGTCTGCATTAATGCACCTGTGTTCTAGTTTAACAAACATTTATGAACTTTGTTTTATTTAGAGTAGGTTTGCATTTATATGTATTTGTGAACTGGGGACAACAGAGAGGAAAACACAATTCTCTTATCCCTGAATGCTATCAATATATTGTTTAATACAAACACAAGAGAAAAGTTTCAGTTGAAGTTTAAATTGCACCACTTCCTATGGAAACAAAACAAGTTTTTTTGCTTAAACCTGTTACAAATGTATTGTCTTGTTCTTAATTAAGAAGAAAGAATACATTCTTCCTGTCAAGCTACTCCTTGGAGGCAAGTGATTTTTTTTTCTGTAATGTATAAGGAATAATTTTGGGTTTTCAACCTGAAGAAATGTGTCTTAACAGTTAATAAAATTAATAAAACTGCACTGAAGATGTTACCTAGCTTGGTAAAGAAATGTCCAGGAGCCAAGCAGCAAGCTTGGAGGTCAAACCTCTGCCTAAAAGTTAATAATATCTACAATAATCCAGGAAAATAATAATAATAATATAATATAATATAATATAATAATATAATATAATATAATAAATATAATATAATATAATATAATATAATATAATATAATATAATATAATATAATATAATATAATATAATATAATATAATATAATATAATATAATAATATAATATAATATAATATAATATAATAATATAATATAATAATATAATATAATATAATATAATATAATATAATATAATATAATATAATATAATATAATATAATATAATATAATATAATATAATAATATAATATAATAATATAATATAATATAATGATATATGATATAATATAATGATATAATATAATATAATGATATAATATAATTAATATAATAAATATAATATAATATAATTTAATATAATATAATATAATATAATATAATATAATATAATATAATAATTAATGTAATGTAATGTAATGTAATGTAAGCTGGAAGGGACCTTGGAGGTCTTCTAGTCTAGCCCCCTGCTCAGGCAGGAGAACCTACCATCTCAGATACCTGTCCATTTGTTCAAATAGTCTGGTACTATAGAACCACTTCTATGCTATATTTCAGCCTTGGCAGTATCTGGTTATGTATTATGCCATAAACCATGGTTTAACATCTTCACAGCAGGTTTCATGCCAAATGCAACATGCAAATTCACAGACTACAGTTTGGTTAAGTACATTGTATGAAAACATATTTTGAGATGAAACACATTGAAAATAGGGGAGGGAGAGAAAGAGACAATATGTCCATTCCACCCCCCCTCAATTTGTTTTGTTGTGGGGAAGCAGGCAAAATCTGGGGTGGAGAGCTGTTTTAAACAAATAGTGGGCATCTTCCATACGGTTTTCTGAAGTTTGCCAATTTCAAAACCATTATTTACAAAATGCTATCGTTGTCATGGCCCAGAATTCAGACTCTGAATCTGACTCCGAAGAAGCTGTTGGAGTGTGTAATTGAAACCTGAAGCAAGACAATTGTTCCATTGTATCTTGATTAAAAACCACCAGCGTTTGGGGTTTAGATGCTACATTGTGCCTGACTGAACATGAAAAAGAGTACTTCTTCTCTCCTCCAAACTAGTGGAGGAAGGGAGCATTACCAAGTGTATGGGAATTAATTTCACCAAGCTCCCTCACTGCACGCTCCTGGTGAGTGTATCCAGGCAGTTTTCTTGGCAATGTTAGAGAGTTGGTTTGCCATTTCCTTCTTCCGTCTTCTCTGTGTAGCTTACTGTTGTGTCTGAATGTAGCTATTATATGGCCTTCGAATATATGAGTTAACAATTCAGTATAGGCTACCAAGGAGATCTTTCTGATAGGACAATATGGTTCTTGAAAATCAATATAGAATTAAGAGCAATTTAGCCCTTTGAAAACAATAGTCTTAAACCTGCTTAACTCTGTGGGATTTTCAGGAATAGCTTCTGAATTTTATTGGCAGCCACAGTAGTGAGGGAGGAGGAAAAAAGACCACGGCAGGTATCTTTTTTCCCTCCACTCTTCAAAAAGTATCAAAGCTTAAGGGCTTTGTTGATAATAATTTCAATAGAGTGCATGTATACAGTAGGAATTTGAAGAGACAGGGATCTTGTTTAAAATAGCTGTGGGAAAGAAAGTACAAGGATTTGTTGCAAAGCTGGTGGGTTTTTTTTACTTTGTTGTAATTTCAAACAGATGTTAAACAAGGCAGCAAGGACCTACTCGTCTTTATAACAATTCTATAGAAAACGTGAATTTTAAAAACTAACATTTTAGAATTTATTCACAAAAAATACAGGCATAATGGGCAGAAGAGATAGCCTTGGAGAACAGGAGGAAGAGCTGCAACCATGACAATGGTGAGATAATAGAAACTTGTGTTTGGGGCTGAAGTGTAATTTGAGAGTAGCATCTCAGACAAGAGCTTCCATAGTTTTCTTAAAGATAAAGAGAAGAAGGGGGCAAGCACACTCAGACTTGTTTCTGTAACCTAGTATTAGCGTTATATTAGTTTGAATATCTTTGGTTTCTAAGTTTAGTCAACTGACAGTTAATTTCCACACTAGAAAAAATGTTTGAAGGATTTGCTGATATGATATCGTGACCCTATATTGAAAGGCTGTAGGTTGGAGAAATTAAAACACCTTTAGAATAACATTCTTTTTTCAGCTTTCCCCAAAAGTTGAAAATATTTCCCAGGTTTTTCTCCAATCCCATTTTCAAAAAACCCCCACAAAGTATATATTTTTAGCATCAGTCAAGTATTATGTTTTTTGAAAAGATGGATACAGGAACTGTTGTGTATGTAGGATGCTTGGCTGGCACAGCCAACCGAACATCACTGACATCACCCAAGTGATGTGATAGGTAAACCTATCTGGCGGGAAATGTACGACACCGGGTTGGGTGTTACCTGACAGGCGGGAAAATAGAGCAATTGGGTTGGTCAGCTGGCAGGGCATCAGTAGTATATAAAGGGGTTGACGAGGGTAGGACGGGGCTTCCATTATGTAATCAATAAAAGGAACAGTTCATGTACCCTGTCTCTTTCTTGTGTTCACGCGGCGGCTACAACTTAACAGTGGCGACGAAGGTGGGATCCCATGAAGCGCTGTGAGCCGAACGCCAGAAAAGCGGCCAAACGAGCGAGTTCCGCAAAGAGTGGAGACGGCGCAAAGAGCAGAGGTGCAGCAGCACGAAGCAGGAGTTTTTTAAAAATATTGTCAAAGAAGACAACAGAATGGCAAACCTTGGGGTGGTGAGAGAATTTGACATGCATCACCCAGAAGAGTGGGAAGCCCATGTGGGACAAGTGGAGGGATACTTGATGGTCAATAACATCACGGAGGACCAAAAGAAAGCGGCTGCATTACTATCCCTCAGCGGACCGGCAGTCTATAAGATAGCCAGGTCACTGTGTCACCCGACTGCTATGGCGTCCGTCGCTTACGCTGAATTAACAAGGAATCTGAGCCAGCATTTTACACCTAATCATTCAGAACTATACTGGAGAAGGAAATTTGTGCGTCGGAACCAACTACCGGGCGAATCCCTGACAGATTTCGTAGCTGCTGTGCATGAAGCTGCCTGCAGATGTACATTCCCAGACCTGGAGAACAGGATCCGAGACAGAATAGTCTTTGGACTGAGGGACGAGTGGTTACAAAACAAAGTAATCGCGAAGCCCACCAGAACTCTGCTGCAGGTCATGGAGGAATTAATGACCCACGAGGACACTGAGTTGCAAGATCCCCCCCGAAATAGCAATGCTGAGAGAGGATCAATACATCAACAAAGTATTGTGGAAGGTGGGGTGGGAGAGCTGGATTGTGATGCTGAGATCGATGAAATAACACAGAGAGGACACCGATTTGGAGCAATCGCCGCAAAAATGCAGGACGACAAAGGAGACCGGCAACAACAACAGCGAGACCACCGAGGGACGGAAACAACAGTTGCTGAGACGTGGAGCAAAAATGTGGCAGCTGCAGGGGACCCCACTCCAGGGCATCGTGTAAATTCCGCAGTGCCAAGTGTCGCGCATGTGGCAAGATGGGTCACATTCAGTCCATCTGCCGGAGCCGAGTCCACGACAGCCTCCACGACTTAGAAGCGTGGGCCCCAGGTAACTCAAAAACTGTGCTGCGGCTCCAAGCCCCTCAGGCCCCAGGCACTAACCTTTAACCGAGGGAAAAGGGTGGCATCCGGGGTCCGTTATTCCATTCACCAATTATTAGGCCCAAAGATCAGAGTCGAGGTCCTCTTGCAGGGAATTCCCTGCAAGATGGAGATCGACTCTGGGGCTGCAGTCTCCATAATTTCTTGGGAGACATTATCTGCAATTGCAAAAAAAAAGCGGCCACCGGATCCACCTTAAACCCACTCCCATTCAGTTAACAGATTTCCAACGGGTACCGATTAAATTAATGGGCACGGCCACAATAGAAGTGTGTTATAAAAAGTTTAAGGGGCTGTTGGAACTACTGGTAACTGAGGGTAGAAGAACTAGTTTAATTGGGCTTAACTGGTTTGGGGCACTAGGAATTTGGTTAGGAGGAATAAATTCAATTCAGTGAAAGGACACTGGGAAAATACACGCCCCCCATTAAATTTAATCTAAATCCTGAGGTCTTACCCATCAGGATTAAGGCCAGGAGAGTTCCATTCGCTCTCAAACACAAAATTGAGAGCGAACTGGAAAAGTTAGTAGGCCAAGGGGTGTTAGAACCGGTAGAAAGAGGGCCCTGGGAAACCCCCATTGTCACCCCCTTCAAGCCCAATGAGGAGATAAGGATCTGCGCAGACTATACGGCAACTTTAAATAAAGCTTTAAATCCGCATGCTTACCCGGTCCCGACGGTGAAGCATGTCCTCTCGGCTGTGCAGTCCAGCGCCATCTTTGCAAAGTTAGATTTAACGCAAGCTTACCAGCAGTTACCGGTCGCTACGGAAACTGCGCACGCCCAAACTATTGTTACCCACAAGGGGGCGTTCAAGGTGAACAGATTACAATTTGGAATCTCAGCAGCCCCAGGCATTTTTCAAGAAGTGATGGAGAGAACATTGAAAGGTATTCCTGGGGTATGTCCCTATTTTGATGATGTATTAATTGCTAGGGAAGATGAGGAAAATTTAGCTAGCAAGTTAGAAGCTGTCTTGGAGAGATTCAGAGCAGCTGGCCTTAAACTTAAAAGGGAGAAATGCTCCATGGGGTAACATCCATGGAGTTCTTGGGCTATAAAATTGATGCCCAAGGCATACACCCTACTGAATCAAAAATTAAGGCAATAAAAATGGCTCCTGCACCAAAGAATAAGGCAGAACTACAAGCCTTCTTGGGGCTAACTAATTTTTATCACACATTCCTTCCGCATAAGGCTGCTATAGCTGAACCCTTACAAAGGCTGTTAGATTAAAAAAACACCTTGGACATGGAATAAGGTTCACAACAATAGTTTTGAGAACCTTATACAGTTACTATCCAGTAGTTCCACAGTAACACATTTCATTGAAAACAAGCCCATCTGCCTAGCTTGTGATGCATCCCCTTATGGAGTGGGAGCTGTAATAAGCCATTTGGAAGCAAATGGGTTGCAGAAACCCATTGCTTATTATTCCAGAACATTGTCTAGGGCAGAGAGGAACTATGCCCAAATTGATAAAGAGGCATTAGCAATAGTTGCAGGCGTTAAAAAATTTCATGATTATTTGTATGGAAGAGAGTTTACCATTTTCACAGACCACAAGCCCTTGCTGGGACTTTTCACAACAGACAGACAAACACCTCAAATCATGTCCCCAAGGATGTTAAGATGGTCAATATTCCTTTCTGCCTATACGTTCAAAATGATTTACAGGCTGGGGAAGGAGATGGGACATGCTGATGCATTAAGTAGGTTGCCTTTACCGTCCAATGACCCAGATCCTGCTCCAGCCAGTCAAGTCTCAGCCATACAAGAACTCCCTGAATGCCCCCTCACGGCAAGGGACATTGCAGCGGGTACAGTGAGTGATGCAGTGCTCAGCAGAGTGGCACTGTGGGTACAATCCGGTTGGCAAGGAAAAAACCCTGGCCCACAGTTTCAGCCTTACATTGTGAGGAGGAATGAGATGTCCTCACACAAAGGATGCCTGTTATGGGGAAACAGAGTGGTAATACCAGAAAAAATCAGAAATAAGGTCTTGAGAGACTTAGATGAAGATCACCCGGGAATTGTACATATGAAAGCATTGGCAAGGAGTTACTTATGGTGGCCAGGTCTGGATAAAGCTATTGAGGAACAAGTGGCAAGTTGCTACCAGTGCCAAAGATCCAGACCTGAACAACCACGTGCTCCTGTACACAGCTGGGAGACAACGCACAACCCATGGTCTAGGGTACATATAGATTATGTGGGACCCTGCCAGGGACAAACATTCTTAGTAGTGGTGGACAGTTATTCTAGATGGTTAGGGGTGGTGCCTGTAAAAAGTATGACATCTGCAAAGACTATACAGGTGCTGAGGGGGCTCTTTGCCACACATGGGTTACCTGACGTAATTGTTTCTGATAATGGCCCTCAATTCACATCTACTGAATTTCAGGATTTTATCAGGGCCAACTCGATTAGACACGCAACATCAGCACCCTTTCATCCCTCCAGTAATGGACTGGCAGAGAGAATGGTAAGATCAACGAAAGACGCACTGCGATGAATTATAGCGGGCGACTGGCATCAAAGACTGGCACAATTTCTATTGGCTCAACACACAACTCCATGTACAGCCACGGGTAAGACCCCTGCTGAGCTGCGTTGGGGTAGAAGACTTATCACAAGATTCGACAGACTACACCCAGACAGGGTGGCCGCAGAGGCGGAACAACCCAACACAGCTAGGGAACTGTCTGGATGAATTAGTTTGGTACAGGAACTATGGACTGGGTGACAAGTGGATGCAAGGGGTGGTGGTTGACAAAACGGGACCTTTGTCTTATGTTGTTGAGGGGGAAGGGGGAAGGCAGGTCAGAAGACATATTGATCAACTTAGGAAGCGGGTACCCGAGAGTCTGCAACTTCAACAACCTCAACAACAACAAGTGGTTCGCTCAGAGATGAAAGGAAGGCCAATCAGTGAACCACAAGTGGACATGGCGGAGGTTCTACAATCACCAGTACCGACGGCGGCCTTCTCTGTACCAGACGTAACAGCACCTCGGCTTAGGCAAGAAGCAACTGAAGTTGGCAGCAACGTAGTCACAGCCGTATGGCCTAATCAGGAATCTGCCACAGACCACACAGGGACTCTAGAACAGTCAGTGGAGGAAGGGTCCTCGCACGAAAGGAATGTTGTGGACAGGAAGTCAGCTAATACAGAGGCCGGGAAGCCGTCGGGAAGGTACCCTGTCAGAACTCACAAAACTCCGGCCTATCTTAAGGATTACGTGAGACAATAACTGGATTAGATTGTGGTGTTATGATTGGATAGTAATTGTTCTCGTTGGGGGGGAAGGGGTGTTGTGTATGTAGGATGCTTGGCTGGCACAGCCAACCGAACATCACTGACATCACCCAAGTGATGTGATAGGTAAACCTATCTGGCGGGAAATGTACGACACCGGGTTGGGTGTTACCTGACAGGCGGGAAAATAGAGCAATTGGGTTGGTCAGCTGGCAGGGCATCAGTAGTATATAAAGGGGTTGACGAGGGTAGGACGGGGCTTCCATTATGTAATCAATAAAAGGAACAGTTCGTGTACCCTGTCTCTTTCTTGTGTCCACGCAGTGGCTACAACTTAACAGGAACAATTCTGATTGACGTTCCATTGCCTCCTCATCAATTTTGCAACAATTTAATAGAAGAGATGCATTTAATAATGCAGTGAGAGAACTGAGTAGTAATTCCAACATACAGGTAGGTCCGGGGATAATAAAAATAGATTAATTTGTTTAAATTTTCACAAATATGCAGTGCATGATTGTGAATTACTAATAAGAATACTGACAAACATTTTAGATCTGTCTGTTTAAGTTCTGTTGTCAAAGCTGCTAACATTGGATGTTCTTGCTTTGACAATGGATGGAAATGTAGCCATCTTTTCTCTTTCGTTTTTAGAGTTAGTTGATGCTGGAGAGGGAATGTGGATGAGAGTCCAGCTAGTTGTACAATAATAACTCAACCGTGGGAACCTAAGGTTATTGCACCCAGAGTTGATAAAGATTTGGTGGGCTGGAGAGCTGGAGAGAAAGCCCGCACTTCAAGTTAATTGGGGAATGTGATTTATGACTGTTAATTGGAGGAGGGAATTGTGCTTTGCTACTTTGTGCCCAGGGGAGGGGAATTCAGTTTTTGGCTTCAACTATGTAGTGCCAATACTTTGTTTCTCGAATAAAAGATTCTTTAAGAAAAACAATGCCTCAAATTTCTTTTGAAGAGTTTCATCTGTCGGAACCATGACATCTGTAATATATTATTTTCATCGTTTATGTAGGATTTTCTAGGTCTCTGTCACGGTTGTCAGGCCATTTAGCTTCCAAGCTGTAGCTCAGGGATAAGTAATCTTTTTTGTCAAATGTTGGCCTGAAATTCTGTAACCCTGAATTCGCTACCAGCCATGATGGCTAATGGAAACCAGTCCAAAACACTGGAGGGTAATAGAATGTCTTATTGCTTGTTAGATCTTTTGCACCATTTTTTCCCTTGAGGTTGGAATTGGTTTTCAAATATTCTTAGCTCTCTATTAGAAAACAAGAGTTGAGAACTTACATTTTATGCTGATCAGCACAACTATGTGATTATCATTAATACTTTTATTCTTAGATAGTGTCAGCATAATACAAATAAAGGAGATATATTCAACAGTGTAATGCATTTCTATATTAGTGGAAGGTTTCTAGTTGCTCGTAAAAACATTTCAACTTTGTGCATTTGTCAAAGTTGTCAAACAAATAATAAAAATGTTAGCAATTTTTACAAGTCTTTGTATCTTAGGTACATTGGGCATTTTTTTGTATTAGTTATTCTGATAGCATAATTACTGATGAAATACCACCACTGTACCACAACTTTTGAGTACAATCCAAAGGAAAAGGGGGGAACAATTAAATTGAAACAATAAGTTGGAATAAGCAGGAACATTGACAAAAAGTGACATCTCATCTTGGTCTCTATAAAGATATATTATTTCCTTGGGTGTGTGTTGGGGAGGGGGGCTTTCCCAAATCATCTAGAACTTGTACAGTTCTTGGAAGGAGATTAGTCCTCTCTCTTATCACAGCTTATGATATCCTTAATTTGTTTTCAACCTCCACAGCAATAGCACCTCCATTCTCTGACCTCGTAATTGTTCCAGTGTATTTTTTCCTTTCCTTTCCTTGATTTATATTATATTATATATTATATTATATTTAATTTGCTTATTAATCTAGTCTATTTCTTCCCTGCTTCAAAATGTTTGAGCAATATATATAGCCCCTATTCTTTGCTAGCTATGATCCTGAAAGTTCCCTGCTACAAATAGTAGTGTTGTAGAAGCTAAGTTCCCTTCTTGGAGGTACACAGTTTTTGCCTATTCTGCTTGAATACTGGTGTGCTGTAGAGTCCTGCCAAGTGTTACTAAATACGTGCATTTGTTTGTATCCTATTTGAGACCAAGCTTTTGGGTGGCTGCTCTTAGAGCCACAGATTATGAAACTATCATAACTCCTTTGGCTTCCTCCAAATCTCTCAACAATATTGATCTATATGGAGTTTCACAGGGTTCCTTTCATCTTGTCCACCACCACAGTGTTCAACATTTAAATGTAAACACTAACAGATATCATCAAGGGTTGGGGAGTAGGTGTCATTAGTACACAGTCAGTTCTATTATCTCTTTTTATCCAAGGAAGCAGTCAGTATCCTTTAACATTGCCTACAATGGATAATGAGAGAGAAGACACTGCAAGAGAAGAAGAAACTCTATCTTCTGTAGAAGACAGAGGGACTGTTGATAAATAGAAAATGGCATTCTGGATTGAAGTTTGACCTGTTTTGCACTCCTTCTGAAAGAGCAGACTTGCAGTTTGAGAATCCTCTTTGATCTTCCACCTGCCACTTCATGACCTGGTGGCAGCTGGAAAGGGTACCTAATCTGTGTGTGTATTTTTGGTTTTTCTTGCCTTAGTATAAGACTTTACTTTTCTATACCTTGAATTTCATTTTGTTAGATACATCTCTTTCTGAGTCTGTCAAAGTTGGTTAGTCTTCAAGCATAATTGCATATCAATTTATTTGTTATGTACCATTTTATTTATTGCAACTCAATGTACATGGGCCATGATAAATGTCTGGAAGCTGTGTAGTTGATGCAGTGAGGGGAAAAAACAGGCTACTATCTGGTACAAATTATAGGGATCATGTTATGCTTCTACTGAAAAGTCCACTGATTCTCAGTTGCTTACCAGGTAGCTTCTCTAGTTGGCCAGAACCTGGCTGAAATTCTAAGTATACAACACGAGATGGCTCAACTTCTGTCTTGTAGTGTTTTATTAACTGGCGAGCCCCTTCCAATTTATGGAAATATTTATTATATTAATTTATAGACTGCCTGTCTTGCAGTTGTGATTTTGGCCAAACATAGACACACTTCACACGCAATGTAAATGTTAGAAAATATTATTTTATACTGTTTTATATTAATATAAAATTGTTTATATTATTTATTTATAAATTAATATATACTGTTTTATATTATTTTGTTTTTTATTTTCTCCTTCTTTTAACACTTTAAAAATCTAATACAGGTAATCCTCAGTTAATTGTAATAATTGGGACTAGGAACACAGCTGTAATGCATGATGTCACATGATTGAGCCAACTTATGACCACAGTTGCCGCAATTTCAGTTGCTGTCATTAGGTGAACCCTGCATCTTTGTTAAGTGTGACATCATGTGACCTCTTTCCTGTTGTCTTCTCCATTGGCTTTGTTGGAAATAGATAGTGAAGTTCAGAAATGGCAATCATGTGTTTGTAGGAATTGTGACGCTCATAATTGTGAATTACTTGCCAAGTGCCCAAATCAGGATCATGTGATTGTAGTATGCTGCAACACGTGCAACTCTGAGGATTGGGCATAAACCTGTTCAATCAGTGCTGTTGCAAATTTGAAAAGCTGGTGAATGAGTGGTTATTAACCATGGACTACCTCTATTGATTTCTGAGACTATATGTTGCTCTGAATGATGCTTCTGAATTAGATGAGAATATATAGAGACAATTTGGTGATTAAGATGCTGGTCTAGAAACTAGGAGACTGTGAGTTCTAGTCCTGTCTTAGGCATGAATGCCAGCTGGGAGACTCTGAGCCAGTCACTCTCTCCTCACAGGGTTGTTGCAGAGAAAATAGGAGGAGGAAAGAATATTAGATATCTTCACCACCTTGAGTTACTTATAATCTAATAAATGTGGAAGAAAAAAGATAACCAATAAATAACAAAAATAAACTTTTATAAATAAGTACTGCATTTGGGAGAATAGATTTCAGGAAACCTACTTTGGTTTAGAGAAATTTAACAACAGAACAATTTAAAGATAGAGATGGGGCCCTGTTTTGTAGGGAAGCAAGTCATTTGCCAGGATGCAACCGGCTTTGCATTTTTTGTAGCAAGCAGAATCTTCCATTTAGTGGCTATTAAAGCCCCCTTCAAGTGTCACATCCAATTATTCTTTCTGACGTTGTCATTCTCTTTGAAAGACACAGCTTTATTTTTTACTGTGTGATTTTTCTCCTTTCAGCTTTCAGCATCCATATTGCTCTGTAAACTTTGCTTTTCTTTAACCACTGAAAGTATAATAGAATATTATTAGTCAGTTTCCCCTCCTAAGAATGGTCTTTTTAAAAAAATAATACTGTCTTCTAAAGACATGGATACAATTTTTTGTACTGCTGAGAAATATTTATTGGTCCTGTACATGTTTCTTGAATTTCATATCCATCAAAGAGGCCCATAATTATTCATGTGGCTGAATCAGCAGATTCCATCTATGCTGTCTGTACTGATGCCAGAGCAATAACATTATCAAGTGATTAAATGTCAGTCATTAGTTTGTGGTGCTTCTAGTAAATCTTATTGCACTAAAATATAAAGGCTGAGATCCTATGCATGTCCTAAAGTCTTCAGTGGGCTTATTTTTAGAAAGAGTTCTATAGAATTATCCTTGGAAAAGGCATTATCTCCAAACAGGTCAGTAGATATATTTTAATGATATATTTTGGGTTGATATATTTACCAGATTAAATGCAAGCCTTTATGTATTCTATTTGCTGAATATGAGAATAAGGGAAGCTTCATTGGAAAAAGATGAGCTTTGCTTTAAAACTGAAGGAAGAAACATACTGATGACAATACCCTGATTGCAGAAAATGCAAAGGATATGCATACCCTAATATTAAAAGTCAAAAAACATGGTGGGAAAAAGTAGAATTAAAATAAAATTTTAAAAAACCCAAATTAATAAACACAGGCAGAACAAGCAGTCTTGGAAGTGGCAATAAAGATAGCAAGGCTTCTGCCTTTTAGGATGAACTCCCAACAATAAAAGAACACACACTCAAGAAATATGCCAGAGTAGCACTTGACAGAGCAATCACGAAGACTTTGGAAAAGATACCAAAATGCCATGATGCATCAAAATCTACAAAATTCAAAATTGTGCAGGAAATGGTTTTTCCCTCTGACACTCTATGGAAATGAAAGTTGAAGAAGCAAGACAGGAAGAGTATTGGTGCCTTTGAACTTTGGTATTGGAGAAGACTCCCAAGAACAATGTGGCCCAAAAAAGAAAACCAATGGGTCATTGCACAAATCAACCCAAAGCTCTCACTCGAAGCACAAATAACCAGGATCAAATTATCCTGCTTTGGACACATCATGCAAAGACCTAGCTCTCTGCAAAAGGCTCTAATTCTGGGAAAGATGGAAGGAAAGAGAAGAATAGATGACCAGCAGCAAGATGGACAGACACAGTTGTGCACCTGAAAGACCAGTTGGAAGACCTGAAAGATCAGTTTAAGAATAAATCATCATGGAGAAAGTCTATTTAATTTGTTTAGTTATTTATACACATTTACATGGTTGCCTCATCTCAGCAGAAATGTCTCTGGGTGGTATACAATAAAACTGAGAATTGGGTAAACTCCTTAAAACAATAAACATAGATAAAGCAACACTAGTAGAAGGAAGATATTTACATACAGTATAAGCAGCATGTGGGATGTGGTGGCTCAGTGGGTTAGGACGCTGAGCTTGTCGATCAGAAGGTCGGCAGTTTGGCGGGTCGAATCCCGAGTGCCGCGTAACAGACTGAGTGCCTGTTACTCGTCCCAGCTTCTGCCAACCTAGCAGTTCAAAAGCATGTAAAAATGCAAGTAGAAAAATAGGGACCACTACGGTGGGAAGGTAACAGCGTTCCGTGCGCCTTTGGCATTGAGTCATGCCGGCCACATGACCACGGAGATGTCCTCGGACAAGCACTAGCTCTTCGGCTTTGAAACGGAGATGAGCACCGGTCCCTAGAATTGGAAATGACTAGCACGCATGTGCGGGGGAACCTTTACCTTTATCTTTATAAGCAGCATACAGGCTCCCAATATGGCTCCAGTGTGGTCTCTAGGAGTCAAAAAGGACTTGATGGCACATAATCATTAGTTTATGCATTCAAAGATTAAAACTTTCATGGCATATTTTAGCTTTTTTAGGACAGGAAAAAAATGTAAAGGCGAAGTATAGGATGAAGGAGACCTGATTTGACAGGGTCTTGAAAAGGATCTGGGTTCTAGTAGAGCATTAGTTGAATTAGGCTATAGACAGTAGGAGTGCTAGTAGCCTCCTGTTCACTCCATTTGCAAGTAATGTCTCTGAAAAGTTATGTGCTTATAAAGGTTTACCAAAAGCAGAAAGTTAGAGGTCCACAGAGACAATTGAAAGATTACAAGAGGGGGGTTCATTCTTGTGGAAAGTTAGTTTGTTCATAAAGCTCCTAGTGAGCTTCGTTGCTTGGTTGTCTTTGAAGTACAGGATGGATATTTCCAGGCCAGTAATTCAGTAATGTGTTTATGGTCTCCACTTGGTGGAATCTCTGTCCCAACTCCCTGTCTTCTCCACCAAACTTATTACACAACTGGAAAAAAAAGTTAAAGCAACTGGTGGTAATCTGATCTTATCAGAAGTGCTAAAAGCAAACGTAGATTGATGGACCTCAGTTTTGGAATTCCTATTTTGATCTAGACTGCAAACATTTTGATTACTCCCAGACACTCTCATTTTCTGTATCAGTTTGTGGCTCAGAAACAATAGCCCTGGCTGATGCTCTATAGCAGACATGTCAAACACAAGGCCCGGGGGCCAGATGCGGCCCGCGGTTTCATGTGGCCCGCGAAGCCATCCTGGAAACAGTGAGGGAACAGCCCCCACTGCCTTGGCCCTGGCTCAGAGACCCTCCTTCTGCCAGAGGCCCTCAGATCTGTCCCACTCCTGCCCAGGCCCCCATAGGCACCCTTGATGCGAACGATGTAGAGCTGGCCATGCCCACCCAGTAGGCCATACGCACTCTAGCCATGCCCACCCAGTAGGGCATGCCCACCCTGGCCATACCCACCTGGCCCCCAGAGGGCAACCACAATGCTGATGCAGCCCTCAATGAAATTGAGTTTGACACCCCTGCTCTATAGAGTAGCTCCATGTTGAAGCCTAGCTGTGAGGCAACTTTACATAGTACAATTTTTCCATCAAATTAATGACATTCAGATAATGATGTTATAATGCAAATAGCTGTGGGCAACTGCTCTCCTATTTAATAGACATTATTTAATAATAAACACTCCTCTCTTCCCCCCCAATTTATTTTGTCACTGTATTTCCAAAAATGGAGGAGCAATTATTACTTATTTCTTCTGTGCATATTAGCTCGACAGCATCTCTACACCTGAGAACAACCTGTTTATCTCTAGATTTCTGCCATCATTTGTGGAACTGCCTTTCTGCACAATAAGCCCTTTTTCCATTTCTCACCTTTTTCTGCCCACCTCTACCTCCTGCATAACCCAGCTGAACAGGTCAGCCCTGTCCTACAGGAAATACTACAGTGCACAGCCAAGGTGGTCAAAGCGAGAGGTCCATTTCCAACAGCTTCCTAGCAAAGCTTGCTTGGAGGATATGATTTCCCTGGCACAGGAAATCTTCTCAAGTAAACTGAAAAGGATCAGTCAAGTGAAACTCACCTTTTCACTTTCCTCCTATGTTTTGACAGTCCCTTTCCTGGTAGCTGTAGGGTGTGTGTGTGTGTGTTTGTGTGAGTGTAAAAAGTAAAATAAAACAATATTTTCAGGAAAGTGAGAGAAAAAGGTATGTAAAAAAGGAGATGGGCTTTGAATAGATTGTGACTGCCATCTTGACTTTTTTGCCTCCCTCCTATGGACAAAAAAAAAATTATTTAAAGCAGTTTGGATATTGCTAGGCTAATCTGGGACTTCATTTCTATGCTAGCAATTGAATGAGAAGATTAACTCTCCACTCACTCTCTGCTTTGCAGGACAAAGGTGACTGAGACAAGTTAGCCCCTCTCTTTAACCTCACTTTGAGTGGTTTTTTTCAGGTCATACAACATGCCATCATCCCCCTTCACACAGTTCACATGTTTTACAGAATCTTTCTTTTTTCCTAGATGAGGGCTTCAGTACCATCTCCTCCGTTTTATTCAGTTTGGCTCTTCCTTACAATCTATTGGAACCTATGTCAATCACAGGGTTTGAAGGCTAACCAGTGTTAACAGTTTCTGCGCATATCAAAGCTTTCCATTTAGCATTTTTGTTCAGTTTTAGTATATGAAATACAAAGTCATGAGAGCAAGTTTAGTTCAATGATTAAGGCACCAGGCTAGGAACCTACCTTAGGCACAAAACCAGCTGGGTAATCTTGGGGCCAGTTACTTTTTCTAGCCCAGGGATGGACGAAAAACCCAAAGGCAAGCCACTTCCAAAATCTTACCAAGAAAACTGACTTTAAAAAAAAACCCAACCAAACCAAAAGCAAAACAAAGTTACAAGTTATGCATCAGCCTGCAGTGGTGAATAGAAAAGCATCAGACTCGAAGTCAGATTTGTGTGAACGATTCCAGTTTAAGAAATCCCTGTAGCTAAAAACCCTGTGGCTGTTTATCCTCAATAGATGAAGTAGGCATGTCTCCTTTAGGTGATTATCCACATTATTTATCTCTACCTACACTGAATGTATATCGATTGATCCATTTTTACTTGCACAATCCAATTGAATAGTTTTCAAAGGTTTGTTCCCTCTTTCTTCAGTTATTGAAATCCATCATTCTGAAGAAGTTCACAGAAAATGTAGCCTGGGAGTACTGAAGAATTAGTACCCATCTTTCCCCGAAAATAAGACCCGGTCTTATATTTTTGTTTGGACCAAAAGAACCATTAGGGCTTATTTTCGGGGGAAGTCTGATTTTGTGGCTGCCCGCCCACTCTATCCCATCATCTGGTTGCTCGCAGCCACAACAGGGCAAGAGTGCATTGCACCAGTGCCACCACCAGGACTTGAGGCAAGGCAGGTGTGGGGGGATGAAGCTGCCTCATGTACCTCAGGGCCTCCACAGCCAGGCCATCCCCTGCTTGGTGACCTCCCCCCACCCATTCAATGACTCGGCTGCTCGCGTGCCTCATCTGAAATGGTGGAGGGGGACTGGGTAAGGTGACCGAGCCTCCCCCGTCCATCCTCTGTAGCATGGAGTCTGGCTCGGGAAGGGAGTGAAAGAGAAGAGCTGGGCGGACAGCCGAGTTGTTGAATGGGCAGGGGGAGGTTGCCAAGCAAGGAGTGGCTTGGCTCCAGGGGCCCTGAGGTAAGCAGATGTGGGGCACGTGGGGCAGCTCCACCCCCCACCTGCCTCACTTCAACTCATGGCAGCAGGACCGGTGTGACAAGTGCTCTCTTGCCCCACTGCGGCAGCGAGCAATCAGACGGTGGGATGGAGTGGGTGGGCTCTTAAACAGGGCTTATTTTGGGGGTAGGTCTTATTTTTGGGAAAACATGGTACCTTTATATTATTAGTTTCAAAGCTCAAAGCAGTCTTGGCAATTTTAAAATTTAAGATTGTATCAGGTTTTTGCCATTACAATTGCTGAACTTTAAAATTGACAGATGCCAAAAAAATTGACACATGCCAAAAAAATCAGGCTAGGGCTTATTTTCTGGGTGGGTCTTATTTTTGTGGAAACATGGTACCTTTATATTATTAGTTTCAAAGCTCAAAGCAGTCTTGGCAATTTTAAAATTTAAGATTGTATCAGGTTTTTGCCATTACAATTGCTGAACTTTAAAATTGACAGATCTGCTTCCTCTGCCCCTCACTTATTAGATGACTTTCTGCTATGATTTATTTGTGAATCACCTCGCAGACCATGAGCTGTTCTGTCATTATGCTATACACAGGAAGCACTTATATTATTTCAAGATCTTTGCCATTAGAGAGCACTGTTGTTGAAGCATGCTTAGCGTAATTTCTTCACAGCTTTTTTTCTTGTAAGTGTACTTTTTAAAATGCATATAATATTTAGTATTCTGAACAAACAATGCACACAAATGTGAAACGTTGAGGAATTTGGGGAGTGGGTGTAAGCCCTCCGAAGTAGACCTAACTAGGAAACTAAAGTTATGAATGCTAATACTACTTTTATTATAAGATTACCTTAACAGAATGTTACAAGTATGAGCTTGCTTCCCCACTTCCTCCTTCTGCCTTCATGAGGACAATGGAGGATCATGTTTGAGATGCTTTCTCGGATTACAGTTCTGCCCCAGGCTCAAATTTCTTTTATCTGACCATTATTTTGGTTGTGGTTCTTCTTACTGTTCCTCATGATTATCTATTCTTCCCATTACAGTGGCTTAAGCCAGTGTATGATTTTTTTAAAGCTCTCAACTGGTTATTAGTCATCATTGCTTATACTTCCAGCATAAATTATAAACAATACCAGGACTGATTAATTGCAGCAGCATGCAAATTTGATGAAGAGATACAGTGATGTGTCAAATAATCAGATCACTGACATAAACATATTCTAAAGATTTGAATTTATAATCACTATAAATATTGGATCACCATAAATGATGCTTATATTGATCTTCAATAATGTAATTTTAAAGCTGTGGAATGAAAGAAAGAAATAAAGATTACCAATTGTCCTATTTTCTTCATGACAAGGAGAAAGGAGGATTGCATGAGCCAATATTGACAGCTTAATAAAACCCATTATTGTGAATACACACCGCTACTAGATCTTTAATTTACTTGGTAATTCAGTCACAGGGATAATAGTCATCAAATGTGCAAACTCCAGTATGAGAGACACCTAGAGTATTCATAGTCTAGCCCTCTTCAGCCTTTAGAGCAGGGGTTTCAAACTGCTGGCCCGTGGGCCGGATGAGTCACGAAGAAAGTGCGCCCACCCCATTGCCGGCAATGGGAAAAAAGTTAAAATATGTTGCGCAACATCACAAGACGTTGCAAGTTTGACATGTCTGCTTTAGAGAAAACAATGTGCAGGAAGAGCTATATTGCCTAAAATTGTCTTCTATACAACATCTCTGTTAAAAATGTCTAGATTAAGATATGTCAGAGAATGTATGGACTGGAATATATCTTGAAGATCACTTGGTCCAAACCCCTGTCCCATGAAGGTTTACCCTATTACAGCATGTTTGGTAGATAGCCATCTATCCTTTATTTAAACACTTCTGATCAAGGTGAATCCATTCTGTTCTGTTCCATTCCATATCACCTTCAAGGTTCCCTATGTTCTATAACGAAGTTACTGGGAGATAAAGTAAGGGATTTGGGATAAGGGACAATGAATCTGCTAACAACAGTTTTATTTTTCAAGTAGAATTGTGCAAGAACTGAATCAATATGCAGTGTTTAAGTACTGATACAATATAATTAGCCCAGGTGAGCCCTGGTGCCACAGTGGTTAGAATGCAGTATTGCAGGCTAACTCTGCTCATGTCCTGATGAGCTCAAAGTTGACTTAATCTTCCATCCTTCCAAGGTCGGGAAAAATAAGGACCCAGATTGACTCTGACTACTGACTGTGTAAACTGCTTAGAGAAGGCTGTAAAGCACTGTGAAGTGGTATATAAGTGCTTTTGCTATTGCTATAATTCCCACTTTCCATTTGTTCTAAATAGTTGTGAAACCACTGAGAGAATAATTAGGGAAGACTGTGAGCTGAATAATGCCCTTCACCTGCCTAATTAACAAGAGAACACAAAAGTATAATTTATTTAGTGTTCTACCACAAATTACCTCGGGGCTTGGAATTAAAAGTTCCTCCCATCTATATTTTACCTGTTGGATTAGACTGCCTTGTTCTTTTGCAATATAAACAAGCAAGCTTTAAGTATTTGTAAGGGCTGGATAGCAGACTATCATTCCTGTTTTTAGAGAAAATGTCATTAACAGCCACATGACATGAATTTTGCAAGCGTATGATTTTCCAAAAGCTTCCAATGCTGGTTGCAGGCTAAAGCAGCTAGTGAACTGGGGGGGGGGGGGGGGAATAGGATATGATAAATTCTGAACAACACTGCACAGAAACACCAGGAGCACATGTTAAAGCTTGCTTGGATATAAACAAAGAGAGAGATGGAAGTGATCCTGTAACAATCAAAAATCCTCTCATCCTGCTTCCTCCCACTGAACCTTTTTGCCCTTAAAGGAAAAAGAAAGAAATTGCCCACCTATGAAGCAGTTGCTTGAAACTCTCCAACCAAGCAACCTGGTGTATTGCATATTTTCAATTTTTAAATAAGATTGAAAAAGGATAAAAGAAAAAAAAGAACTCTAAAGCAAGTATTGCTTTGGGGTTAAAAAAATACAGACATGTATATTCATGTCACATCCCACATTTAAATTATTTACTAAAGTTATTTGTCTAAACAATAGAAAAATAGGAAATTAGTCACATGTGCTAGTAAATGCTGTCATAATTTTAAAACAGCCCTCCAGAATGGGACTCCTGGTGGTAAAATGTTTGTTCAACAATAGAAAATGAGTTCTTGAGATCTAGTAGGATACTAGATGGATGGATAGTAGGTGTCCCTTCATCTTTATAATAAAAATTATGATTTTAAATGCATGAAATACCTACTTCCATTATTCACTTGTTATCTTCCAAATTGTTAGTATAAAATTCAAAATAGCATGAATATCAACATCAACCAAGGACTCTTCCAAAATGATTAACACAGAAATAATTTGGCCCAAAAGGGAATCACTATAGCATGTCCTTACATCATAAAAGGGTGCGGCTGTTTAAATATCATCTTGTCAATTAGTAAGCTGAATCCACCATACTTCCTGCAAAGATGCACAGTTGTCCAGTAGATGAAATATAACAATCTTTGAGAATTAATCACCAATTTGAAATGTTGTTGATAAAGGGCCAATGTTGTTTTCCATTCCATGATGCCACCCATGCACACTTGAACTAATTTCGAGTACAATATTCAAACAACCATTTATCAATAGCAAATGCTTTTTATTCTGAAAAGGGTATGTTGAATTCTCCAGTACCAGAAAGAGTTCAGAAACACTTAAATGTAGCCCAAATTTAGATTAAAGGAGTTCACTTAAAACGCATACTAGAAAGATACTTTGTGTGTGTGTGTGTGTGTGTGTGTGTGTGTATGTATGTATGTGTGTGTGTGTATATATATATATATATATATATATATATATATATATATATATATATATATATATATATGCCTCATAGAAAAGTAATAGGCAACATGAACCTATTAGTTCCATTAGTACACTTGATAATGAGACGAAAATAGACTTGCACATTTGTCCAAAATACTTTTTCTTATCTATAACATGGAAAATATGTACAATCAAGGCCTTCAGTTTTCCTCTTGGTGCTGTGCAATGTAGCACCACACACCCTACAGTAAATATGGACGGCATTTCTGGTTCATCTTTCATACTAAAAAAAAGTCTTTGTTAAATTGTTAGCTTATACATGTGTACAGTGTATAGAGATGTACAAGAGATAAAAGGAGAAAATGAAAACAAAAACCAATCTCCAGAAAATGTAGTGCTCAGGAATTCTAACCTCAGAATGAGCTGTGGCTAGCAGGAGATACTAAAATATTAGTAAAAAACAAAAAAATGTTTCTTTGGGTAGGTTAGAATGAAAGGGAAAGTCAAAACGGGCTTAGGTCCATTGTGAGGCCAACATGATGAATTGGTAATGAGTGATGGTAAAAAGGCTGAACCTCCTCACTGTATTTTGTACCTGTCTTCTCTCAGAAGAGAAACAAAGCTCTTCCTGATTATCCTCCTTCTGCTGAGGGAGGGGAGGAATTGTTTACTTATGATAAACAAGGAAAGAGTAAAAGAGAATGTAGCTAATTGAATTCGAGTCTACAGGGCCAGATGAATTACTTTCTAAAGTGCTGAAGAAAAAGCAGAGGTGGACTGCTAGTACCCCTTGAGAAAGCCTAGAGGTTAACTAAGGCTAGAAGACCAAAGGAGAGCTAACGTCTTCAAAGGGGGAAAGAAAGAGGACTGGGGGAACAACATACCTGTCAGCTTGACGTCTATACTGAGCTGATCACCAAACAACATATTTGTCAGCATTTCGATAGACCTGCTACGGTTAACAGGAACCAGCATGGGCTTGTTGCAAATAAATCATGCCAGATTAACTTTATCTCCTTCTTTGATAAAGCAACTAGCTTAGTAAATCAGAGGAATGCTATGGACAAAGTGTATCTTGTCCTCAGCAAACCTTTCTACAGAGTGCCTATAATAGGTTTCTTATTCAAGTGCTAAAATATGAGCTAGATAATACTATTCTTGGATGGACTCACAGTTGGCTGGATGACCTCACCCATAGGATGCTCATTAATGGTTCCTCTTCAGCTTGGCAGGAAAAAATTGAGCGGAGTGCCACATAGTTCTGTCACAGGCCCTTTGCTGTTCAAACTTTTTATCGGTGGCTTGGATGAGGGAGTTGAGCGGACACTTAAAAAGTCTGCAGATGAAACAACGTTGGGAGGAGTGCCTAATAGTTTAAATAAAAGAAAGGATTCTTAAAAATCTTAACAGGCTTGAACAATGTGGTGAAAATAAAAATGGTGGAATTTAATAGGGACATATGTGATGTTTTGAATCCAAGGAGAAAAATTAAGAAGCACAAAAACAGAATAAAAGAGACCTGGCTTTGCAGCATCTTATGTTAAAGGGATTTGCATGTTTTGCTGAACACAGGTTAAGCAAGACACAGTGGAGTGATATATATTGTAGAATTTAATCTTAGGCTTTTTAAAAAAATTAGTATTGGTTTGGACTTTATGGTATAGAATTGTTGGCATAAATATATTTATAAAATGGAACATAGAAAAGTAGAAATAGCTACACTGACTTGAATCTTAGATTCCCATAAACAAGATACTACCTAGTATTCTCATATTTTATATTCCCTTCTTATTTTTAGTTATTTCTTGTTCCCTCTGCATTCCCTTATACCAGGGGTAGGCAACCTTGGCTCTTTTATGACTCGTGGACTTCAACTCCCAGAATTCCTGAGCCAGCTATACTGGCTCAGGAATTCTGGGAGTTGAAGTCCACAAGTCATAAAAGAGCCAAGGTTGCCTACTCCTGCCTTATACCTTACTCCCTACCTCAGTCACTTTAATGGGGTTGTGCAAAGGGCTTCAGGGGCAAAAGAAATACCTTTTCAGTCATTCTACAAGAAGCTTTGTCCTGTTTGGATCTAAAGCACGTTTTCTTTTTATTTCCACATTAATTCATCAGATAAATGTGTAAATGTTATGACAGGTGTAATTGAAAAATTAACCCACAAAATTTATATCTGTTTATCTAATCTATCAAAATGACCCAACTAAATAGGTTCATTTTTTAAAAAAATTGTTTGGCCCAAAGCCAAGAATTAAGGACTTTTTTTACATCATCCAGAGCATCCTCTAACATTATTAGCATTTAATTTCACTAGCATAATCATGATGTGTTTTGTCACCATTTTGTAGCCCAAATGAAAAAATGGAAAATCCTATCCCTAATAATATGCATCTCTTCCCACTTTTGACCACTGCATAATTCTCTATGTACAACATTGAATATGACTCCAGACTATAAAACATTTAATTTTAATTTAATTTAATTTTAATAATATTTATATACCGCCCTTCTCCCTAAGGACTCAGGGCGGTTCACAGGGCAAAAGTCAAATACAAAGTACAAACATTAAAAAAAGATTAAATAATTGCCCAAGTTAAAACAATTAATACAATAATAAAACCCCAAAAATAAAATTAAAAATACAAAAAATAAAAACCCCACCAATCCCCATCAGGCTAGGCCGGCTTGTACAAACAAAAACGTCTTGAGATCGCGACGAAAGGAGCGAAGATCGGGCGCCATCCGGAGCTCTACCGGCAACTGATTCCACAGCTCCGGAGCGCCCACAGAGAAGGATCTCCCCCTGGGCGCCACCAATCGACATTCTCTGATCGGTGGCACCCTGAGGAGGCCCTCTCTGTGGGAACGCACAGGGCGCAGGGAGCTTGATGCCGGCAGCAGATGTTCCCTAAGGTACTCCGGCCCCATGCCATGAAGGGCTTTGAACACCATTACCAGTACCTTGAATCTCACCCGGAAGGCAACTGGCAACCAATGCAGCTCACGGAGCAAAGGTGTAACGTGGGAGTATCGGGAGACTCCCAGCACAACTCTCGCGGCTGCATTCTGTACCAGTTGGAGCTTCCGGGTGGTCCTCAAGGGCAGCCCCATGTAGAGAGCGTTGCAGTAGTCCAGACAAGAGGCCACGAGCGCATGAGTGACCGTGCATAAATCTGCCCTGCTTGGTCATTTTGTCCACTCTGCATTATGTCAAATAGTTTATTTTATTTTTATTTTTATTTATTTTAATTCCATTTATATCCCGCCCTTCTCCGAAGACTCAGGGCGGCTTACAAGCTTAGCAGTAGCCTTCATTCTATGTATATGCCTGCTTATTAGGGCTTTCACACACCCCCCAAGCGGCATTATTACAAAGTCAGCTTAATTGCCCCCAACAATCTGGGTCCTCATTTTACCTACCTCGGAAGGATGGAAGGCTGAGTCAACCTTGAGCCTGGTGGGATGCGAACCTGCACTAATTGCAGGCAGCTGGTGTTACTTAAGGAGGCATTAGCCCACTGCTCCACCAAGGCTAATCTATTATTAGCCTTAATCTATTATTTTCTTCATACAGAATTTTACTTTGTTTCCTGGAGTCAATTTCACTCTCACTTCCTTCTTTTTCTTCTACGTTCATTTCCCCCCAAGATATAGTCTTGAAATTACCAAAAAGAAGTTGTTTCCCACATTTAGAATCCATGTAGTATCAATCAGTAATAAACTCAATCTATCATCATAAAAGAACAAATCAGTTATATTTTAAAATGTATATTTCTTCACATTTATCTTGATGTTTCCCTATGGCTGTCAGACAAAAAAATTCTTCATTACATGCAATGTTGTAAAATTTTGTATATCACATATAGAATCTGATACAAGATAATAACTGAGTCATTAGATACAAGATAATAACTTGGCCATTAGATTATTGTCTGATCATAGTTTTTATCTTGTCTGTTCTTAGAATGGTTGAAGATTGTAAATATAAATGTGTGTGCCTGTCTGTGTATATACTTATGCAAGTATATTCTCTAATAACAGGTTTACACATTTTTGTATTATTGCTTTGTGTTGTTAAGTGTTCTGTCTGTCTGACTTTGGGCTATAATAAACCCCCTTTTCTTAATTTCATATGCAGCCACAAAAGCCTAGAGGTAGACGATACCAATTCATATCTTCTGACATACCTTTTGGCACTTTCATTCATACAGTAATTAAACCCGTATCTTTCTCAATTTTATCTTATAAGATCAGGACACCTTCACTCAGACCTATTGCATTCTTCCCTGATATCTTGGTTTCAGATATAGATATTTCCTCTTTATTTTTACTTAATAATTTGTGCTATTTTTAATCTATCCCTCATATGTTCCAAGTTACCATCTTCCACGGTCATCACCAGATGGACCCACAAATATTGACTAATGTTGCTCGTCATGGTGTAGCTCAATTAAGGCTTTCATATTTTTTTTAACCAATTAAATATGGCATGGATTAAATTGCCTGTCTAAATCATACTAGCATTCCCTGCAGTATTCTCTGCTCAGATTAAACAATGCTACTGTTCAGTAGGTACATTTTACTTCCCAGCATCTTCAAACAATTCTATGTCAGCAAGATTCATTAATTTAGAGACAAAATTGCAAGCCAAAGTGATGTGGTTCAGTTCCCAGCAGCTAAAAGGTACATGTAGTATATTGACTTACATTTATGCCTTGTAGAAGCAATAAACCCATGACAGAAGATCTTGAAAGCTGCAGTTGAAAACATCTGAAGCTACCAAATTAGGGAAAGCTTTGTTACCCACCCTAAAATATATGAACATCTGGAGAACATTATGTATACATTTTCCATGTTTTTCTTTATAAAGTGCACTCTCACATACTTTCTTTATTCATCTGAATGTGAACAATGTCAAAGATAGGAAAGAGAGAAGAGAGATGTGAAACTGCTGGGTATGCTTCTGTCAATTTTGCTATGTGGAAGTATGGGTATGTCACTTGAATAAGAAGTGCTTGTGATAAAAGAAATGGGTCAAAAATGAATGGGTGTTGAATGAGTATGGATTGGAGTAACCCATACAAAAGAATTATGTGATGTGATTTGATCAGAGAGAGATTGACAGGGGAAGAGTGAATGGTTTGAGGAAGGGAAGACTAAGAAAACCATTGTTGGATGGGATTGATGAGATTCCCCAAAGAGAGGACCGTTTAATGAAGAAAATATGGCATATAAAGCAGTGTATACTGGTGTTGGAAGCAAAGAGAGGAATAGTGGTGGTGTATATTAGATTTAAATATGCTCCCCTTTCTTTCTATTATCCTTTAAGACAATCTCATTTCTTATACTTTTAATTTATTTGGCATACTGTTTCTTACTCCTTTTCTGTACCCTGCTTGGCTGAATGCCAATATCATGATAGGTATGTATAAAATTTTAGAATAATATCAAGACAAGATGATTAAATCCAGAAATGTAGTCTCTCCTTCCTTGTGTTGAAAATCTTTTTGCTCCAATAAAGTAAAACAGCAACAATTGATCAGTAATTCATGTTGAACATAATTTTTTTTTCAATTTCTGAGATCTAAATTATGATCTTAAAATTTCTGATGTACACACTCCAGCAGTCTGATTAAAACACTGATAGTGGAGTCATGTAGTAATAGGATGGAATTTTAACAGAATGTCACATAGTTATCATGACCAACTAGCCTCTGCACCCACATTACTTTGGGAAAAGTTCCACTGAATATGTACTATTAACTTGCAGAGGAGTGACATAACCTTTTATTTTTTTTCCCCTTAGGTAAGTAAGTGGCATTTCTTATAAAAAAATGACCAGGCTGGAAAACAAGTAGTTCATTCTCCCTCCAACTTTGGGACATACATTTTATAAATATATAAATCAAATAAATGTGATTTTACCACTTCATTTATTTTTAAACTAATTCATGTTTAAACAAGTTACAACTGCACTTCAGTAATAGAAGCAGATGGAGGGCTGGTTATGTGCAACCATCCACCAATCATTGGAATTAAACATAGCTGGATGCCACTGCAAATAGCAGAAGACTTTCTCAAAGTTGGGCCCAGGAGAACCACATTTTATAAGAGCCATTTTGAGTCTGTTATCATAGATAATCATAGTCCCACTATCAGACATCTGTGCTTACATTCACTTGTAGAATAATGCATGGGAAACCAACATATGCTAAGATTACTTTGGGAAATGATGCCTGCCTGACAAGTCTTGAAATAAGGTACTTGGGCTAATGTCCATGCAGGCAGTTCACATTTGAGCTGCAGAAATTCAGACTTATACAGAAATCTAGATGGCAGCAAAGAGATACCAAGACCCTATAATTTCTGGTGCCATCTAGTGGTCCTTTGGTTATTTGAAATGGTATGTCTAGTTTTTACCTCTTGCAATCTCAATTCTTGCTAATCTTGAACTTTAAAATTTGAAAATGGGGAGAAGTGATTCTCTTCACAATTCTGAAGTTGGAATAAACATTTTGAAAAAAGGAAGTGTGAGAAATGGCGGAGGTATAAATAATTTTAAACCCTGAATATATAGACGTGTTTATTTTGATATTCATCCTTTGAAAAGCATACTTCCCTTCCCTTCCTTCCACAGTTAAAGCCCCCCGCCCATTTGGGAATTCTAATGAAGAAAATAAAAATTTTGATCTCCTATATGTATAGGAGATGTGTCTTTTGGGAGATGGATGAATGGATGCATCAGCATAATCCTAATCACTCATCTGACAACTAATACTGTAGTGCTTATCCTGGAATAACTAAATAATACTGCAGTTGAATGACTGAGTTATAACTACTTAAGGGGGTGCTGTGTTGTAATCATCACCTCATGAAACCAGTTTACATATGAATATCAACTTTGTGTTCAGGGATTTTTCTAGGCTTGTAACCTTTTTTCTCTCTTTTGATGCTTGCCTTTTTCAAGTCTGTGACTAACATTCAATTTATATAAAAAGGATTGAATCTAACATTAATTATTTTTTTAAGGTGTATCGTGAAAGGTGGTCAGCTATGTGACAAATTTTGTAATTGGTGCAGAAGACAAACATTGGTGCTCTCTTGAGTTTGGTTATTTGCTTGTAGTTTCTTGAGTGGGATATTGTTTTCTGCTTGCTGTTTCTCTGTCTGGAACCTGATTTTCTGAAACTAGCAACATAGTATATATAAGCAGAGAGCAAACCTCTCACTCACCAGCATGATGATATTACCTAGTTGAGTAATGAAATGTCTGTTTCACTGACTTGAAAAGATCTTCTGCACCTATTTGACTTCTTTCTTGTATGCAAAGATAAAAGAATCTTATGTAGCCATGTCATTCCTGTGTATTTTCTGCTATAAGGAAATTCTTCTGTCTGGGGCTGGGTATTTGGAATGTTGACATTTATTGATGGGCTTGATATGACTCAGTCTAAGAAAATGGCAGAATTTGAAAAGCTCATAAAGAATCACATTTACCTATTAGGGTGTATGTATAAATTTTTATTTAGGTATGACACAGAGGCAGAACAAATAAAAGAATGGACGATAAAATGGATGCAAATCTTCAAAGATATTATCACAACAATGGGAAGAACTATGGAACAAAGCTATAAAATTTACTCCAAGTTGTAACCTAAAGGAACTATAGTATAAAAGGTTTACAGATGGGATACAAGTCCATTAACCAAGACAGACAGATACTATAGTAAACGCCATGGAAATGACATGAGACAGAAGAGATATTTTACCATATGGATAGATATGTACACAAATCTCAAAAATACTGGAAAAAGATGCACAGCAGCATTTAGAGAATTAAAGAAATCAAATTTGAAATGAAACCACTTTTTTTAACTAGGCATAACTTCAAGATATAGTATATCAACAAAAATATACAGTCAAGTTTTCCTTTAGTCACAGGACTGGAATTGTGTCTCAGCACCTTTCTGAGGTAAAACTAATGGCATAGTTCTTCTGAGACACTGTATCTCTAGAATACCAATAGCAAATATTCTGTTCTTGTTAATTATTGCCTGGATCATCATTATTTGTAATACTTTAACTATAATCTATGTCTTATGGGTTTTTTTCCAGTAACGCAGACAATACAACTAATAGCTGATAAGAAAATACAGATAACTCTAGACAATATAATTCATTACACTTTCCATCATTCATGTTTCTTTAGTCATCAAACAGGATTATGCTTAATTTTCTTGGTATGTTTCCTTTAGGGCAGTGGTGATGGTAATGTGCTGATATCTTTGCATGTAATACTATGTCTGCTGTCACTCAGAAACTGTATATAAGACATTTCAAACAGTTTTGCTAACAAATGTTTATTCTAAATGGCTTTCATTTCCTTCTGAAATTTCAAAATGATTTATCTGAATTGTTCCCTTACTATACTCTTTCATGTTAATTTCATGCAACAGTCATTTAGCAGCAAAATGTTATTTATTTTGGTAGGACAGTTTTATTAGATTAAAAATGTCACCAGATGCAAATGCAAATATTTTGCAGAACTATTTTAATAATGCAGTAGCTAGCTTGATAAATAAATGTAATGGTACATGGGAATGACCTTCATAGATGAAGGTAAGAGATACTACCTAGGGAACTATAAAGAGATAAAAGAGAGCATAGCCCACAGTTGCATAATGGACAGAGAAAGAAACCTATCTTCTCAGGCTGTAAAGGGGAAGGTTGGAGATCTGTACTATCAGACAGAAGTGCAGGTAGGATTTCGAACAGGCAGAGGAACTAGAGATCAAATTGCCAGAATTTGATGGAGTCCGGCAAGGCTGTATACTGTCGCCCTGCCTATTTAACTTATATGCAGAGCGCATCATGAGAAAGGCAGGGCTAGATGAATCAAAAGTTGGAATTAAGATTGCCGGGGGAAATATCAACAACCTAAGATATGCAGATGATACCACTCAAATGGCAGAAAGTGAAGAGGAATTAAAGAGCCTCTTGATGCGGGTGAAGAAGGAGAGTGCAAAAGTAGGCTTGAAACTCAGCATTAAGAAAACCAAGATCATGGCATCAGGCCCTCTCAATTCCTGGCAAATAGATGGGGAAGAAATGGAGGTAGTGACAGATTTTATTTTCCTGGGCTCCAAGATCACCACAGATGGGGACTGCAGCCAAGAAATTAAAAGACGTTTGTTCCTGAGAAGGAAAGCCATGGCAAATCTAAACAGCACACTAAAAAGCAGAGAGGTTAACCTGCCAACAAAAGTCCGTATAGTCAAGGCTATGGTCTTCCCAGTTGCAATGTATGGCTGTGAAAGCTGGACCATAAGAAAGGCTGAGCGCCAAAGAATTGAGGCCTTTGAACTGTGGTGCTGGAGAAGACTCCTGCGAGTCCCCTGGACTGCAAGGTGATCAAACCGGTCAGTCCTAGAGGAGACCAACCCTGACTGCTCTCTAGAAGGCCAGATCCTGAAGCTAAAACTCAAATACTTTGGCCAGCTAATGAGAAGGAAGGACTCACTGGAGAAGAGCCTAATGCTGGGAAAGATTGAGGGCAATAGAAGAAGGGGACGACAGAGAATAAGGTGGCTGGATGGAGTCACTGAAGCAGTAGGCGTGAGCTTAAATGGACTCCAGAAGATGGTAGAGGACAGGAAGGCCTGGAGAAACGTTGTCCATGGGTCGGACACAACTTTGCAACTAACAACAACAACAACTATCAGACTTGCAAGATTCCATTAATACAGTCTTACAATAAATTAAAATTAGACCATCTGGTCATACTTCCTGTCTAGTCTGCCTTGGAAGGTTGACAATAATCCAGATTGTTTGCACTTGTATTGCTGAATTTTTGTTTCTATCTACCCAAGAAAATTGCACCTAATCCTTGTTTAGCAACCACAATGGGTATTAGCAGGTATTGGTCATTAAGTGAAGCGGTTGCTAAGTGAAAATCATGTGACTGCAACTGTGCTTATGGTTTCATTTTAGTTTTCCTTTGCTTCTTGTTATTTTCTTCAACTGAACTTGGGATCTTTCTTTTTCTCTTTGAGGACATCTTGGTGTGAGGTAAGCAAGCTAAAATGAGCAGGTGGTGCAAGAGCCATAAATGTGAAGACTGGTTCCCAAGTTTTTTTTAGCATGGGTTCAACTTCAAAGATCACTAAACCAGTTGCCAAGCGAGGACTACATCTATTATCTTGTTCAGTTGCTAAAAAATGTAGGTGGTCTGCTCTCCCAGGTACTTAAAAGTTTTATTTAGTCTTTTATGAAAAGCCTTACTCTGAATGCATAAGAAATTTTATTATAAGTCTTTGTATCTGTTTCCATTTTTTGTTATCAAGGATTAAATGAGTAAGTAGAGATAAACACTGGGATGTTACATTCCAGACCTGCTACATCACAGATATTCTGGGCTTCCTGAAAATAGTTTTATGATTTCATCAATGCTAAACCATCTACGTATTAATCCTACAAATGCCTAACCTAATGTATTTTATCTATTCATTTTAATTATGAATAAAGCATTGCACTACCAAAACAGTTCATAAGGTGCTGTGCAAAAGTACAAAAAAGTACAGATGCTGTGGTCATGAGTAATAGTGGTTACATTTGGGCTAATTGTTATTTGGCATGCTAATTTTATTTTGGATGACTTAATAGTAGATGCTTATGTTCCTCTGTCCACTTCGAAATGAACAAGATGTATGTTATAACTTTTATGGAAGAGGAAGAGAGGGAGGGGAAAGGATAGGGGAAGAGTAGGAGGAGGAGATCTTGCAAAGCATGAAAGACACTCTTTCTTCCGATAAATAAAATTATAAATTTTAGTGAAATGTAAGTGAAATCAAGTTAAGTTTAGTTTCAATCCTAATCACAGCATACATATTTTAGAATATAATCCACATTATGTAATTGAAAACCGAATGCAGCCTTCAATCTAAGAAAGGTGGTACACATTTGCATTATGTGCTTATTTTTCTTGTGTACTGGAATCCTCATAATTTATCCATCATGTGATACAGGAGATCTAATCAAATAATTCTATCAAATAATTGGTTTGCTTTTCTATGATAGGGAATTTTAAAAAAAACCTTTTAGCAGACTGCCAATGACATTTAATGATTTCTAATGTATTGATTTAGTCTTGCATTTATATCTCATCTTTTGATATGAAGATGAGATATAAATGAGAGACACAGAATGATGAAAACAGATATTTTGTAATATTTAACATATGAAACATCTTTGCCAACTCTAAAAACAAACGAAAGCATGAAACCGGTACAAAGCAAATTATACCTATTTTCATCACCTATTTCCTCTTCCAGGTTGCTTAGTGACAAATAGACCCCCTTCCGTTAGACTAGTATTAATTTAGTACATTTCATGCCCACTTTCACTATACATCAATCCATTATAAGTATTTAACTATTGTAGTTACACATCTGCATTCTAAAGTTATTTCTATAAAGTACCTTCCTTTGACTCCATGTGCAATGCATAGGGGGAGGGAGGTGAATGGCTTACCTATAGACTTTCCATCCCCAAGATAGTTTGTTTTATTTACCTTCATAATGTAATGTAGGGAAACTAGCTTGGAAAATGAGAAATATTTCAGCTTCAAAAAGGCACGCCAAATGTTGCAAGTTCTTTATATGCACAAAACTGGATTTTAAGCCGTATTTCCAATAAATTGCTTTGTATTGCTAGTCTGCTTTCAGGATATTCCCTATGTTAATATTATAAAGCATTATTACACAAGGGATAATAGTGTGAAACATTCAACATCCCACATAATAATGGTTAATGGTGCAAATAAGTGTGCAAACATTTTACTGGAGAAACAAATAATGTAAAACTCTTCAGCTAAGAGGATAGAGACACAATTACTGCTGCACAAATGGAATTAGCTTTATTAAGTCTTCATTTGATTATCATCACTCTAGTTGAGTCATGTCTGACTCTTCGCGACCTAAGAACCACAGCATTTCAGCTCCACCCCCACCCACCCCCGTCCTTCACTGTCTCCTGGAGTTTGCCCAAATTCACGTGAAACTGGCTCAATAGGCAAATACCATGACAACTGGCGAAGACATGAAAGAAATATAATATTTTACAATATTTCTAAAAAAATGTATGAAGCACTAGGCATTTTGCCAAATTTTAATGCCATCACAGAAGAAAAGTAAGCATAATGGTGTAGTTCACTTTTCTTTACAGGTAGTCCTCTACTTATGACCTGTTGCTTCGTAACATTTTGGATTCTTGGCAACTGGCCCACATTTATGGCCGTTTGCAGTGTCCCACAGTTAATTTACAATGTTTTTGCTGAAAACTAGCACTTCCATTTTTTAGCAAAAATGTTCCATAGTGTTCAGTGGATTTGCTTAACCAGGATAGCAATCACTTAAATGATTTTGGACTCACTTAATGACCATGGTAATTTGCTTAAAGACCACCACTAAAAAGGTTGTAAAATGTGATTACCCACTTCATTGACTATCACAACTTACCACTGTAACAGGCAGTTCCATTACAATCATAATTTGAGGAGTACTTGTACTTACAAATTTAATATAAATGTCATTTTATTTATTGATTTGATTTTTATCCCACCTTTATTATTTCTATAAATGATATATCTTCCTCCTCCTATTTTCCTCACAGCAACTCTATGAGGTGAGTTGGGTTGAGAGAGTATGACTGGCCCAAGCTCACCCAGCCAGTTTAGGATATCACAGGATATCTTTGGCAATCAACTATCTAAACCAGGGGTCTTCAAACTTGGCCCTTTTATGACTTCTGGACTTCAACTCCACAGCCCGCTACAGCGCCATGTTGGCCACACCCTCCGCCCGCACCCCAATGCATCATCTGCATGTGACGGGGCGTGAGGGTGGAGTCTTGTCCCGGCTGCCATGTGCTTGGCTGTGCTGCTCTGCGTGGGCCGTGCCCAGGGGCAACTGTCATCCGGGGGGGCTGCTGGTGAGGAGGCGGCCATGGGGGGAAGGCGGGGCTGGGGCAACGGCGCACGTGCCCACAGAGAGGGCTCTGAGTGCCACCTCTGGCACACATGCCATAGGTTCGCCACCCACTGCCCTATACCATTTCAGACAGGTAGCTGTTTGGATTTTTTTCTTAAAAACCTCCAGTGATGAAGCACCTACAACTTCCAAAGGCAAGGTGTTCCACTGGTTAATTGTCCTCACTGTTAGGAAGTTTCTCCTTAATTCCAGGTTGCTTCTCTCCTTGATGAGTTTCCATCCATTGTTTCTTGTCGTGTCTTTGGAAAATAAGTTGACCCCTCTTGTTTGTGGCAGCTCTTCACATATTGGAATACTATTTTTCTTGAATGAACCTTTATTATCAAACATGTATATATTGAGATTGGCTGAGCCTCCCTTCATGCCCCCCAACTCACAGTGACAACAAATCCACCATCTTGTTACTCCATGTGAGCTAATTGCAGGAGCACACCGGCCTCGCAAGTCAATCATAAGAGCCTGACAGCCCCTGGATAAAAGCTGTTCTTCAGCCTGTTGGTACGGCTGGCTATACTCCTGTATCTCCTACCCGATGGAAGGAGAGTAAAGAGGTATCGACCAGGGTGTGAGTCATCCCTGAGAATTTTCCTCACTCTTCCAAGGCAGCGAGCCCTGGCAATGTCATCCAGTGGTGTTAGGGGACAGCCCACGATGTTTTGTGCTGTGCTCACCACCCTCTATTATATCTTCATATCTGCGGCTGTCAGGCCAGCATACCAAACCACAATACAGTCTCAGAGGACGCTCTCCATAGTAGACAGGTAAAAGAAGGTCATTAGCCGTTGTTCTACCCTGTTCTTCTGCAAGACCCTGAGGAAGTGGAGTCTCTGTTGGGCCTTTCTGGCCACCTGGGTTGTATTGACTTTCCAGGTAAGATCTTCACAGAGGTAGACTCCCAGGAATTTAAAGGAGGAAACTCTCTCCACACAACCCCCCCCAATGTATTATGTCATTGCCTAGTCCTTCATTTCTCTGGACTGGCCATACCCATTTCCTGCAATCGTTCTTCATGTTTTTGTTTCCAGACCCTTAATCTTCTTAATTGTCTTTCTTTGCACTTTTTCCAAAGTCTCAACATCTTTTTTATAATGTGATCAAAACTGGATGCAGTATTCCAGGTATGGTCTTACTAAGGATTTATAAAATGGTGCTAATACTTGGTGGTGTGATTTTGATTTTATGCCTGTTTATACAACCAAGGACTGTATTAGCTTTTTTGGCTGCTGCTGCACACTTCTGACTCATGTTTTAATTGATCATCCACTAGGACTCCAAGGTCCCTCTTACAGTTCCTGTATTTGAGCCAGGTTTCGCTTAATCTGTACTTGTACCTTTGGTGTAAAACCTTGCATTTCTCCACATTAAATTTCATGTTGTTGGATAGTGCCCATTATTCAAGTCTGTCAAGATCTTTTGGAAGATTTGAGGCATCAAATAGCACTCCTGCTAGGAAAGCTGTGCCCCATCCTGATGAGCAAGTGCTAACCTTTGATGTTATCTCTGTCCAGAAGACAATGCAGAAAGTTAACATTCGGAAAGCAGCAGGCCCAGATAACATCCCTGGATGTGTCCTTAGGAAATGCACAGATGAGCTGGCTTGTGTGCTCACAGATATTTTCAATCTCTCATTGCAGCAGGCAGTGGTCCCATCGTGCTTTAAGACGGCCATCATCTTGCTAGTGCCGAAAAAGGCCACAATTACAGGCCTCAATGATTACTGTCCGGTTGCACTGACATCCACCATTATGAAATGCTTTGAGAAGCTGATAAAAGACATTATCGTATCCAGCCTCCCACCAGCATTTGACCCGCTTCAGTTTGCCTACCGACCAAATCGCTCTACAGAGGATGCTATTTCTGCCGTTCTGCATCTGAGCTTGAAGCACTTAGAGGAAAGAAATACTCATGTGCATTTGTTGTTTGTCGACTTCAGTTCAGCGTTCAACACAATCATTCCCCAGCATCTAGTAGACAAACTGGGCCTTCTAGGCTTAAACACTCCTTTGTGCAACTGGATTCTTGATTTTCTTACCAACAGGCCCCAATATGTGCGCGTTGGAACAAATACCTCTAATACCATTTTCTTGAACACAGGTTCTCCTCAGGGCTACATCCTAAGTCCTCTACTGTTCACCCTGTTGACCCATGACTGTTGTGCTTGGTTTGCCACCAACCATATTGTGAAGTTCGCAGATGATACAACAGTAGTGGGCCTTATTCATGACAAGGTGGAAGCAAGGAGGTGAGGGGTTGGTGAACTGGTGTAAGGAAAACAGCCTAGTTTTAAATACCGGAAAAACCAAAGAGATCATTGTTGATTTCAGAAAAGGCAGCCACAGTCACACTTCTCTGTGCATAAATGATTTACCTGTGGAGATGGTTACTAGCATCAAATTCTTGGGTGTGCAGCCAATGAGTAGGCTGGCTTGGTCGCTCCACAGTTAGAAACTGGTGAAGCGGGCACAGCAGCGCCTGCATTTTCTGCATTGCATGAGAAAAGCACATCTTCCTTCCCCTTTCCTGACCACTTTCTACAGGGGAACGATTGAGAGCACCCTTTCATACAGCATTACAGTCTGGTTTGGAAGCATCACTGCTTTAGACAGGAAGGCGGTGGAGAGAGTGGTGAGGATGGCTGAAAAAATCATTGGCAGTTTCCTCCCCTCCATCCAGGACATAGCACAGAAGCGTTGCTTGAGTAGGGTCCATAAGATTATCTGGGACACTACACATCCTCTTCACACCCTGTTTTCCTTGTTACCTTCTGGGAGGAGGCTTCATGGTATCTACAGCAGAACATCCAGATTCAGCCATAGTTTCATTCCATACAGCATTAACCTTGTGAATTCTCAGGCTTCCTCCTTCCATTATATATTCAAGATGGACAGTGTTTAATATTTATTTGTTATGTATATGTAGGGGTGTGGGTCTATACATATGTGTATATAGTATGGTTAGGTGTGTGTCATGTATGTGTTCCACTTTGAGAGCAACTAAATTTCATTTTTGATGTGTGCCGCTGTGCCCACAGTAAAAAAATGACAATAAAGGTTATCTTATCTTGTCTTCTGGGGTGTTGACTATTCCTGCCAGCTCAGTGTAATCTGCAAATTTAATGAGTTCCTCATTTAAGTCATTTATGAAGAGTACTGAATGGAAGCTTGTTAAAGACAGATTCATCTTAGAACTAAGGAGAAATTTTCTGATAGTGAGAACAATTAATCAGTGGAATAGATTGCCTCCTGGAGTTGTGGGTGCTCCATTACTGGAGGTTTTCAGGAAAAGTTTGGACAATCATTTATGCAGGATGATATAAGATTTCCTGCTTTGATCAGGGGGTTGGACTAGAAGACTTCCAAACTGCCTTCCAGCCCTATGGTTATAAGACAAATATGTAAATACAGATAAATATATAGATTTTCTATATCTCAATTTCAAAAAATCACTGTATGTTTCCCTTGCAAATAAAATATATTTTGTCTTTTTGAATAGATGGAACATCCTATGCATACAATCACTCAAGCTTCTATTAAGAATTCATTAATATAAGGTAAAGGTACTTAAGATTAATTCTAGGCAGAACTCAGCACAAACTACAGCTATTCTAATGAGTTTGTACTCACAGATGGTAGGTGTTTGTATGTATGTATGTATGTATGTATGTATGTGTGGGTATATACATATATAGTATGTGTATTATGTTACACCATAGTCAACAAACTGATGGGTATTAAAAGTACAGTTAGTTGTATAGGTAAATATATTGAATTGAATTGCATATATGATATTGAAGTCATCTATAGCATATAAGCAAGGGCACATTTTAATAAATTAAGCAGTTCAATTTAAGCAGAGAAACAATGGTTGGAAACTGATCAGAAAGAAGCAACCTGGAATTAAGGAGAAAGTTCCTAATAGGACAATTAACCAACGGAACAGCTTGCCTTCAGAAATCGTGGGCGCTCCATCACTGGAGGTCTTTAAGAAGAGCCTAGACAGTCACTTGTCTGAGATGGTATAGGTCAGTGGTGGCGAACCTATGGCACGCGTGCCAGAGGCGGCACTCAGAGCCCTCTCTGTGGGCACGCTCGCCATGCCCCAGAGATGGCAACCGTTCCTCTTCAAGCAGCTGCCTGCTAACTTGCCGAGGTCCCACGTGGCCAGATGCATCCTGGCACGGCTGGTTTCCCTCCCCCCATCCCGTCCCTCCTGGCCTTGCATGCTCTCCTTTTTGTGGGCACGACCCACTGCATCACCTCCTCAGCTTTCGGCCATCCATCCAGCTCAGAGGCGGCTTCTTTGAACTGCTGGTGGGGGGCTTCGGAGCCCCAGAGTGCACCGGTCAAGGGGCCGGCAGACTGTGGCTGCTGATGGACACTGTCGGCCTCCATGCGCTCGCTGGCCTCTGTGTGTGGGGGCCGATGGTGTCAGGCAGCCGCCGCCCCCTGACCCTTGCCTTACCTCATGGCAATGGCACTCCCACCCTGCCTTGCCTCACCCCACAGGACGAGCCTCCTGCCTACGGTCCCACCTGCCAGAGACCCCCTGGATCTCCTCCATCCCTGCCCATCCCCAGAGGCATCCCTCCCCACAAGCAACATTGAGGTGACCATGCCCACTTTGGCCACACCCACCCAATCTGCCATGACCACCACCACCATGCCCACCAAGTGAGCCACGCCCACCCGGCACCCAGCGATAAATAAGTGGGTTTTGGGTTGCAGTTTGGGCACTCGGTCTCTAAACGTTTCGCCATCACTGGTGTAGGTTCTCCTGCGTAAGCTGGGGGCTGGACTAGAAGAACTCCAAGGTTCCTTCCAGCTCTATTTTATATTTTAATTAAAATAATCCAAATCCTTTTGTGAACTAAGTGTCAGTATTAATAAACACATTTATTATTATGTAGGCTACACTTTCTTTTTTTTAATAAATTTTATTAAAAGTTTTAAAGAGAAGTGTAGTCTATACTTTCAATCAGTTTGACATACCTATTTTTACAATCTACTGGTAAATGACAGGTGAAATGTATATGTAAGTGTTCCAAATTACAGAACAGAATTCTGCACCTGATTTATTCCATTATACAGAAGGCTCATGCACAGAATTTACTTTTGACCTTTTGTATGGTAAAGAAATTCAAAGGGAAAAATTCTTATAGCTTAGCCTTTTCCATAATTGATTCTGTAGTATGAAAAAACTAAAGATAGTCCTTGATTGACAGCCACAATTGAGCCCAACGTTTCCATTGCTAAGCAAGTCAGTTGTTAAGTGAGTTTTGCCCCATTTTATATCCTTTTGGCCACAGTTGTTGAGCGAATCACTGCATTTGTTGAGTGAATCATGTGGTTGTTAAGCAAATCCACCTTCCCCCACTGACTTTGCTCGTCAAAAGCTGGCTGGAAGGTTACAAATGGTGATCACATGACCCCAGAGCAGTGCAACTGTCATAAATACATGCCAGTTGCCAAGCACCCCAATTCTAATCACGTGACCATGGGGATGCCACAACAGACATAAGTAACTTATCATAAGTCACTTTTTTCCCAGGGCCATTGTAACTTTGAATGGTCACTGAATGGCTGCATTTCAAGGACTACTTGTGAATCAAACATGCATTTCATTGTCTACTTTTAACTTGTGTTGATTTCACAGCAAAAAAAAAACAACAACAGCAAACATATGTGAACAGCTACCCATAGCAAATAATCAAAAAATTAGTGAAAGTAATACTAGACCAAAACTTGGTCACTTTATGACTTGTGGACTTCAACTCCCAGAATTCCTCAGCCAGGCATGCTGGCTGAGGAATTCTGGGAGTTGAAGTCCACAAGTCACAAAAAGGCCAAGTTTGAAGACCCCTGCACTAGACTATATCTTCAATCATCTTCAACATTCCTTTCCCTTTTTTTAAAAAAAAGGTGCAGTCACAGCTGTTGCTCATAAAATAAATAGTTTGTTAATCTGTGATCTTGAAAAGCTGATGAAAGAATGAGGTAGTTGACTGGTCATAAAACACAAACTGATTTGCAAGTGTATAAACATGGCCAATTTCTCAGGCAGGTTTCAGCAGCTGGCAGCACCTAGCTGATTTTGAATAATCTGAAAAGTCGAAGCAGGGCTGGCCCTCTTTAATACCTGGATTGAGAGTACCTGGAATTGCAGGGCTGCGAAATAAGCAAGGAAGTTTTTTTTAAAGCCTGCTGGAAGGAAGCATTGAGAAACCATGTCTCATGGGTGTAGAAACCAGTCACTGAGCACAACCTGAGCACATATTTATTTTTTAATTCACAGATATGGGATCTCTGGAAAAGCATGACTGCTGTTATAACATTAATTTAATACTAAATACCCAGGAAAAAATCATTAGTACTCTGTCCAGTTTAAGATATAGCTTTTAACTAAAAAAAAACTGCTGCAAAGCACTGGTACAGATTTTTCCCTGGTTTTGAAAAGAAATTCAGTATTCTAGAGAATAGCCTTCTAGCCATGTTCTCCCCTTTTCATTCTCCCAGAATTTCTGTGTCTTTTTAAGACCTTCCATCCTAATCTGCTAAAATTTTTATTTCCTTTTTCCAAGGGTTTGTGCTACTTAATATTCAGCTTGTATACCAATATTTTCCCTTCTCATGAGAAAACAGAAATCCTATTTTTCTCTAACTTTTTTCCCATCTTTATTTTTAAGCTGAACCCAAATTGCACAAGTCGCCAACAGAATCTTCCCCTTTGATTCTTTTCTTTATCATAGTTTAAAATGTAACTGTGATTTAGTACATCACTTCAATAAAATCTTAGGACACTTTTTACTTTTTTTCTATTACTGGGTATTGTACAAGAGAATTCCTTTATACACCCTTAGCCATCACAATTATTTACATATATTTTGTTTTGCTCTTGAGTCAGTGTTGACTCTTGGTGACTACGTAGACTAGTCCCTGTACTCTAGGTTTCTAGTCCCTGTACTCTAGCTTTCTTGGGAAGATATTTAGAAGTGGCTTGCCACTGCCTTCTTCCAACAGCAGAGACTGACTTGCCAAAGGTCACCCAGATGGCTTTTGCCTAAAGTGGGACTAGAATTCCCAGTGCCTTAACCACTACACTAAACTGGCTCTCAGATATACTTGGTTAATATGTATTTTGATTGGACAGAGCCAGTGTTATGTGAAAAAGCTTTCCTTATCGTGCATTTGAGCCAAAGTTCCACAAGCATTCAAGTTTCAGAAAGGTTTATTTTTTGAAGGGTCATTTACTCACATATTTAGAGCACTATGTCCCATGTTAATGTGGTGATATAAAAATATGAACTTGCTTTTTCATGTCTTTTTGTCGTCACCTTGTTTTTTCACTCTGCATTACCATTACTTTGTTTTAAAATAGCTAATTTTCTGCATTTCTACCAATCTATTGACTTTATTCATTTGTTTAAAGTACATCTCGGAGAGTTTGGCAGGGCGTATTCCTTATTTAGTAGTTACACAGTATTATAATTTCATATTTCCATTTAAATATCTTACTAATAACAACTTCATTTGGTCCTGTCATAAAAAACCCAGCGCACAAAGGGGAGGAAAGTAAAAGAGGTTTAAAAGAGGAATTGTAAAAAATTTTTTTAAAGACACAATTGAGATAAAGTGGGATATGAGCAGCATATAAATTTGATGAATAAATTTGATGAATATAAATAAATGAGTATGGGTACACAAAAATATTTTGAGAAATGGTCAGATTCATAACAGCAAAAAAGAGCAATCATTTCATATAATTTTATCTTTAGTTAAGTGAGGTAGTGAAACTAAGCAAGGAAAGTTCATTAGAAGTGGGGGGGAAAATAGAAGAAATGACAGATAAATTTAGGGAGGTCAAGATCATGGATTGTTTTAAAGGGAAAGGCAAAAACCTACAGGAGTGGAGGGCATTCTGTACTATACAGAGCTTTAAAAATAAAACATAGTTTACATATTCCAGGAAGTAAATTGAAGTTTATTTATTTATTTATTTTATTTATTTGTTTTTATATACCGCCCTTCTCCCGGAGGACTCAGGGCGGTGTACAGAGCAATAAAGTAAGAGTACAATAAAATAAAAAATTTTAAAACCCAAATCTATCAGGCCAGGCTGGCTTGTTGGATTAGATAGGTCTTTAGATCACGCCGGAAGGAGCGGAGGTCGGGGGCCATCCGGATTTCAGCTGGTAAGCGGTTATTCAAAATGAAAAAAGGCTATGTCATTTGAATAGAAAATGTAAGATATCTTTATAAAAGACTTCAGTATTTGAAGGGTTATCTATGTTAAAATTATATCCATAAAAGCAGAGCGAGCCAGTCAAACCAAGGCACCAGGTTAGAAACTAGGAAACCGTGAGTTCTAGTCATGCCTTAGATATGAAAGCCGATATTGTGACTTTGGGCCAGTCATTCTCTCTGAGGTGCAACAATAACAAGGTTGTTGTGGAGAAAATAGGAGGAAGGAGTATTAGGCATGTTTGCCTCCTTGAGATATTTATTAAAAAAATAAAGGTGGGATATAAAATAAACAAATGATCCTATATATGTGGATAAAGAGCTTATCTTCTACATAAATATGTTGCAAAAAATTCTGAATTGCCAATCATAAGAAATCCATGAGATGTTGCATGTTGCTTGTACTCTGATTTTATCAATCAACGATGCATTTTTCTTTTAAACATTAAGCAGTTTACATTTTAAATGGGCTTTTGGGACAAAGATAATACAGGAAGTGAAGAGTCTTCTTGAGTCATATTCTAAAGCAATAGAAAATTTCAACAAAACAACTAGACACCTCCTTAATTACTAATGAATGTATGCTAAGTATATCTTAAATGCTACGATATATATCAAAATTATATCTGATAAAATGTATTGTCTCCTGTTTCTGGTAATTTGTAATGTACAGTACTCCAAAGCTGCAGACAAGATGATAATTCAACTTTCCTATATTTTAAGAAAGAGAGAAACAAAGTTACTCCATTTCTCCAAATCTAATTTTAGGGGTTTTCTCCCTATATTTTTATATATGACATTTTCAGCAAGAACAGAAGAAGCCAAAGAAAAATAATTTATAGTGAGCAAGAATAAGTCACTGTCCAGAGAGAAACTTGTACAGATCTGGGTCAACTTATATTAAGCAAACAATTGTGTATCATCTTCTTGCCTATATGTTAGGAATTCATGCTTGACAGGTTGGAACAGAAGTCCACTGAAATATTTGAAGGGCCAGAAATACCTACTTCATTTAACACAGCCATTCTAAGCACGGCAAGTATGAATTCTTCCCTTTCTTGAAAAATTACACGACCCGGCATAACTTTTTGCTGTCCGGTAAGTAGAAGTTCAAAAGACAACTGCGTAGAGACTCCAAGCCGAAAGGGGCGACAACAATGAAAAAAACCTCGGGGCTTAAAGCGTTGGTTTCTTAGAAAAGCGTTCAGAGAGGGAGATTTCCCTCAGCTCAGTGATAACGAGCCCCGACTTCACTCGGCAGTATCAAACTTTGAAGATGAAAGAACACAAGGCGGGGGGCGGGGCGGTAGAACCTGTTGCCTTGCATCGCCACGGGCGACCGAACGCCCTGCGCCTGCAGCAGCCTGCCTGCCTGGTTGGCTTGCAACACGGGCAAAATGAACGTCCGTCCGGAGAAAGCTGCGTGTCGTCCTCCTCCCCTCCTCCTCCACGCACGCCCAAGGGCAGCAGCGGGCGGCCAGACCCGTCGCGCGGATTTCGAGGCGTGTGCTTGCGCCTCCTGCTAACCGCTGCCCGGTGGCGCTGCTGAGCGGCACCAGGGGCACCGGGCGCCCGCCTGGCCTGGCCTGCCCTCCCGTTCCCCCGCAGCTCCCCCCCTCCGGCGGGCAGGGCGCGCGGCGGCGGCGGCGAACATGGCGGCGGCGGCGGCCAAGGCGGTGGGGCGGGACACTCTACCTGAGCACTGGTCCTATGGCGTCTGCAGGGACGGCCGGGTCTTCTTCATCGAGTAAGAGACACCGGGCGGGAAAACCAGGGAGGCAGCGGGGCGGGAGAAGGGGGGGGGAAGAGGGCGGGGTTGCCGCTTCAGCGCGTCCCTTTCCCTCCGCTTCTCTTTTTTTTTTCCCCCTCCCCGCCGACTTCTCTCCTTCCACGGGCTGGACTAACAGGTGCATGTTTGCCGCTTCTCCCTCTCAGCGACCTGATCCGCGCAACTACTTGGCTGCACCCTCGCACCGGGGAGCCCGTCAACTCAGGCCACATGATCCGCTCAGGTGGGTGCCTCTTACCCGCGTCCTCGCGGAGAAAGAACCCGGCGGGGAGACGCTTCGGGGATAGCCCCCCCCCGCCCCTCCCGCGCCCCACGCTGGGTGTTTGTGTTTGCCTTTCTCTTTCTTTCTTTCTCTTTCTCTCTCTCTCTCTCTGGGGAAGGAGTGCGGGGGAGGATAACGACCTTTGTGTGGCTGGGAATTATGCTCGCCTGTCTCCAGGGCACAAACATCTCACTTCCCTCCTCTCGGCCACTTTCTTTCCCGGCTCCCTCCCCACCCCCGTCTTTCTCCTTTCTTTTTTTTCCTTATAGATCTGCCCCGTGGCTGGGAGGAGGGATTCTCGGAAGAGGGAGCCAGCTATTTCATTGAGTGAGTACCGCGTTTCTCACTTTCCAGGCGTTTTGTTTTCAGCCGGGACTAAAAGCGGACAGTCGTGGGGGCGGGCGGGGGGGGGGAGGGGAGGGAGGACGATTGTACCACAGTTTGTTCGGTTTCCAGACATCTGGCTTTCGTTCAGTTGTCTGGATATCAGGGGTGGGGAGGGCCCTGTGTGACCGAAGTGAAAGAAATATTGCTTTTGTTAACGTATAAGAGAGCCTAAATCCTGGCACTTCTGTTGGGATACCTTTTTAAAAAAAAAATAAATAAAAATCTTAGCACCTCAGGTATGCATGTTCGTTTCTTTTGAAACTTTTTTTGTGTTTCTCCGACACACACACACGCAACAGGTTTCACCTTGGTGGTTGTTTGTGTTGCTTTGAGATTTCGGGCTGCTGTAGCGACTTGTGGACTAAATGTCAGCCATACTTCGCCAAATAACTAATACAGGGGTCTTCAAACTTGGCCCTTTTATGACTTGTGGACTTCAACTCCCAGAATTCCTCAGCCAGCATACCTGGCTGAGGAATTCTGGGAATTCAAGTCCACAAGTCATAAAAGGGCCAAGTTTGAAGACCCCTAAACTAATAGAACCCGTTGCCCGTGGTCGAGTTGAATGAACTGTTACGGGGACATTGGCAGAGAAGCCCCGGTCTTCCAATGTGTGGCTTGTCCTTTTTAAAGAGCTTTAGAGTCATTAAAAGTAGAAGCTATTAAATAATAAAAGGCCATTCTGATATAGTAGAAGATGCTTGCTGAAGATACAAGAGGGGATTACAAAACTCAGTGATAGCAGAGCAATAAAAACTTGGAGGGAAAAACATAATGAAATTCAAGCAGTAGTTTATTTAGGGGAAAAACCCAAAGGGATTTAACAGTTTTGTAGCTTCTCTGTTGCAGAAAGAGAAGCAGTTGTTTTCTTGGAGAATAACAATTTGCAAGGCATGATGTCTTCATATTTATATCTGTTCAATCATCTCACTGTTCTGAATAAAGCAGAAATATTGTTGCTTACGCTACTTAGTCTGCTGCTGTATAGAGTTGAATGTCTGAAACTATTTTGCTTTGTGACTTCCTTGTGGCACAGCAATGAAAACTTTTTGTTTTTCCTAGTGATGGAGACAAGGATTGGTTTCTAAATGGTAATAGTCTAAAAAAGTTGAATGAGTAACACATTGTCTCTGTCATGTCATTGTCTCTGTCATAAAAGAAATATTCTTCCCATGATTTTTTTTTGATGGAAGGTCATTTTTCAAAGGCTTGCATTTATCTTGCCAGATATATGTGCAGGATTATTTTTTGCTTTATTCAGTACATGATACTGTTTTAAAATTATTGAATTCCCATGAGCTGTACTGGGCTACCTTATGAATAAACCGATGCCTATGAAGGCTGTTTCAATTGAAAAACAATAGGAGTTGGAGGTGATTGGCATTGATTTTAGATATTGTGTTATGTGGGTTTCCAAAAAAGGATTTGAAATGTATTTGTCGTGATGGTTTGCAGCTATTCATAAATTAGCTTGCTGATTCAGAATACAGCATAAGTGGATACTTGGGGGTTAAAATGATTGGCATACTTGACTTCAGAAGCTGTATTTGTCACTTTATCTTGCTGCTATTCATAGATTAGCAGGACCTTTCCATTTACCAAGTATTGTAGGTTCACGTACTGAAGCTGTTTTGTATTAAGGTTACATGTATAGTTATTTTGAGTATTGATTTTGGTTACATGTATAGATATTTTGACTATTGATTTTGGCCCTTCATTGTCCCCTTGTCTCAAACTAGAATGTTATATTTCATACCTAAGAAGATATACAGTAATAATTCTATAATATTTACTGGTTTAAAAAGTGTTATCAATTGAAGAATCTGTTTAGACATGCATTAGAGTTGCAAACTTTTATTAATTGAGGAAGACCAATCTGAGATGTATATCTGTATCTAAATGTATATAAGGCTGTACACATACATTTGTCAAGTTTGATATAAATGTCAGTGTACAATAATTCAAGATGGACTCTTCATAAATTTAATCCTTTTTCGTGTTTACTTTTCTTTCACATTATATATAGAGTTTGAACAATAGTTTTTATTCTTTTTCTTTTTAGCTAGCCTGTAGTTAGAGATAGAGTTTTTAGCCTGTATAATTTGTTTTGGGGAGAAATTTAGCCAAGATTTGCCTGTTAGAGTGGTGAGAAACTACAGGGACGTAAGAGAAGGAAAGTGGAGAGGGTTTTAGATAAAATTGTTGAAAGTGTATTGGATGTGGAGGGAATGGAGGATCTTTAGGATGGACAAAGTATGTCAAAAGAATTATAAATGAGAGACAAGTGAAATTCGAATTCAGTCCTGACTGGGAAAGTACACAGTACTGTCAGAGTCCCAAGATTGTGGTGGGGTTGAAAGTTAATGGAAATTTATACATTTCAGTGGGAGGGATTTGTAATATGAAAAGATTTGATTGGAAGATTGCATTTGTGATTTTTATTGGACTTTTCTTGGACTGGAGTGAACTAGGCTTGGTCTGCAGAGGTCCCTGATGCATAGCAGCCATGGGATGTGTCAAACTCTTGCTCCAAAGTGGGGTGTGGCAGAGCTTGGTTCCTCCCCCCATGCTTTTCAGCATCTCTGTGAAACTACTGTGAAATGCCATCTATGAATTTGGAATATGTGTGTTATCAATATGTTGAGTGATGACATTCAGTTTTACATCAATATCTTGGCCTAAGCTGGAGATGTGAAAAACTGGAATTGGTGTCTGGAGACTGAAAGAGGCTGGAAACTTCAAAACAATGATTCTTGCACTGACCTCCATGTGACTGGACTGTTGCAATAATGCATTCTGCATGGGGCTGCCTTGGAAAACAACTTTGGAGTCGTAGCTGGTGTAAAATGAAATGGTTAGGGCGGCTCTTTGCTGGAGAAATGCATGACAACAGAAGTGCATGCTTTTAAAGCCATTGTATTAGCTACCAGTAAGTTTCAAAGCTCAAAGGGAAGTGCTGCTTATTATGAGACCCTATATAATGTATATGACTACGATGTATCAAGGAACAATTTCCTAAACATGGTTTTGTCCCAACTAACCCAAATGGTAATTAAAAGAAGGCCTGTTGAGAATCTCTCCTCCACAGGAGGTGCAACGGACTTGGACAAGGTCTTTTCAGCAATAGTCTACACACTTTTAAATAGACAGTATAGTTAGTCCTCAATTTATGACTGTAACGGAGCCTGCCTTTTATGATCATAGATTGTGATGGTTGTAAAACAGCTCATCTCATGATCAACTTGATTTTAACAGGTTTTCTTGCAGTGGTGGTTAAACAAATCACCATAGTTGTTAAGTGAATCCACAGCAATTAAGTGAATGTTATGGTCATTAAGCGAATTCATTGTTCCCTATAGGGTGTTCTTGCCAAAAATCAGAAATAATGGCAGTTTTCAGCAAAACCTTATAAATTGCAGTCACGTGACTGCAGAATGCTGCAAACGGCTATAAATGTGGTCCAGTTGCAGAGCACTTAAATGCAGTCATGTGATTGCTGGGAGGCAGCAGTCTAATTTTGAAATTGGATCATAAGTTCCTCTTGGGGGAGTGTTTCCTAAATTTGAATGGTCGCTAAACGATCAGTCATAGGTCAAAGACTACTTGTACTGTCCCTGGACATACAACAAGGTTGCCCAGATTCTATTCACCATTTAGAAATGCCCTGAAGGTAGTTTAATTTTAGCTGACTTTTGGCCCATAATGAGGTGATGAGGGCTTATCCTTTATTAGTTACCATTATTAGTCACTTAATTATTATGTTTTTATTGGATTCTTTACATTAGTTTTGTTTTCTTGTTACGTTGCAGAATACCCAGAATTGTGTAGCTTACTGGCATGAAAAATTATGAAACACATTAAAAAATAACTTTTAGTCATTGTAATATCATACTGAGTCATAGTTACCATACACATACTTTACATCATAAATTTTGATTCTAGTTTATGATTTATTGGAAACAGTGGATTGTTAAGTTAGTCCTCTGGACAAATCATATTTTTAACAATGATTTAACTCAGTCTATAGCTCAAATAGCTTTTACATTTCCAAAAACATTCACAGTAAGTTGCAGTAATTTACAGTTATGCAGATACACTATATTTATATATTTGTTTAAATATTTAGACATGAAGCCTGAAATTCTGGAAATTGGAACTACGGTACTTTATTTCGATACTTTATTAAAATAGTCACTTGGCTGTAAAAACAACCAGAATTGTCAATATTGCTAGTGATGTATGTCTGGGTTTTTTTTTACAAGATAAAAGAATAACATTAAATATTTATTTTAGAAGGCTTATAAGTGATTCCAATCCAAATGATGCTAAATGGTATATAATTCCCATCTTCATAATTCAGATTATTATTATTAGGTAATAGTCCAGAGAACCAGTTTGATGTAGTGGTTAAAGTGCCAGGCTTAGAAATGGGAGTTCTAGTCAGACCTTAGGCGCAAAGTCAGCTGTGTGATCATTGGCCAGACACTTTTTCTCAGCCCTAGAAAGGATGCAATGGCAAACCACTTCTGAAAGCAGGCCAAGAAAATTCTAGGGATTTATTCAGGAAGTCACCAGGAGTCATCATGGCCAATTATTTTTATTAAATAAATAATAAAATAACAATTCAACAAATCCATAGAAGAAATAGGATGTAAAAACTATTATATACAACATTCCAAAGCCAATATGAAAAACACCAAGGGAAATAGTTATAACATTCTGCCAAGTCCTGAAAAAAATCTGGATTTTTTTTAAAAAAACAGGAGAAAAGAGGCCATTCAAATGTTGTAACACAGGAGAAAGACTATGACTGAAAAGTTGTTCTTCCACAATCTCTGTAGATGGCAATGTCTAAAAGAGGGGAGATTAATATGCACATTCAATTTTACTGGATAGACAAAGGGACTGGGAGGTGGCCATCTCACACATCCTGAACCATATCAAGCTCCAAAGCACTTTCACAACATTTTGAACTCTACTTGGAAACTAACTGGTATCCAGCAGCTCTTGATGTGGAAATGTTACATGGGTGTCATGAAAATGTCCATTACTATTACCATAGATCTGTTACAGAAAAGTGAACAGAATTGATTAAATATAGCAGTAGGGTTCCCCTCCCACCCACCAGCTCCCGAATTATGATCCAAGGGGATTGCTTTCCATTCTCTCCTGAAAGATAACAGGGATCATATCTTCGTTTGATTGACAGACAGACTGGGCAGGTTGTGATGTTGTACAGGTATTCCATGCCTATTTTCCCTGCAGAGTACATTCATCTGTTTCTCTTATCAATACAAAGTAAAAATCTTACACACTCTCCCCAAGGCCAGTGAATCCTAACTTTTGTACATCTAGATTTATATTGCTCTCCCAATGAACAACATTACTATACGCTATGTATATTGAGGAATTTTTTTGTCTAAGTGATGAAAATGTTTAGATTTATTCTTGGCTATTGCATCACGCATAGCTTTAAATAAATAGAAAAAAATCAGTCCTCCACAGTGTAACATGGGAAAGTGAAGGAAGTAGTGCCTGCAGGATTCTCTTTCTACATCGGAAGCCTCTCCTTCCCCCAGAGGAAGTCTTCCAACTGTGAGAGATTTACATTGTGGCCACTCCCAAAGTCTTAGTAAGAAGGACAAACTCTTTGGGGCTTGCTAGGGCAGAATATAACGTAATGCTTTCCCAGCACATTAAATATTGATAAAGCACATTTTGATTGTTTAAAATAAGGTAAAAGGTAAAGATTTTTCCTGTCCAGTCATGTCTGACTCTAGGGCAGGGGTGTCAAACTCAATTTCATTGAGGGCCGCATCAGCATTGCAGTTGCCCTCAGGGGGCTGGGTGGGTGTGGCCTGGGTGGGCATGGCCTACTGGGTGGGTGTGGCTAGAGTGCGTATGGCCTACTGGGTGGGCATGGCCAGCTCTACATCGTTGGCATCAAGGGTGCCTATGGAGGCCTGGGCAGGAGTGGGACAGATCTGAGGGTCTCTGGCAGAAGGAGGGTCTCTGGGCCAGGGCCAAGGCAGTGGGGGCCGTTCCCTCACTGTTTCCTCACTGTTTCCAGGATGGCTTCGCAGGCCACATGAAACCACTTTGCGGGCCGGATCTGGCCCCCGGGCCTTGTGTTTGACATGTCTGCTCTAGGGGGAAGTGCTTATCTTCCATTTCCTAGCCAAGGGAGCTGGCATTGTCCAAAGACACTTCTGTGGTCATGTGGCTGGCATCACTATATGTCAGGGCACACGGAATACTGTTACCTTCCCACCAAAGTTGTACCTATTTATCTACTTGCATTTGCATGCTTTCAAACAGCTAAGTTGGCAGGAGCTGGGGCAGGAACAGGAGCTCACCCTATTGTGTAATTGGGTCTCAAACTGCCAACCTTTTGTTCAACAAGCCCAGCGTCTTACCCAGCTGACTCAGGAATTCTGGGAGTTGAAGTCCATGAGTCATAAAAGAGCCGAGGTTGCCTACCCCTGCACTAGGCCACCGTACCCAATTTTGATTGTTTACCACCTATTTATAGCTTTTCAAATATTTTTGGAAACTTGCAGCTGCAAATCAATTAAAATATCTAGGTATCGGGGATATAAAGACTTTGAGTATATGCTGCCATAAAAGAAACGAAGAAAAATGCAACTTTTTCCACATGATAAAAGTAAATAGATCATAGTAAATAGATCTGAGATTCTGTGATTTTTGGCTTAAGGCATTTATCATAAATGTTTTTAAAGTGTTTTTGTTTAAGAATGATTATATATCAATTTTTCTCTATTAAAGAAAATAAGAAAGGATTCTGTGGTTAATGACAATGAAAGCCAGGAAACCAAACAGTTGAACTTAATTCTCTTCATGTTAAGAAAGGCCTCAAAGGCAAGTGGCTTTTCATATTTAGATCACACCATAGGTAATCTTCCAGGATAATCAAAACCAGGCTTGCAAACTCTTCCTAAGAATCAGCATGTTCGTGATCAAGGGACAGCCAGTCAAATCTCCATAGTACAGTAGAGATATTTCAAGAGAAGCCACAACTGTGCTACTCTGGTGCAATTTTGTACACTGAGTCATTAATGGTTTTGGTTAATGAATATCTCTAAATCTCCTTAGACTGCTTTCACCAGTTAGAAATAACTAGAGATTAACACACACATTGGACTTTTCTCCTCCAGTGTCTTTGTTTTATGTCTCCCGCTTGTACAAACTGAAAAGTATCCATCAATAAAAAAAATGGCACAATGGTATCAACCTTACATTCATATAGGAATCTATGGGAATCTATTTATTTATTTATTTGTTTAAACAATATGTGTATCACTCAAATTCAAAAACCTTCATGAATGACTTCCAAATTGAGGGAGGGGATAGGACTAAATAGACTCTGTTACCCTTTTTTCTTTTTTTATCATGTATACCCTGAAATGCGAAACTTGTTTTGCCCAACATAGTTTTTGGTTTATTATAGCAGGGTTCCCCAACCCGCAGTCTGTGGACTGGCACCAGTCCACAGCATGCCAGCAACTGGGCTGCTCAAACAAGCAAAGCCCCATCCGCGGGATGCCGGCAGCATGCAAAACCACTCCTTCTCCAGTCCATGGAAAAAACGTGGAAGTGGTCTCTGATGCCCAAAAGGTTGGGGGCTGCTCTATTATAGTTCAGAAGATCTATGACATCCTGCAATGTTATTCTGGTTATGTAGCCAGACGTTATCTAAGCTGTTCTTCTTTCTCTACACTTACATATGATTCATGGTTTGCAAACCCCTCACCCCTCCACAGCACAATAATGATCCGTGGAAACTAATAATTACATAATTTTGCCAGTGCAAAATACACTCTGGCTTTTTCCAAGCTGATTAATTGGTATAGCAAGAAGTCAATAAATTTTAATAATTTTAAAATAGATTGTACTATATTTCTCATTGATCAAAAGCCTATCAATTCTTTATTTGTTTAGGAAAGGTGTTTCCCATTTCAGCTGGATTTGTAGAGTAGGTAAAGATTAAATATGGCAAAAAAGTCTAATTTTATGTAATGAGCCACTCTCATTTTTGTTCTCTTTATGTTTTGCAATTTTGGAACTTTGCTTTTACATATATTTGCTCATTTATCTAAACATAATAAATTCAGCTTTGAATTTTTGCTTATAATGCAATGCTCATTATTCTACAGACATGTTGGATTTTTCCCTCTCAGTAAATTTTAGATATTAAAACTATTCAAAATATTGCATTATAAATTGTAATTTAATTACTGTAAGCATATTATATTATAGAATTGTTCATGTCCCATAAAATCAAATGGTAGTTTACTTCAGACTGTTAAATAGTTATAGGGTATTTTTGATACAAGTACTAATTTGGCAATGTAATTTCCCTCTGCGATGGTTCAGTCAATAATAAAGGGTCTGTATGATTTGTTAAATTGAATGTGTGTGTGTGTATTCAATTTATGAGGAAATTATTCTTTGCTCAGATATTCCAAATCTGCTATACAAATTCTGCTATATATATATTACTGTGTTACCAAATGTTAAGATAAATTACCATAATATTGGCAGAAATCATGGTTTTTACATTCACATGCCATTTACAAATACCAAATTGTTTTTCTATATTGTTTCCTATTTTTACAAATTTTTATTTTATATTTACAAATTTTTACAAATTTCCTATTTTTACTAGCCTAGATAGTGTAGGGTTGTTGTTTTTTAAAAAAAGTATAGTTATCTTGGCAGATAGATTTAAAGAGATTTTGGCATCAATAGAAATGCCAGAGCATGTTTTATCACTGAATAATACATTATTTTAAGAAGATACTTCACATTTATGTTTCCTAGATGTTACTTTTATTTGCTACATAGAAAGGCAATGGATTGGTAAGTGTGCTTGCCGCTCAGGAATGATAAACCTGGATTTAGAAAAAATATTTAAAATTCCTGGCTTCCTTAACAATTCCTAAAGGAGTGGGATAAGCTGCTTGAGCAGCCAAAACAAAAACAATCATTATATTTATCCTTTTTTACTATTTTTTTTATTTTAGAGCTCTACTGAAACCATAAATGTTAACGGTAGTTTTACAACTAGCTTATTAAGAAGTGAATGAATGAAAGGTTGGAAATGTTTACATTCCTGTTCATAATTCTATTCTCTTTCTCATTTTTGGGCCTTGGTGGTATTTTTTTAGCATTAATTTATACTAGATATTTCTAATTACGTTTACAAATTTTGCTCACAATGCATCTGTCAAATGCTATTATTATCTGAATTGTTTTAATGTTACAAAAACATGTATTGCCCATCATTATAACTGGGCCATCCTTTGAGAGATGTTATCCTTATAGTGCTTCTTGTATTTTGAGAGATAGCATCTTTCCCATTCCCCAAATAGCCCATCAACTGCACAGAATCTTGAAATGATATTCTTTAAAAATAGCATTATTGTGTTTTCCTTGGTCAGCTGTTTTGTGAATTTCATATATCTCCAGATTTGAGGGAAAAGTCAACATTGAAGATGTAAGTGTTGATGTGCAGCACAAAAAAGATTGTGTCAAAATAATATGACAGCCCATAACTTCAGAAATTATAGTTCACTTTTCATCTGTCTTTTAATGGCCTTGTTGATTTTTTTCTGTGCTGGTTTGATCAGATAATAGGATAGCATACAGCCATGTTAGCAAGAACATTTGTCATCAAAATATAAGCTAGCAAGGCATTATTTCTTGAATGATTTCATTTATAGATGAGGTTTTTGTTCTATTGATAACTTTTGTGTGTATTTGTTGATTCACATAAAACTTTGTTAAAATTCTTAGTAGAGTGCCTTTTCAGAGCCTTTGTTCCAATCCCAGGAGAATTTTTCTAGTTTCAGGTTCTCATCTCGTTGGTGTCTTTATCGAAGAATAGGAAAGAGCTATTTTTATGGACAGAGAAATAAATACAGTTCATGTACTAAGCCAGGGGTGTCAAACTCAATTTCATTGAGGGCCGCATCAGCATTGCGGTTGCCCTCAGGGGGCCGGGTGGGTATGGCCAGGGTGGGCGTGGCCTACTGGATGGGTGTGGCTAGAGTGTGTATGGCCTACTGGGTGGGCGTGGCCAGCTATACATTGTTCGCATCAAGGGTGCCTATGGGGGCCCAGGTAGGAGTGGGACAGATCTGAGGGTCTCTGGCAGGAGGAGGGTCTCTGGGCCAGGGCCAAGGCAGTGGGGGCCGTTCCCTCACTGTTTCCAGGATGGCTTCACGGGCCACATGAAACCACTTTGCGGGCCGGATCCAGGCCCCGGGCCTTGTGTTTGACATGTCTGTACTAAGCTGTATCCAAAAGCCTATTCCAAATTCCCTACCACTTAGCTTTGAATTACATAAAAATCAAATATAGCAGGGTATGTTTTCTGTATCTGCTGGATTCATATTAATCAAGGAAAATTCTACTGGAATGAATTTACAGTATCAATTACTAGTCTCAGTTATGTAGATCAGCTGAAATGTAAACAGTATTTCGACCTACATTGCTGTAGCCTTGGATATGGCTACGGTAATGGAGAAAAATTTAAAGTATATTAAGGTCCTTATTGTTCTGTTTTATAATGTGAAGTGTTTGCCAAATGTTTTGTGCCTCAATTGAAATACAGATTCCTCATATTAAGTGATCCTAACAGGTTTGGCTACTTGAGCTAAATAATTTGGATGTCTGCTTTTAACAACATTCTTGTCAGTTTTGGCATGACTCAATGTGAAAATATGTTTTCCTCTGCTGAAGACACACGCTTTTTGCTTTGTTATGTTGTGTGAATTTGATACATTTCTGTCCCACAATCAGTGAATTTTCCTGAGATGCAGACTAAATCCAAATACTATATTGTTTATATGATTCTTCTAAGCATCAAATTAAATTTTTAAATATGCAAATAAATGTAATGAAATTCAAAGATTTAACATAAAATAAGGAAAATGTTAAAATAAAATTAACTTTTAAAAATATCATGAATATTTTATAGAGCTATATGATATATGGTTAATTGAATATTTTGGTTGTTCAAATAATTTTGAAACTTACTGAATTTGCTTACAATGGGTTTTTAATTCATTATTACTAAATAAAATAACAGAATAAATGGAAAGCTTTCATTTCTCACAGGAAAAATGACTGAAATGTCTGATGTTTTAGTATTACATTCAATAAAGAGTAAACAGGCACTGCAATTTCTGTAGGTAGTCTCTCTTTTGCTTGACCTTCCGCCATCTCCCTGTATAGCAGAGAGGGATTGGAGAGGAATTTCAATGGAGTAAGTTATTTGCTCTTCTACACATTGAAAGCAATGCAGTCATTCTGGCAGCGTAAAGACAATCTCTTTCTCTCCCAATTGATCTGCTCAGCAGGGGGGGGGAGTAAAAATTAAAATAAAGTCAATCACAGGACAACGTGTACTGATTATAATGGCAGTGACTGAGGGATGTTGGACAAGTCATAAATGTGCCATAAAGCTATTTTTTCAGTGCCATTGTAACTTTGAACGGTTGCTGAACAAATGGTCGTTAAGTGAGGACTACCGATATATAATCTTTGTCAACTAAATAACCAAGTACCATAACAAGTCCAACTGAAATCTTACTTAGAATAAATGTACTAAACTGTGTTATTAAAATTTACAAATAAACTTTTGTCTCACTTGATGAGCATGTCTTAGATCAGATATGTCAAACTCAAGGCCCACGGGCCAGGTCCAGCCCATGATGTGCTTAGGTTTGGCCCACAAGCAGATTAGGAGGAGGAGGTGATTGAGTAGTTACCACCTATCTTCTTCGGATGTCTTGTCAGTGGCAGCAGCGCTAGCAGAGGATGAGCAGCGGGAGCCTCTCCCAACGCGTGAAGCTATGCGGCAGAGGTAACTGCAGTGGCAGGTGGGCATGGCTAAAGCGCCCTCTGCCTGAGAGCGAGTTGCTGGCGAGAGAAGGAAAGAGAAAGGATGGAAGGTGCTCGGATTGTATGTTTCTTCCTCACAGTCTTTTCCCCAAAGACACAAGGTAACGTGAGACGGAGGCTCCCGTGTGCCAGGGCTGGGCCAAAGCTAGTTGAGAAACCCGAGCCATGCGCTGCTGAAGTGGACACCCTTCCTTCGAAATTGCTGCTGCCCTCCAGGCAAGAGATCTGCTGGCCCTTTGAGGGCAACCATAATGCTGATGTGGTCCTCAGTGAAATTGAGTTTGACACCCGTGCCTTAGATGAACCATGAAGAATATACAGTTGAAATTGTGTCGCCCCCATATTACATCCAGATAAAACTGAGGATTTCTTCATAAGGAGAGCAAGTCTACTCTCATACAATCATGGTTGGAATCAGCTTCCCCTTGAGCTCCGGATGGCCCCGGATCTCCGGTCCTTTCATCGCGACCTCAAAGCATTTCTTTTCCATCAGGCTGACCTGGACTGATGATAGGGTTTTTTAAAAAGAAAATGTTTTTAATATTTTAGCACTGGGGCTTGTTAGTTTAATCTTTTTTTTAACATTTGTATTATTGTGTTTTATTGTTGTTAGCCGCCCTGAGTCCTTCGGGAGATAGGGCGGCATATAAGTCAATAATAATAATAATAATAATAATAATAATAATAATAATAATAATAATAATAATAATAATAATAATATAATCTGTTGGGCAGATCAAATCAGCAGTCAGAACACCTAGCTCTAAAGACAGGAGCCCAACCAGTCCCTGCTCAGTAGCCTGTTGTCTATGTAGCAGCCCACTGTGCCTCTGAAGATGCCAGTTAGCGAGACATCAGAAAATCTGCAGTTTTAAACCCTGGTCACTAAAACCTGAAGCCTAACAACAGGGAAATAGCTTGTCATTTTTTGGGACATTTCCCTAACTTTCCAGTCCAGCCACTACCCCGGATTTGCTCCCCCCCCAAAGATCATGGTAGTGGTAATTAACAGTACGGCTACTTGCTGCAAATATAAACAGGTAGCACTTAAAAGTGGGATATAAACTGTTTTTAGTTTCTTTAATTAAGAAACTTCTAAAAATAGCGGAGAAATTCTAAATTAAAGCACTGAGGTACAATGTTACATTGTGTAATTATGTAGGTGAATTTTATAAGATGAAAAGTAATCACTGCATTGGATTAATAATTTATTAACTTGTATTTAATTTTTGTAAAAAAAATCTCTTCAGAGAGGCACAAAATGCAGCTGAATCTCAAACTGAATTACTGTACGTAGCTTCCGTTATTATTTTTCACCTAGTGAAGCAGGATCCCTATGGTGCCATATTGGTGGCATTTGTGAGCTATTAAATGCCTTAAACTACAATAGAAAAAGAAAAGCTCTGTGTGTAATAACAACTATCCATTTCTAATTATGCAGCTTAGGGGAAAAAGTTGGAAAGAAAAGAGTTGAGGAATAGGTCTATCTTCTAAATCCAGAGAACGATTCATTAGAAGCTGTCCAATCACAAAGCTTTGATTATTGAGAGTTTGACTTGCAAATGCTGCATACTATGTTCAGAAAGAAAGGTTATAGGCATCTCTGTTGTTTTTAAAACATCACAATGTAAACTTATTTAGTTCCCAAACTTCAGAACCAGATTTCTTTCCTAACAGTATCCCTACACAATTTGTAGTTTTCATGGACATTTCCCATTAAGCAATAGATTGAGAAAGGCTTAGAAAAGCTAGAATGTTTCACTCCCAATTAAGGAGCCTGTAAATGTCATGATTCAGTCCAAATTATTTTTTTAAAAGATATTACCGTATATGTTGTTGTTAGCTGCGAAGTCGTGTCCGACTCATTGCAACCCTATGGACAACGTTCCTCCAGGCCTTCCTGTCCTCTACCTTCTTCTGGAGTCCATTTAAGCTCACGCCTACTGCTTCAGTGACTCTTAAAAGTTTTTTGTGCTAAACTCTCTGCAACTGTTTTTGCATGCAAATTTCATCTTATTCTGATGATAAAAACAGCCCAGTTGTTCATTCATTAATAAGACATAATTTTATATTAACATCTGGGGCCCATGAATAGCAAATTGAAGGAGGATTACGGACCCTTTTTAATCTAGAGTTAAGAACCAACAAAGATGTAAAATTAGAAATTATAAACAACGGTAAAACATTGAACTTGTACAAGCTGTTGGAATGAGAACATTTTCACTTTCAATATTTTTAGAAGCAAAATTGCAACTTACATAGGGTCATGTATAAGCCAATTAAAAGACTGAAATTTTGAGATTTTGGGGTGGTAGTCATAGTACATTAGATAACTCAAGCACTTATTAATGTTAGCATGATCTGTTCCACTCTGTCTAACTCCTCTTGAACTATTCCCCCTCATCATATTCTGTTTCCTTAGCAAATATATTATGAACCATTATTATAAGGCTCCATTTCTTGAACCAAATTAATAGTATGAAGTAATGAAGTAATTTAGTATGTTTTGTTAGCTCAAATTTATATCCAAACTTGACAGAGTAAAACTGAAATCAAAGTGCAGATACTCCTTGATTTACCATTGTATCGGGAGTCTGTCCATTATGTTTGTAAATTCTGAACCACCTGATTTTATTTGACCTTTGGTCATAAATGGTCATTAAGTGAATCACCTTGGTTATTAAACGAATCCTCAGTTGTTAAATAAATGCCCCATTATTTGCTTTGGGGTCTTTTTGCCAAAAATCAGAAGTAAATGCTGGTTTTTAGCAATGTTGTAAATGCTGGTTTATGACCACATAAATCATGATTACATGACTACAAGCTGCTGCAAATGGTTGAAATTGCTTGCCAGTTGCTGAGTGCACAAAATGCTGTCACATGACTGCAAGGGGGCACCTGTCCGAACCTTGGAACCAGGTCATAAGTACCTTTTGGGTGGGTCTGTTGTAAATTTCAACAGGTGCTATGTGACTGGTTGTAAGTTGAGGGCTACTTGTAGTTGCAGTTAAGAGGCCATACAAGAGTTGGTTTTGTGACTTACCATTCAAGAGATCTAGAACATTATAACACACCAAAATATACTATATGACCTTTGGGTAAGAAAGACAATGTAAAAGTGAGACATGCCAGGGTGGCAGTATTCTGATTTATGCAAAGCACAATATAGTTAATAGTCTGCCAATAAGCTAGCTGTCAATAAGTTTGGTTTTAAACCATAAGTGCTTCTGTTGTAATTCAGGGTCAGCCTGTGAGTTCGACAGTTGGGTCGGATGATTCAGAGGAGGAGGAGGGGGTGTTGGAGAGGTTGCTGAGGGTGTTGGAGAGCTTGCTGATGAGAGCCCTCAGCCAGGCCCCTCCCACCTGGTTACGACGCAGACCCAGCTGTGTGAGCCTGACAGCATGGATGAAGATGACCCACAGCTGCCCTGTTCAAGGACGCCCGACGCAGGAGGCAGTCAATCAAGAGTAAACAGAGGAAGGCAATGGGGCACCTCGGAAGGAGGCAGAGAGAAGCCACGCCCTGAACTGTTTAAAAGGGAAATGTGTGGGAGGGCTGGTTTGCTGAAGGCAAACGTTTGAATAGCTCCTGTTTCATGGTTCGTGTCTTGTTCTGTTTGCTTTTGTGTCCATAAATTTGGCAGGCTTAGTTCCAGCCTCTTGCCTTCTTGTAAAAGGGGTTGTCCCTGCCTTTTCTGCAGGGCCGGTAGCAGGCTGGTACAGAACAGCTTCTTAGTTTTTAAGACAAAAACTTTTTTGTTAATTCAGAGGCTACCATAGTTTTTAAAAATATGGTTATATTACTGTACAATAAAATGGGGTGATAAAGAAAAAGTGTATATCTAATGAAAATTTTATTATTTATGTTAAAAAGATGAAAAATTACACTTCTGTGGACAAAAAAAATATTTACATTTTTCATTTGGAGCATGTAATAATTGATTTTCAGGATTTAACAATGTTGTCTTTATGGAGCAAGATGTGGGTTGGAACAGACTGCTGTGGCTGTTGAGCGCTAAAAACTTGAATGTAGACTGTTGTCTTGTTTTTAGTTAGTTCCCTGTTTTACCTTGCATGACCTCAGTGTGTTTAATTACAACTTTACACCTCATGGAAGCTGTACATTCTGAACCTATTGCAATTAACATAGTTTGTGCATAAATTAAAGAACAGATTTTGTATGAGACAAATTAAGATCATTATGTGTGCCTCACAAACTCTATTCACAGAGCTGCATTATAATCAAATGGGGAGGGGGACAGGAAAGGCACTGTAGAGAGAATATTTCCCTAAGATATGAATTTATGTAGAAACTAAACACTGTATTTGGGCCAGATAAGAACTATCTAACAAGGAAAAACCCAGTAGTTAATTTATAAAACATTAGATCAATTGTATTGCAAACTGAAGTAAGGAAAGATCCACTTCTGTGAGACTGTAAAAATAATGAAACACTTTTAAGACAAACCATTCATTTACTCAATAGGATTTGGTAGGACTTTAATTGGAAATCTTCTGAATCACATCTGTAGATCCGAACATACATTAGATACCAAAAATCACATAGGGCGCTTTAAAATTAACTTATACTTCACATGATTTTCTTTTCTTTTTTGCCTTCAAATCAGATTTGATTCCTGGTAAATACATGGACAAGGCCCTGAAGGCATTTTGCCAGTGCTTCTTTCCTAGGACTGTGGATGAGTGACTGGCCCAAAGCCAGCCAGTTGGCTTAAGGCAGGTCTAGAACTCAGGTTTCCCACCGTGAATCTCTTAAAGAAGCACAAAATATTTTGGCACAAAACAACAAAATGAGTCTGCCTCCCATTCTGCAGAGTAACATTGATTGTAATATCTGCTGCTTTGTTACTAAATAGAATATTTGTGTTTTAACAATTTCATACATTTACTTAGATTGCAAGGGAATGATTGGCAACTTAAATTATTAGATTTAAATTATTACTCTTGGTTTCAATATACCCAATTGAAAGCTAGGTGGAAGTTAGATCAAAAGGTTGGCATCACAATTATAGATCAAAATTTAGTAAAACAAATTAGAGATCTAAATTGTGCACATATAAAGAGGATATATAATGCTTTAATTGAATTGGATTCGGAAACGGAATTAGTTAAAGATTGTATGATAAAGTGGGCACAAAATATTCAGGAACCAATTTCGTTGGACACTTGGGAGATAATTTGGGTCAGAAATGTTAAATTTACTCAGGCTCAAAACTTAAGAGAAAATTTTTATAAAATGTTTTATAGATGGCATCTGGATCCCAAGAAGTTGTCTAACATGTATCCTAATTTACAGTCTAAATGTTGGAGATGTGGTAGTTTAGAAGCCACCTATTTTCATATGTGGTGGACTTATAGAAATATAAAAGCTTTTCGGATTAAAATTTGGTGGAACATTCAAAAGATTTTTAAGGGAAAGATAAAGTTTTCTCCGCAATTGTTTTTATTGGGTATTGTTGTAGATTGTGATGTTAAAGAAACTAATCTGATGTTGAATATGATAACAGCAGCACGGTTACTGGTGGGACAATATTGGAAGAAGGATAGTTTGCCTACTATAGAAGAATGGGTGTTTAAAGTTTCGAATCTTGCAGAAATGTCTAAGATTTCTGCTTACTTGAAAGATCATCCACAGGAAAGATATATTTCAGTTTGGAGGAGATGGATAGATTATATTCAGAATAAATATGGGACTAAAAAGTTCCATTTAGCTTATGAGTAGATTTTAGAGGGATATTGTTATTGGTACTTTGTATGTAGTTATGTTAAAGGGGAGTTAAAGCACATTATAAATTTGGTTAATTGTATATTATGCATAATTTTTATTTAGAATCTGATTATTATAACTATAATCCTGTATTTAGCTCTGGGAAGTGGGGGGGGGAAGTGGGCGGGTTTGGGGTGGGGGGGATTTGGGGATATATTGTAAAATCTTGTTTTTGTAAAACTCTTTAATAAAAAAAACCAATTTCATACATTGAAGGGGCTTTAGTAAGGTAATATATTTAGGCACTATTGCTATAGCTTGTTTTAAGCCCGCACCTCATCAATGGCACCTTGAATACTAAGGATTTATCTTCTCAGTAATTTAGCTACGGTTCTAATCCAACAGGGTTTGTTCAGTGTAGTTCAAGGCATATCACCCTTAGATCCAGGTTTGGGGGTCTTGTTGGCATACTGTCTTGTGATAAACTGCTTTTTACACTAGGACTCCCATTATCTTCTCAGACTGACTAGGTCAGGGCTTTTCAACCTTTTCACCCATTGTACCACTTTTAGGATATGACAACATCCGAGTACCACCAGTTGCCCAGCAAGGTGTCAAAAACTTGACCAAAAAAAGGAAAAAATGATAAAGTACAGGCAGTCCTCAACTTACAACAATTTGCTTAGTGACTGTTCGAAGTTACGATGGCACTGAAAAAGTGACATGACCATTTTTCACACTTATGACTGTTGCAGCATCCCCAGGGTCATGTGATTTACATTCGGATGCTTGGCAACTGATTCATACTTATGACGGTCACAGTGTCCCAGGGTCATGTGATCACATTTTGCAACTTTTTGACAAGGGAAGTCAATGGCTGGGGCGGGGAGCTCATCACTCAGGTTGCAGGGTGCCTATGAGGGAGGAATCCATGGGTCTCTCATGGAGGGGGTTGGGACTGGGGTGGGTGCCCTCCCTCTCTCCTATTGTCCCTTCCTTCCTTCCTTCCTTCCTTCCTTCCTTCCTTCCTTCCTTCCTTCCTTCCTTCCTTCCTTCCTTCCCTCCTTCTTTGTCCCTTCCTCCTTCCCTCCCTCCCTTCCATTGTCCCTCCCTCCCTCAGGTTGCAGGGTGCTTGTGGGGAGGGGAATCCTTGGGTCTCTGGTGGCGGGGGGTGGGACTGGGGTGGGTGAACTCCTTCCCTCCCTCTCTCCCATTGTCCTTTCCTTCCTTTCTTCCCTCTTTGTCCCTTTTGCAAACAGGAAATCTTGCACAGAAATTGCAGCCAGGGATTTCTCTCTCTCTCTCTCTCTCTCTCTCTCTCTCTCTCTCTCTCTCTCTCTCTCTCTCTCACACACACACACACACACACACACACACACACACACTTTCTTTGGCTTGCCCAGCATCTCGGCTTTCCTCATTTCTTCCTCCTTTCACTCTTTGTCCCTTCTTTTCTCCTGTGGACTGGAGCCTGTCGGCGGAGGTCGGGGCTGACCATACCGTGTCTCCAGCTGATCAGCTGCCCTGGATGCGGCCTCCCCGGTGCACAGCGTCACAAAGAGCTCCCGGCAGGTCAGCGCAACGCTGTGCGCCCAGGAGGCCGCATCCAGGTCAGCCGATCAGCTGGAGACTCGGTATGGCCGGCCCCGACCTTCGCTGACAGGCTCCAGTATTTTGAAAACATTGCATTTTTAGTTTTTTTAAAAAATTAATTCTAGGTGCTTGTTGGTTACTCCAGTGGCCAAAAATAATTTGACCAATTTTGCAGACAATAGCATCCCGACTCGAAGGAAGTCCCGAAGCAGCCCAACCACTCCACCCCACCAAAACAGAAAGGGGGCATCACTGCTCCCTCCCCTCCCCTGCAGATGCAGGTTCATCTGTTGCGTTTTTGGCATGGACTGCTACAGATTTCAAGCAAACTTTCCCAGCCCTGCGTGGAAAGAGTGAGACCCAACAGGAAATTCTGAAGGCAAAGCAGGCGCTCGCTCCCCACCCCCACCCCTCGGAGCGCTTTCCTCTTCCCTCGTATTTATTTTGGGAAATTAAGCTGCATCCTGGGGGAAGAAAGGAATTGACGGCAGCCACAGGGTGTTCGGTGGGCGCCGAAGCCAAAATTTTAAATTTGGTTTTTATCGGCTTAAATTGTCCTTTATTTTTCTATTTTGTTTAGTTCTTTTTTAATCTTTGTATTCTATGGTTTTTTAAAAAAAATTATTGTTGTGAGCCGCCCTGAGTCCTTAGGGAAAAGGGCGGCATATAAATTTAATAAATAATAATAAATAATAATAATAAAATGGGAGCAGTTCTCCTTCTTGTCCATCCTCTCCATTAGTTCTTTCCCCCCCCAGCTACTTACGATCAGCGGCAGGGAGCAGGTGGTGAAAAGGGCGGTCCTGAGTGCCAGCAGGACCAACTGGCCTAGCTCCTTGTGCGCCCGGAGGGAGTCTGGAAAGCACAGCTGCACTCTGTGGGTCAATCAGGTGGGTCCTGCGCGAGGGCTCCTGGCGTGCCATCCGATGCCCGGATAGTACTGCACATTGCTGCTGAAGCCCAGGAACGACAGGGCACAGAAGAGCGTGCAGAGGACGGCTGCCATGCCAGTAAGCAGCATGGGGATTTCTCTCCCCCCCACACACAGTTTCCCTGGCTTGCCCTGCATCCGCAAAGTTGGTCAAATTATTTTTGGCCACTGAAGGCAGAGTAACCAACAACCACCTAGAAATAAAAAAAACCAAATGCTTCTCTAGTAGTAAAAATGCAGCGTTTTCACCAAAGCACTGGAGCCTGTCGGCGGAGGTTGGGGCTGGCCATAAGGGGCTGTAAGGGGTATTGCAAGCTTGTGGTGGGGAGAGGAAAAAAAGATGGAAGGGGCTGCAACAGAGAGGAGAGAGAAAGAGAGAGAGGGGGGAAAAGAAGGAGGGGGCCTCCCTGCCGAGGGAGTGGATGGCTCTGTCCCCTTGCTTCTGAAGTAAGAAGAGGGGGGGAAGGACGACATGGATCTCGCATGAGAAGAGTTCGAGCTGGTTGCTGCACAATGAGTCCCTGGGGAGGGCGGGGCCTCGCTCTGCGCCTGCGCTGTTCGTACGCCCTCAGTAAGGTTCCTGCAGGGCAGGCCGCCGCCAAGCAGCTTGTTTTCCAGCAGCAAGTGCTGGGAAGGAGCAGAGGGGGGGAGGCAGAAGGGGGGAGGCGGGAGGAGGAAGGCGACGCCGCGTACCACCAGCCACGTGCTCGCGTACCACCAGTGGTATGCGTACCACCGGTTGAAAAGCCCTGGACTAGATAACACTATGATCTTTGCCTGTAACCACAATTGCAATTATGTTGAATCAGGGCCAAGAATATCTAAATTCAGATCTTTGTACCGGTCATTGTCTCTCAGCCCAACCTATCCAAAAGAGTTGTTGGGGGATAAAGTGAAGGGCAATCTCCCTCTATACCACATTAAGCTCCCACATACAATTTGGAATATAAATGCAAGAAACAAAATACATTACACCTCAGGTTTCGGTTACCCTTTGATGTGGCACAAAGAATCTGCTCTAACTTTGTGCTGTTTTGTTGATCTCTATCTGGAATGACAGAGATTAGACTCAGGTCTTACATTTGCAAAGTAGAAGCTCTACACTTTTGCTCCAGCATTTCCCTTCATCTTGATAAAATTAGGAAGCGTTTTGTGGACAGGAAACATCTAATCTTCAGAATCAATTTTTTCAACAGAGATAGGGAGAAATAGATTTCCTTAGTCAGGGCTCTCATATTTTCACAATGTCGGTCAGCACTTTTCTTCAATTTTGTCATTACAATTTTATACTGTATATTTTTGGAACTACATGTTTCTCACTTTTATGCCTGATTGCCCATTTAATAAAGAAAAGTACTGAGAGAATAGATACGCAGTTTTGGGTAGTTTTGATGACTGAACATTTTGAACAGCAGGTCTACTAAAGTAAGCTTGAGTTACAGAAATGATATTCTAGATCCCTGGTTTTTTGGTACATAAATGTGGGGACTAGAAATTATATTTTCACCTTGATAATCCTGAATTTCTGAATATTGTTTTTCACTGAAGCAACAAATGCTTCCCAACAGCATTTTTTAAAAACTAAATCGTCCTCCAGTGACATCCTTCTTTTGGCTAGTAGCTTTCCACAGTGACGGAGTATCCTTAGAGAGAAAAGATAACATATGGAAAAAAAAATATGTTTGTAGAATGAATCCTGTAGACTCAGGGTTTGAATGAAAGAAAATAATCACAAGATAACCTTTGTATAGGAAGTGGTATTATGACAGCAGAGTGTGATGTTTCTGCATTAATGGAGGGAAAGGGGGCAGAGAATGTTGGAGAGGGAAGCGATGACAGCCTTGAGAATGTCAGTCTGACCAATAAGAGGCATGCTAAATAGAGAGAAGAATTTTTGTGCAAGGAAAGGAGGTAAAATGCCAACTTCTGCTAGCTGTCATTCCATCTGCTGCCTCCAAAGGTCACTGGGTTTATAAGGTGCAGAATTCTGCTGCATTCATGCTTGAATCGTTGAATAGCTTATTCAGAAAGTGTCTCTGAAAAGCAGGAACAAGCTGTTCTTACAATGCAAAAGTGTCAGAAAAGGTAATTTATGTGTTTATCATTTTCCTTGACTTCGTAGAAGGGACAGAGATTACAACAGCTGCCCTATTCCACTCCATGGAGATGCTTGAAACACTGGTGAAAGTTCTTTGTAACAATATCAGTTGGTTGCAAAAACATGATGGTGCTTCTTCTGTGCCGTAAGTCCCAAACTAACTTACCATTGCACACTGGAGAAATGTGGATTGCTTAAATAGTGACAGCTCCAAACTGCGTGAGACCCAAAGCCCACATCAAAATTAAACCTGCCAGGTTTCTATATCATCTCAAAAATGTCAAGTAGTGATGATGACTCACACTTCATATCGGAACTGAAATAAGTATTTACCATATTACATTCATGTTTTTCTGGAGCAGCGCTAATGTGCTGGGTGACTAACAGGAATGATTCTCTTAAATTTGTTGAATTGGTCAAATATTCAAACATTTTTATTCAGGACAGACTATTTTTATATTGAATTCAATTTCCATTTTTCCATTAGCTGTTACAAACCAGAGTGTTATACCAGTCTTGCAGGTATTAGTACGTAGCATAATTTTCAGCAGTGTGCTAGATGACCAAGAGGATTCTTCCAGAATATTTATGTGACCTTGTACTGTAATTAGAGTCCTACAGTCCGTAAAGTCTCCCATCCTAATATTAAACACAACCAACCAACTTGGCTTCTGAGCCCACGTAGTAGCCTTTGAAATCAGTAGCAATTATTTGATTTTTGTTTGCATATTGAAAGTTTTAAAAATTCACGTTACATTTCTACAGCAAAAAGAACACTTCCAAACAAACAGCATTATATAAACAGTACACTATCATTGAAAAAGAAGTTAAATGAAACTTCTGGGAAAGCAGTTGTAGATTAAAGATGGCTCCACAAGAGCGGAGCCTATGCCTGTAGCAGATAAAGGAGCTGGCAAATGGATTGGCTCCTTGGAATTTTTCTTCAGAGGAAGGAGAGGACTAGGTTTACTCCATGCAAAGTCTCCCCTATGAAGAGGGCATAAATTAATGATGCTCAGCAGGTTTTGGAACTCTGGGGACCTGGTGGGGGGGGGAGTAACTTGCCAACACTGTGATTTGGTGCCTTCAATTGGATACTGGGTTCATCCGCTTTAACCACCTTAGAAAATCTCTTGGAATTTATCTTTTAAAGTTAATAGCCTTCAGAAAAGTTTTACTATGCCTGGAATTTCCTTTTATCCTTGATGAATGAAGCTTCATGTCAGTTTCAAGGATTAAAAAGAAAAAAATATACTCTTGGAAACAGCAAAAGAGAATCTAGATTTTGATTTTGGAAAGTTAAGGGGCAGATGGATTTGAAACAATCTTTCCTGTAGATTGTTTAAAATTTTATTAATATATATGAAGATTTTGAAATTAATAATAAGAAAGTGGAAAGGGTTTGTTGTTTGGAAAATAAACGTATGATTAGAGGGGACTTTGAAAGTTGACTAGAAGGAACCAGAGAGAACTAAAGATTACAATTAATGAAGAAGTAGCCCATTAATGCAATGAAGCAATATTACTTTACTATAGAAGAAATCAAGAATATTTAAGAATGGAACCTAGAAACTACTCTTGAGTTTGTCTGCCACAATAGAAATGGATTTAGCAGATGTTACTGAAAAGGAACATTTTATTGGACAAAACAGACATTGAGGTTGATCTGAATGTGGATTTGAAAATGGATTTAAAAATGCCAGACTCTAAGAGTGATGTGAAAAAAGATGCCACAATAGATTTACAAATGAAATCAGCTGATGTCTTAATAATTAAATGGGACATACAAATGATAAATTAGATGAGTGACTTGGAAAGATCTTCAGTATGTCCATATAGACATACTGGGGAAAAAACCACATTTTTACAGTACCATGAATCATAAAAATCGCTGTGAGTCATACGTTAGTCATTCCCATGACCACTGCAATTTATTCAGCAATTTTGAATTTAATTTACATATATAAAAAAGTAGAAATTTTTATTGCAGTTAATGAGCTTTGTATGATTAAAATTGATAATATAACCAATTAATATAGAGAGAGATAAATACTAATTGTAAAACTAAACATATCAATAAATTTTATATGTAACTAAGCAAAATTTTACTACCCTTCAAATAAGGAATGCATGCATCAGGGAAAAATAGTTGTAAATGAAATTGGTGATGAGATCAGAGAATTTATTTAAAATTGGGATTGCATAAAACTATATGTTAAAAACGGCAGGTTCCTTTGTGCTCCCCGAGCTTGGTTGTTTTTTTGCAGACGTTTTATCACTCAGTTAGGTAACATCATCAGTGCTAGAAGGTAGCGTGTTTTCCTCTGTGTTTATATATAGTAGTAGCACTTGCCCTGTCAGGGTTAATGAAAGTGGTTTGGGTAGTTTCTTGATGGGGCTGTTTTTTACCGTTAGTGTATGTGTCTAAGGTGGTAGTTCTCTGATTGGAGTATTGTTTACTGCTTGATTGTTGGTCAAGTATTAATCTTGGTGTTAAGGAAGGTTAAAGGAGCTGGTCAGGAAATTTCTTTAGGAAGAGGTACCAAATGTAGTTTAATATCAATATTCTTAATCCATTGCTTCAAAGCTACAATTACACATAATGATAGATAGCCGTTCTGCCTAATTCCATTCATATTTTAAATTTACTTCCTTTTTAAAGTCAAATCATTTGTAGTTCTTTTTTTTTATTGAAAAGTTTTATCATACATTTTATCTTTAACAAACCCCCCTACCCCTCCCCTATCCCTCCCTCCTTACCCCTCCCCCCCTCCCCCCCCCGACTTCCCAGAGCTAAGTACAAGGTATAAAAAACAAAAAAAAAAAGAATCATAAACAACCATATGCTAACAACCGTAAACTCTAAAATCTATCACTCTCTAGCTCATATAGGATAACTACAAACACTATTAATATAAAATATATAAAAAAAGAGAAAAAAAAAGAGAAAAGAAGGGAAGACTTATTCAAATGCTACATGAAACTTTTTAGTCCCATATTTGTTCTGGATATACTCAATCCATTTTCTCCACTCCATAATATAACGTTCTTGCGAATGATCTTTCAAATAGGCCGATATCTTTGCCATCTCTGCCAGGTCAGAAACCTTTAAAGTCCATTCTCCTATAGTCGGCAGTTCCTCCTTCTTCCAATACTGACCTATTAAGAGTCTTGCTGCCGTAATTAAATTCAACATCAACTTAGTGTCCACAACTGTAGCATCTGTAATTATTCCCAACAAAAAAAGTTGCGGACAAAACTTTATCCTCTGTTTAAAAATCTTCTGCATGCTCCACCAGACTTTTATCCAAAAAGCCTTAACCTTTTTACAAGTCCACCATATGTGAAAATATGTTGCGTCTTCGTCACCGCACCTCCAACATTTAGGCTGATAATTCGGATACATACTTGCAAGCTTTTTAGGATCTAGATGCCATCTATAAAACATTTTGTAAAAATTCTCTCTTAGATTTTGAGCTTGTGTAAATTTTACGTTCCTCACCCAAATCCTTTCCCATGTATCCATTGTAACTACTTCTTGAATATTTTGGGCCCATTTAATCATACAATCTTTAACAAGCTCTGTTTCTGAGTCAATTTCTATCAATGCAAGATATATCCGTTTGATATGTGCGGGACCCTGATTTCTAATTTGTTTTATCAAATTTTCATCAGTCATTGTAAAACCAATTTTCTGGTCTTCTTTCCACCTGGCCCGTAGCTGAGTATATTATAAAAATTTACAATTAGAGATGATGAAACCGTTAAAGGAACTGTTCCAGACAATCCAGAGGGGGGGAAAGGTGCCACCGTCTTGGAGAACAGCTTTTATTTCCTTGATTCCGAAGGAAGACCAAGATGCTACTCAAGTTAAAAATTATAGACCGATATCGCTTTTAAATACAGATTACAAGATATTTGCTAAGGTGTTGGCTAATAGACTGATGAGGGTTCTGCAACAGGTGATTCATGGGGACCAAACGGGGTTTATTAGTGGTAGGCAAATGAAAAATAATGTGAGGCATATAGTTGATGTGTTAGAGTTTTTGGAAAGGAACAACCAGATCCCTGCGGCGCTAATCTTTCTAGATGCTGAAAAAGCTTTTGATCAATTGAATTGGCAGTTTTTGATGAGAGTTTTAGACAAAATGGATTTTGGGGAAAATTTTTTACAACCGATTAGGGCATTATATCAAAAACAAGCTGCCCGAATTATAGTTAATAATAGTCTGACAGAAGCATGTAATATTGAGAAGGGCACAAGGCAAGGGTGTCCGTTATCGCCCTTGTTATTTGTATTAACATTAGAGATATTATTGGTTAAAATACGGAATTCGGAAAAAATTAAGGGTATACAAATTAGAGATCAGGATTATAGATTGAGAGCATTCGCAGATGATCTGGTTGTTACAGTGACCCAGCCAGAGAACTCTGTTGTGGACCTGATGGAGATAATAACACAATACGGGAAGGTTTCTGGATTTAAAGTTAATATACAGAAAACCAAAATTCTGGCTAAAAATATGACAGTTTCGCAAAAGGCTCTCTTAGAAGGATTAACTGGATTTGAGATTGTTAAAAGGGTAAAATATTTGGGGGTGCTTTTGTCACCCTCTAATACAAAGTTATATAAAAATAATTATGAAAAACTGTGGGGGGAAATTCAAAAAGAATTGGAGAGTTGGGAAAAATTGCAATTGTCCTTGTTGGGACGGATCGCAGCAGTGAAAATGAACGTCCTGCCTAAATTGTATTCCTCCTAGCTTCCACAGCACGTCTATGTTTATTATTCATATATATCAACACCCCTCTCATATAGGCCGTACTAGCATCCCAAACCATGTCCATAGAGGTGCCCTTATTCATATTAATTTCAAAAAAATCCTTCATCCGCTGTTTGCATTCTTCCACATTTCTCTGATTTCTAAACAAATTCTCATTTACGCGCCACGAGCGCCTATCTCTATTCTCCTTATCAATCTCTAGCCAAACTGGGCTGTGATCAGAAATAGTTCTTGCACAAATCTTCACCTTCTTAGTCCTTAAAAAAAATCATTAGTCAACAAAATAAAATCAATCCTAGAAAAAGATTGATGTCTGTCAGAAAAAAAAGTATAGTCCTTTTCCTGCAAATGTCTCTCGCGCCAAATATCTCGCAGTTCCAAGTCATCCTTCATTTCAAAAAAGGATTTAGGCAGTCTAGCATGACTTGGGACGCGCTTAAAAGCTCCAGCCTTGTCCATCTGTACATCCAAAACACCATTCCAATCCCCCATAAAAATAAAAGATTTATAATCCAACTGGGTAAGCTTTGTATGAAGTAAACTAAAAAAGTCAGCTTGTTGTTGATTAGGAGCATATAATCCAACTAAAAGCGTCTTTTTACCTTCTAGCAGCAGCTCTATCATAACGTATCTTCCATGCTTATCTGCTTCAATTAAGTCTGCTGTTAAAGCACTTTTAACATAAACAACCACTCCATTTTTCTTATTCATTGCAGAAGCAGCAAATTGCGTACCCAGCCTTGAGTTCGATAAATACTTTTGATCCACAACCCTAATATGCGTTTCTTGCAAACATATAACATCTATCTTGAATTGTTTTAAATATTGAAAAACTTTCTTCCTCTTCTGTGGTGAATTTAGTCCATTAACGTTCCAAGTTAAAAATTTAGTTGCCATGCATATCATCCCAAAGCTCTTGGAGCACTGCTTTGATAGGACTATCTTCTTTAGGCCGTGCTCCTCCCACTGCTTGGCTGTAAGTACGTTGTGGAAGTTCCATAGACTTCTGCTGATCTTGTTCTTTTGTTTTTTTTGATCGTTTTAAAGCAGCACGCGTCACCCTCTGCTCTCTAGGATCATCCAAAGAAGTTGTAGCTTGATCTCCTCCAGCACCGTTCTCCTCTGTCTGTCCATCTTCAGCCTTTTGATGTTCTCCTTCTCCAGATCCCTTTGCAGCTTCCAGAAGTGATAATGAGGTTGCTTTTAAAACGTTATTGTAAAAATCACGCGCCTGCATCACAGTAACCAGACGGTACCTTTTACCTTCATGCATCACCATCAACCCAACTGGAATCTCCCATCTGAACCTTATATCTTGTTGCTTGAGCTCTTGCACAAGAAATGTAAAATCCTTCCTCCTCCTTAAAATCTTTGGAGGGATTTCTTTTAGAACCAAAACTTCTTGATCAGCAATCACCACTTTAGAATCATAGGCAGCTTGTATAACTTCATCTCTAATTTCCCTCTTTGCAAAATAAACCACCACATCTCTAGGCAGCTTTCTCTGTCTAGCAATCCATGAATTCACACGAAACACTTTATCCATGCCTCCCTTTATTTCAGATGCTGGCTGATTCAATACCACTTCCAGAGCCTCAGAAATCAGCTGCTTTAAATCTTCCTTAATATTCTCTTTTAAGCCTCTGATTCTAACAGCAAACTGCATCTGGTAATATTGAGCAAGACTCAATTCTCTGTCCATTTTGTCTCTTAAATCTTCATTCTCCAATACTTTTGCTTCTAATATGGCATTCTTTTGAGTCAAATCTTCCACTTTTTCATCCAGATCTTCCACACATTCAGCCACTTTATGCACTGAAGACAAAATGTCTACCTTCATCACACTGAACTTCTGTTCCATCCTCTCTTCCATTCTCTCCTCCAATTTCTCCAATTTCTCCTCCATCTGTGCAAATTTATCACCCATTGATTCCAAAATTACCTGGGCATGTTTTTCAAGAGCATCTTGTAAATGCTTCGGTGTCAATACATCAGGAGGATGCAACGCCTGCAATGATGATTGTTGCACTGGAGAAGTTCCACCACTCCGAAGAGTTTTTGGGGGAGGTTTAGCCGCCATCTTTTACTTTCACTTGTGACGCACTTTCACTTTAAGTTTAAAAAGTCCATCAAGCTCGAGAGTAAAATATAATAATCCTCTTCACCTTTTCCTCTTGTACCTCTCTGCCTGCTCCTTTTATTCCATAGTCCTTCCTTCAGGCAGGGGTGGTCGCAAACGCCTGGCTCTGCTCCAAGAAATCCGGAGCAGAGACGCTGACCAGCTGGGAGCGACCCAGGCTACGGGGGAGTTCAATCCTTCAGCCGCCCAAGCTACAAGCTCAGGCGGCCCCGGAGAACTCGACCCCTACCTGGGGCCTCACCCCCTCCTCTTCTCCCGAGGAGGGGGCTTCAAATTCACCCGAACAGCTGATCGGCGCTGTTTCGGGTGAAAATTACTCAGCTGAGCCGCGGGCAGCCCGGGAAGGCTGTCTCCGGTGCCGCGCAGCCACCGGAAGTAAATCATTTGTAGTTCTTGAATCTGCCGAGGTAGAAAGTACAACATGTTTTAACCTTGAAAACTATTCCTTCATTTGAATTGCTCTCTTATCTCTGTCTGTATTAGGTTTTTTTTTTAGATTGCATGACTAAATCTATAAATTGAATAATGAGAAGAGCTGATCAGTTTACATAAATTGATCTATGCTTACTTTTCAAGTGCTGTATGTTATTAAAAAAATAATTTCACTAGAAGCCTTTTCAGTTTTTATTAGCTTCTATGAGACACGGTGGCTCAGTGGGTTAGGACGCTGAGCTTGTCGATCAGAAGGTCGGCAGTTTGGCGGGTCGAATCCCGAGTGCCGCGTAACAGAGTGAGCGCCTGTTACTCGTCCCAGCTTCTGCCAACCTAGCAGTTCGAAAGCACGTAAAAATGCAAGTAGAAAAATAGGGACCACTCCGGTGGGAAGGTAACAGCGTTCCGTGCGCCTTTGGCATCTAGTCATGCCGGCCACATGACCATGGAGACGTCCTCGGACAAGCGCTGGCTCTTCGGCTTTGAAACGGAGGTGAGCACCGGCCCCTAGAGTCGGAAACGACTAGCACACATGTGCGGGGGAATCTTTACCTTTTATCTTTATGAGATATCTAAAAATTGAACAATTTCAACAGAAATGAACAACACCAGCTCAACAGAAATAATATGAACCCAAGCAAGCATATCCAGGAAGGGCATCTGAAATATTTAAGCAGCCTAAATGGTTGTCCTGCCCTAATTAGGTAGAAACTATATGTAGATAATCCAGGCCCAATGACCCTGTCTACGATTCTAGTAGATTCAGTTAGCATCAGTTAACATCCATTGTAGCAATAGCAATAGCATTTAAACCTATATACTGCTCCGTAGTGCTTTACAGCAGTCTCTGAGTGGTTTACAGGGTCAGCATATTGAGTCCTTATTTTACCGATCTTGGAAGGATGGAAGGCTGAGTCAACCTTCAACCGGTCAAGATTGAACTCCAGACTGTGGACAGAGTTCACCTGCAATACCGCACTTTAATTACTGTGCCACCACAGCTCCTGTAGACAACATAATGAATGGTAATGTACTAAAATTATAAGATAAGCAACACTTATTCTTCAGAATTTACATTTGTCATTGATAATAAATATAGTAAGGAATATAATTACATATATGTATATCGATATTGTCATTTTACTGGATCTATAATTCTAGTATACAGGCATTTGATCACCATCTTTTAGGTGACAATGTTCTGTTCATCTGACTGTATTAATATTCTCAGCCTTTAACAGAAACATCCGCAAGTCTCTAAACCTAAGACTTAACTAAGCAGTTTTTACATACTCAGACAGAGAGCTATGAGGATTACTTTGAAAGAGTATGGAGAGGACTTATATTTATCAGTTGAGAGACTTTGGATTAAACCCTCTTCTGTAGTCACAGAGAACTGCAAGCGAAACCAAAAGGCATGTCAGCAGAGTGACTAAAAAAAGAAGAATGTAATGTGAACAGGAAATGGGAAGGGAAGATCAGTTGCTCCATAGCCAAATGCAGCCAGGTAAAAAGATGTCCACAATGATAATGCAGAGTAAAGCCAGGCTAAAGATAAATTTCTAATCCTTTAAAATCAGCGGGACTTTAAAAAAAACACTTGATTTCATTTTTTTCTTTTTTGTTCCTATAGACTCAAAGCACATACAGTAAGGTTAACCTAATTGAATGTACCAATATAATATACTCAGTAAATTCAGCGGAATCCACATTGAATTTATGCCCAGAGAATATTCAGAGAATCTCCTATAGCCAAATCTGTGCATTGAAACTCACAGATGCAGTCCTTATATAACTGCAGACACACATCCTATACTTTTTCCTGTTCTTCATGTTAATTCAGCTTTGCAGGATAAGGGACGGGAAGCTCAATAAACAGTACAGTAGTAACAGATTGGAAAGGAACAACACTATAAAGAGAATATCATTTATTCTCTCCTATCTTGAGAACTCTTTCCTGCATGCGAATTACATTTGAAAAAAATATGTAAAATAATGGAATTTGACTATTATGAGCGTCTATTGGCCTGCTACACTAAAAATAATCTATTTTTGAGTTTTGCACTAAAAAAATCTATTTTATATTCATAGTAGTTCAAACCTGAAAAATGTTACATATTCCTATTCAAAACTATTCATAAACTTATCCACATAAAGTTGCCAATATTAAAACTGTAGAATTGATAATCATCTCTATATTCTAGTGAGCATGCACTAGATAAATAAATGCTGTCTTTTGGCTGTCCTGTCACCCATTGGTTTAGTAGAATAATGTTGTAGTAAAGTGCAAAATTACTGTGTTTGTATATTATTTCCAGCTTGTCGATCAGAAGGTCGGCAGTTTGGCGGGTCGAATCCCGAGTGCCGCGTAACAGAGTGAGCGCCTGTTACTTGTCCCAGCTTCTGCCAACCTAGCAGTTCAAAAGCATGTAAAAATGCAAGTAGAAAAATAGGGACCACTATGGTGGGAAGGTAACAGCGTTCCGTGCGCTGACCACGGAGACGTCCTCAGATAAGCGCTGGCTCTTCGGCTTTGAAACAGAGATGAGCACTGGCCCCTAGAGTTGGAAACGACTAGCACGCATGTGCGGGGGAACCTTTACCTTATAATAGCTTAGATGCTTTTTTCATGATCTATTTAGAAACAAATGAGATAGCAATAGTACTTATATACTGCTTCACAGTGTTCTACAGTCCTCTCTAAACAGTTTACAGAGTCAGCGTATTGCTACCAACAGTCTGGGTCCTCATTTTACTGACCTCAGAAGGATGGAAGGCTTAGTCAACCTTGAGCCGATGAGACCTGAACTGCCAAAAGAGCCCTTTGGGGCAACTATGACCTGGATGATAGAGAATCTCCATAGACATTTCTGGTGCCTAGGCAAATGATGTTATATGAAGCTTATGAATACCTTTTTAAAAATCTTATTTTATTCCTGTCCAGTTTATTGTCTATGGCAGATAAAATGTAGCTTCTATGTAATGTGCAGGAAAGCTTTTCAGTTCAAAGTATTTTTCATTTTCCTATTATCCTAATTCTTCAGTAAACCATTCTGTAACAAACCAGTAAACCAACTATAATTAAAGAATTTTAAAGTCGTCAAAATAGTTCTGTATATAAAGTAATTTTAGTATCCTGCTATGGTATATAAATTAGAGTTCTATAATTAAATATGCTGATTGTTAAAGACTAATAATAGAGAAAATATCTATTGCTTATAGCTATTTTAGATTTTTGTGAACACTGAGGTTGTACAAAGCTTTGAATGGTGCTTCCTTTTAAAGAGGTTTTTAATAATTGCCCTCCCTCTGCTCAGATCACATTGCTTTTCTTCATATTAATTCTGTGGTTTTCTTGGGTACTTCTAAGAAGCAGAAGAGATTTGCACAAGCCTACTAGACAGTAAAAGAGGCATTTCAGATATCAAATTATTCTATATTTAAGAACAAAATCTACCCAGACTCATGGTCACCACAGATATATCAGCTTTGATTTTTCCAACTTATCCAGCTCATGATTGGATATGTTGACCTCTTGAAACAATTTGAGACTAAGAAAACAAAGACTCCATCTGTAATAAATAAGATTCTATACACTATTTGCAAAACTAAGAATAAATATATAAATATTATTGCAACCAGCATATCTTCCATTGAGGATCAGCATACTGCACTAACCAGAAAGAGGGCAGAGAAAATATCTACAGACCCCTCACATCCCGGACATAAACTGTTACAACTCCCCTCAGAACTTCGCTATAGGGGGCATTGGATGCCAAAACAGCTAGATACAAAGCACTATCCCACAGCACTATTCCCACAGTACTATCAAAAGACTTTGTTGTAGGCTTTATTGCTATTATCCTTCTCATCTTCTCATTTCTCATCTTTTTTCATCTCCCCATCTTTCCTAATCTTTTCTCCTAAAGTTATCTTATGATTTATCACTTGTTTGTATCTTATGATTAATGATTGTAACTACAGTGAGAACTTATGCACCGGGGACAAATTCTTTGTGAGTCCACTTGGCCAATAAGGAATTCTATTCTGTTCTGTTCTACATAAAAATAAAAGCAATACAAGTCAGTTAATGGCTAATACAATTGATTTCTTTTGTGCTAATGCTTATCAAAATAACTGAACAATTTTAATTCAAAGCAGTCATGACCTAGAAGATCATGTATATTTTAAAGGTATTCTTGTAAAAAATGCCTTTAGTTGCTTTCCGATATACAGATAGTCCTCACTTAAGAACCATTCATTTAGCAACTGTTCAAAGTTTCAACAGTGCTGAAAAAATGGATTTATGGCCAGCCCTCATACACATGACCTTTACGGTGTCCCTGCAGTCACGTGATTACAATTTGGAGACTTGGCAGTCATTGCCTATTTACAATGTTTGGAGCATCCCTCAGTCACGTGATAGCCATTTGTGATCTTCCAGGCAGCTTCAGACAAGCAAAATCAATGAGGTGGCAGGAGGTGGCAAGTCATGGTCATGTGTTGCCTCACTTAATAGTTGTGGGTGATTTGCTTAACAATTTGCAACTGGGACTGCAGGAGCTGCTATTGTAAGTCAGTATGGTCATGTGATGTTTTGCTTAACAAATCATTTCACTTAAGAATGGATGGAGTTACTGATCCAAATTAAGGTCAGTAAATGAGGACTATACCTGCTTACCACACAGACACGAGATTTTATTTTCCTATGGGCTAAAATGACCTTTGATATGCTTTTGAAGGTTGGAGCCAAGAAGTATAAGTACTTCAAACATTTTATCAGGAATATTTTGGACTGTTTGTGGAACTGATGGTAGCTGAATGTCAGCCAACAGTTTCCTAAGCCTTAATGAGGAACACTAATTTTGGAAGCTCTTTTGTTATCGGTCTGTTAGGTCCAGGAGTTTTTCAGAGTTGTATCAGTTCTTGTCAACACTTCGGTGAGGTTTTTAACTCAGTTTTAAATTGTAAACACTTGTTAACATCTCTGAATTTAACTTACAAAATGTTAAAACTTTTCCATTACAAATGCATGATTTGAATATTGGAAGTTTGCATATGATTTTGTGAAAATCAAAATTAATATCCAAATTGATATTTTTTTAAATTCTTTAACTTAGGGGCTTGGCATTTTAATATCTTCATTCCATCTGCAGCTATGCAGAATCCATAATTGCCAGTCTGGCTAGCCGTTTGCTTGATTTGTAATTAAGTAAATAAAAGCACTTTAAACACATCAGAAAGAAACACAACAAACAGAAAACTTTGCAAATTTTACCAGCAGCAAACCTAAGGACCAACAAATGAGTAGGGTTTCTGACTTTTTTGGATTAGAGGACTTTCTGTCTAATACAAAGCAAATTCCTTGAATTTAGTTCAAGCTCCATTTCACATTAAGCTTAGTTTCTACAGTATATTATTATCACCTGAGTCTTTAAAATGTTTACAGTCTTCTTTAGCATGTAAGCTATGGCAGTGTAGCTATATACAGTTTATGATGTAATAATAGAAACAGACAGTGGAGCATTTCTTTGTACCCCAAAATCAATGTGATAAAACGTTCTTTTTGCCAACTTAAGAGAAAAGTAAAAAGAAAAGAAATTTTCTCATACTGCATTAAAGAGGAATGCATTTCTGAATACTTGTATGCAATAATCATTGTCTTATGGGATGGGATTGTATTGCTAACATCTAGACCTTTTTTTAATTCCTTAGTTAGAGTGACAGCTATTTTGATTTCTTGTAGAACTGTCAAGTGTGAGTGACTAGATACAAGCCAGTGGAGCAAATAAGATTAAATGCACTGCTTGCATCTGCATTTTAATGAAAGAATTTGATGTTTCCTTTGGAATAAATGGTAGATTATTCTCTAAAGTCACTACTTGTCATGCAAAACTAGTTTTATATCACCAGAATTGAACTGGGAGCTTTTTCAGGGTAAATTTTTTAGAGAAGAAAATAATCATATATTCACAAGGTTGGGAAGAGCCTTTTAGTCAATCAAATCTAATCTTTTTAATGCATCCTCAGCAAATTCTTCTTGTTGTTTTCCAAGCTTTGCTTGAACACATTCGTCTCATTAATTAATTAATTCCACTGGCAAATTGCTTTTACCATTACAAAATTTTTCCTATCTTACAATTGGAATCTGGCCTAGTATAGCTTAAAATCAACATTCTTTGTCTTCTGTTTTGGATTACAGTAGAAGAAATCATTGTCTTTTGTGTATGAGGTCTTCAAATTTTTTTCAGACTGAGGAACCTATTAATTAAAAATATAGCAGATCCATGGCTCAAGAGTAACAGAAACAGTAACAGAAATTTGGCTGCATTTGAACGATATTTTTTTTGCTTTTTAGGTTCTCATGAAATCTCATCAAGTTCTCATGAAATCTAGGGTTCCACATAATGTGAAAAAAACCATTTTCTGTGGGACACCATCTCATGTATTGAGAGAATAATAACAGTTATCTTTTCTCAAGGCTAACCATAATCAGGTCTATACATTCTTCTCGTGGGACCCTTTCTTATCCCATTAAAGGTAAAGGTTCCCCCGCACATGCAGGCTAGTCGTTTCCAACTCTAGGGGCTGGTGCTCATCTCCGTTTCAAAGCCGAAGAGCCAGCGCTTGTCCGAGGACGTCTCTGTGGTCATGTGGCCGGCATTTATTTTATTTATTTTATTTTATTTAGATTTATATACCGCCCTTTCCCGAAGGACTCAGGGCGGTTTACAGGGCATTTTAAAAACAGTCAATATTTATTTATTTATTTTTATTTTATTTTAATTCCATTTATATCCCGCCCTTCTCCGAAGACTCAGGGCGGCTTACAAGCTTAGCAGTAGCCTTCATTCTATGTATATGCCTGCTTATTAGGGCTTTCACATCCCCTCCAAGCGGCATTATTACAAAGTCAGCTTATTGCCCCCAACAATCTGGGTCCTCATTTTACCTACCTCGGAAGGATGGAAGGCTGAGTCAACCTTGAGCCTGGTGGGATGCGAACCTGCACTAATTGCAGGCAGCTGGTGTTACTTAAGGAGGCATTAGCCCACTGCTCCACCAAGGCTCCACGGAATTCGGAAAAAATTAAGGGTATCCAAATTAGAGATCAGGATTATAGATTGAGGGCGTTTGCAGATGATCTGGTTGTTACGGTGACCCAGCCAGAAAACTCTGTTGTGGACCTGATGGAGATAATAATGCAATATGGGAAGGTTTCTGGATTTAAGGTTAATGTACAAAAAACAAAAATTTTAGCCAAAAACATGACAGTATCGCAAAAGGCCCTTTTAGAAGGATTAACTGGATTTGAGATTGTTAAAAGGGTTAAATATTTGGGGGTGTATTTGTCACCCTCAAATGCAAAGTTATATAAAAATAATTATGAAAAGTTATGGGGAAAAATTCAAAAAGAATTGGAGAGCTGGGAAAAATTGCAATTGTCTTTACTGGGAAGAATTGCAGCAGTGAAAATGAATGTCCTGCCTAAATTTTTATTTTTATTCCAAATGATACCGGTCCTTAAAAAAGACTCTAATTTGGAAGAATGGCAACGGGGTATCAATAAATTTGTGTGGGCAGGGAAAAGGCCACGAGTTAAACTCAAGATTATGCAGGATACTCGTGAAAGAGGTGGTCTTAAAATGCCTAATCTTAAATTATATTATGAAGCTGCTGCGTTATCAGGAATAAGTGATTGGATTAACTTGACACAAGGGAGATTATTAAATCTTGAGGGCCATGACTTGTTATTTGGCTGGCATGCATATTTGTTGTATGATAAGAAGGTAGATAATGTGTTTAAAGTGCATATTTTAAGACAGGCATTGTTGAGAGTTTGGAAGAAGTATAGACATAAGTTAGATTACAAGATGCCGTTGTGGGCAATCCCGAAACATGCAATAGAAAACATAAATGTTGGCTTCAAACATGATGTGACTACATATAAGGAGATCTTAAGCTTGGAAAGAAACGTCTGGTATTTGAAGCCGTACAATCTCTTGCGAGATGAGAAGATCGTTCAAACTTGGTTCCAATATACTCAATTACGTGCCAGGTGGAAAGAAGATCAGAAAATTGGTTTCTCAATGACTGATGAAAATTTGGTAAAGCAAATTAGAAACCAGGGTCCAGCACATATCAAACGGATTTATCTTGCATTGATAGATATTGACTCAGAAACAGAACTTGTTAAAGACTGTATGATAAAATGGGCCCAGAATATTCAAGAAGTTATTACAATGGACACGTGGGAAAAGATCTGGGTGAGGAACGTAAAATTTACGCAAGCCCAAAACCTAAGAGAGAACTTTTATAAAATGTTTTATAGATGGCATTTAGATCCTAAAAAGCTTGCAAGTATGTATCCGAATTATCAACCTAAATGTTGGAGGTGTGGTGGCGAAGATGCAACGTATTTTCATATATGGTGGACCTGCAAAAAGGTTAAGGCTTTTTGGATAAAAATTTGGTGGAATATGCAGAAGATCTTTAAGCAAAGGATAAAGTTTTGTCCACAATTGTTTTTGTTGGGCATAATTACAGATGCTACTGTTGTGGACATTAAGTTGATGTTGAACTTAATTACAGCAGCAAGACTCTTAATAGGTCAATATTGGAAAAAGGAGGAACTGCCGACTATAGAAGAATGGACTCTAAAGGTTTCTGACCTGGCGGAAATGGCAAAGATTTCGGCTTACTTGAAAGATCATTCGCAAGAACGTTATATTATGGAGTGGAAAAAGTGGATTGATTATATCCAGAACAAATATGGGACTAAAAAGTTTCACTTAGCATTTGAATAAGTTTTCTTTTCTTTTTTCTTTTTTTTTTCTTTTTATATGTAATATTAGTATTGCTTGTAGTCATTTCATATGAGCTAGAGGGCGATAGAATTAATAGTTTATTGTTGTTAGCATATGGATGTTTATGATTGTTCTTTGTTTTTATACCTTGTACTTAGCTCTGGGAAGTCGGGGGGGGAGGGGGGAATGGGGGGGAGGGATAGGGAGGGTTAGGTAGGGGTGGGGGGAGGGGGGATTGTTAAAGATAAAATGTACTGTAAAACTTTTCAATAAAAAAAACAGTCAATACAAACGTTAAAACAAATTAAAAGAGATTAAATAAAACCCTGAGAAAATTAAAACCCAGTTAAAATTAAAATTAAAAATATTCTCAGCCTGGGCCAGAGAGCTCGAAGAGCCAGGTCTTCAGGTCCCGGCGGAATGAACGGAGGTTGGGGGCAGTCCTAAGCTCCGCAGGCAGCTGGTTCCACAGGGCAGGCGCACCCACTGAGAAGGCCCTACCCCTGGGTGTTACCCGCCGGCAGTCTTTAACCGGCGGCACCCTGAGGAGACCCTCCCTGTGGGAGCGCACTGGACGAAGGGAACTTGATGCTGGCAGCAGGTGTTCCTTCAAATATCCCGGACCCTCACCATTTAGGGCTTTATAGGTCATCACCAGCACCTTGAATCTCACCCGAAGGGCAACTGGAAGCCAATGCAGCTCGCGGAGTAGAGGTGTTACATGGGAGTATCGGGAGACCCCCATCACGACTCGCGCGGCCGCATTCTGCACTAGTTGAAGCCTCCGGGTGGTCCTCAAGGGCAGCCCCATGTAGAGAGCGTTGCAGTAGTCTAAACGGGAGGTCACGAGCGCATGAGTGACTGTGCGTAGGGCATCTCGGTCCAGGTAGGGTCGCAACTGGTGCACCAGGCGAACCTGGGCAAAAGCCCCCCTGGTCACAGCTCCTATATGGTCTTCAAAAGTGAGCTGCGAATCCAGGAGGACGCCCAAGTTGCGAGCCCTATCAACGGGGGGGTAACACCTCACCCCCCATCGTTAGAGATGGAATAGTCTGGTTGACCCAAGATGCCGGTATGCACAGCCACTCAGTCTTGGCAGGATTGAGACGAAGCCTGTTTCTCCCCATCCAGACCCGGACCGCTTCCAGGCAACGGGACATCACGGCGAGGGCATCGCTGGGTTGGTTTGGGGTGGAGAAAAAAAGTTGGGTATCATCAGCGTACTGATGATACCCCACCCCAAAACCACAAATGATCTTGCTCAGCGGCTTCATATAGATGTTGAACAGGAGGGGCAAGAGAACCGACCCCTGAGGAACTCCACAAACAAGAGGCCTCGGGGCGGACCTCTGCCCTCCCGTCAACACCGACTGCGAGCGGCCCAGGAGATAGGAGGAGAACCACCGCAAAACAGTGCCTCCCACTCCCAACCCCCTGAAACGGCACATTAGGATACCATGGTCGATGGTATCGAAAGCCGCTGAGAGGTCTAATAGGACTAGGACAGAGGAACAACCCCTGTCCCGAGCCCGCCAGAGATCATTCACCAGCGCAACCAATGCCGTCTCCGTGCTGTGCCCAGGCCTGAAACCCGATTGGTACGGGTCCAGATAATCAGTTTCATCCAGGAACAGAGGAAGCTGATGGGCCACCACACTCTCAACAACCTACGCCAGAAAGCGGAGGTTGGAGACCGGACGATAGTTATTTAAAACAGCTGGGTCCATGGCAGGCTTCTTGAGGAGGGGTCTCACCACCGCCTCCTTCAGGGAGGTGGGGAAGACACCCTCCTTCAAGGAAGCAGTTATTACTGCCTGGAACCAGCCTCGTGTCTCCTCCCGAGCCGCATAAACCAGCCAGGAGGGGCACGGGTCCAACAAACAGGTGGTGGAGCTCAGCCTCCTCATTATCCTGTCCACATCATCAGGTGAAACAGGATCGAACTCAGTCCAGATAACATGCTCAAGACCGTCCGATTCCTCCACGTCAGACTCTGCCCAGTCAGAGTCCAAACCGGCCCGGATCTGAGCGATTTTGTCCGTCAGATGATGACTAAACTCCTCGGCCCGCCCCTGCAAGGGATCCTCCCTCACCTCCTGGTTAAGAAGGGAGCGAGTCACCCTAAACAGGGTGGCCGGGCGATTATCTGCGGACGCGATAAGGGCAGAGCAGTAATTAGCCTTCGCCATCCTCATCGCCGCAAGATAAGACCTTATAAAGGTTCTTAACTGCAATCGGTCAGATTCGGATCGGGTGGATCTCCAACAGCTCTCTAGACCCCGTCTCCGACGCTTCATCTCCCGGAGCTCCACAGAGAACCATGGAGCCCAACGGGATCTGCGCCGGGTCAGGGGTCGCAAGGGTACAACACAGTCGAGTGCCTCAGCGGCTGCCTTATCCCAGGCATCAACCAAGGCCTCAACTGGGCTGTGGGTGAGGGCGATGGGTATAGACCCAAGCGTCATCTGGAACCGTTCCGGATCCATTAGGCGCCTGGGGCGGAACCACCTGGTCGGTTCCGCCGCCCAGCAGTGGGGGGTAGCATAACGGAAGACCAGCCGCAGGAGATAATGGTCGGACCATGACAGGGGAACAATAACCGGTGAACCCCCTCCTAGAACATCCAACCACTGTCAGGACAGGAACACCAGGTCGAGAGTGTGACCCCCCGCATGAGTCGGGCCCTGAATTACTTGGGTCAGGCCCATGGCTGTCATGGAAGCCATGAACTCCCGAGCCAACTCAGACTAGACGCCAAAGGCGCACGGAACGCTGTTACCTTCCCACCGTAGTGGTCCCTATTTTTCTACTTGCATTTTTACATGCTTTCGAACTGCTAGGTTGGCAGAAGCTGGGACAAGTAACAGGTGCTCACTCTGTTACGCGGCACTCGAGATTCGACCCGCCAAACTGACGACCATTTGATCGACAAGCTCAGCGTTCTATCCTTTTTAATTGCACCAGTTTCAACTTGTTTAAATCCTCCTTAAAGGACACATTATTCATCAAGTGTCTATATCCAAATATATCCTAAACCATTGTGGGGTTTTTGCAGCAATTTTACACTGCTGATTTATATTCAGCATGTGATCGACTACTGTTCCAATGAAATGCTAACTGGTTGTTTTAACCCAGATTTGTATAGTACCCCAGCATATTAACACAGTAAAGTGGAATGTATGTTAAAATCATAAATAACTTGGGTTTCATACTGCTATAGTTTTGATGATATTAAATTTTGTTCAGAATACTATAGAATCATAAAGTTAGAAGGACCATATAGAGATCATCTAATCTCTTCTATTTGATAAGATGTTTTAAGTCTGCTATTAATCCTGCCTTGGCATGAAGCCAACTGGGTGACCTGGGCCATTCACTTTCCCTCAGCCCTGAGAAGGAGACAATGGCAAATCACTTCTGATCTTGCCATGAAAACTGAAGGGACTTGCCTAGGTGGTATCAGAGAATGAAATAATCCTAATTTTCCCTTAGTTATTCTTGCTTAGACCATTAGTTCCTAGAGCGGTTTCTTTGGATGAGGACTAAATTGAACTGAAAGAAGAATGGGGGAAAAAGGAAAGGGTAAAAAAAAAAAAGACCTGCCCTGCCAAACTCCAGTCTCCGTTTAGTAGTTCTATATCAGGGGTCTTCAAACTTGGCCCTTTTATGACTTGTGGACTTCAACTCCCAGAATTCCTTAGCCAGGCACACTGGCTGAGGAATTCTGGGAGTTGAAGTCCACAAGTCATAAAAGGGCCAAATTTGAAGACCCCTGTTCTATATTCGTCTAGAACTGTTGTAAGTCATCAAGAGCAGTATCCCTAATCAGACACCATGGTCAATCATTCAGGAAACTCTCAGCAGTAGTTAGCAGTCAATCAGAAAGCTGCAGCAAACAATTAGCAATCTGTTCTCTCTCTTTTTTTGTCTTCCAACACATTGCCTAACTCCTGTTTGCTCTGCCTGTTCATTCACTCATAGAACAGTTTATTTACATAGGAATAAGGCAATGTTTACTCGTTTGTTTTATAAACTTTTGTATGTTTGCGTCCTTCAATTGGAGGTTGAGGCAAAGGCATAAATGTTTTGTGTGTGGTTCCAAGAATTTGGGCTGAATAATCTCCTTAATTTCACTTACACTTTGTCAGTTGAACCTAGTTTTTCTTCCTTACAGAAATAGAAAAAACTATTATTTTAAAAATCAAAGATGAAATAGTGTTTTATATATGCTATTCTGGGTACATAAGATTACAAGATATGTCACTGAAGTAATTGAATACCTGTCTTGCTCTTTGTTCTTCCTTTCGTATATTAGAGTATATAACTAGATTAAATAGTACAAAATAATTGTGAAAATGAATTCCCTTTGTAAAAGCACACTTAGCAGCAAGAATGCAATAATTTTTACTAGACATGGATAATTTATAGAAACAATTAGATTGCCTTTTTATTGTCAGAACTGATGAGAAAGATATAAAATAAACCAGGATTTAAAGACATTGTATACCTTTTAGACAACATAACTGTTCATAAATCAAATATGAAATTAGAAAGAACACAGGAATCATAAAATTGGATCAGATCCAATGCATATTTATAGAGTTTTATACTCATTTTTATTATTTTTTTTAGAGATCACAATGAGGGAAAATAAAATTAATACAAACTATTAAAAAGTATAAGATTGAAAAGAAAACATAGTACATGTGGAAAAGAAAAAAAGAAAGTATATTTCAAATTGTTATATTCTGCCTCTGCTTTTAAATTGGAGTGCTTGCCAGACCCAGAAAAGTTTTACATAGTTTTGGTTCTTCAAACCCATGGAAGGAGATTTCAGGAAATTTCTGTATGTAGAGTTTACAGTCAACAAGAAGTTTCTATAGAAATTTCTTATCATCTGAAAAGAATGATCTTCTGCATATCCTAAGTTCTGAATGAACTTAGCATGCAGTGCTATTGGTTTTATATAGCAGAAATAAAATAGTAAGGCCACTCACTGTATGTGTGAGACTTATAGTTCCTGAGTGTTGTGTGATTTCCATGGCAGCAGTTGACATATGGAAGCCTTTCTATGTGTTTTTCAGGCTCTCAACACTTATCTTTCCACTTTCTTTCTTCTGCTTATTCTTCAAATAGCAAGCAATCAGTGAGATATGGGCAATTATTCTCTGGTGATTACATTGTTTAGCATGTTTAAAATATACAAAAAAAAGAAAGAAAAAGAAAGATGTTTAAAAAGAACAAAGAACAAAACACCTTATAATTTATTCTTATAGTAATCATTAAGTCTTGACCATGCAAAGTAATACTAATCCTTCCATTATTTTGTTAAAGATCCATCTCATAAATGGAAAGACTAAATCTGAGACAGCTCTGTCACACTGATGGATTTACATCTTCCTACAACTGCCTACTTACCAATGGGGGGGGAAAAATCCACAGTTCTGATTTTTACTAATTTGGCAGCTTCATACGCAATGCTTATCTATGGTTTGATCTGTGATTCTTACTCATATTATCAGAATTTCACACCGAGTGTCACCAAAATCAATTGCTACAATTCTGGAAGCAAGCATGAAGCAAGCCACGGTATTCCAGCTCATACCTCACTAAGGACTTAGCTCCAAGTGACTCTTTTATCCTACTTTTGCCAGCCTGCTTAGGGTGACCACTTTATTTAAATCTAACTCATTTCCTGTTTCAAGAACAAATGCCATTACTTGAGAAGCCATTTTCACTAGCGGGGATAATGCTAAACATTCTCAAGAATCCCCCCCCAACACACACCCCGATTCATCCTATCTTTGTCATAATCTCATTTGGGACAACCTTGTTCTCTTTTCCATATCTTTGAAAATAATAGAAAGATCCAGTCCCCTTTCCCCTCCCCCCACGTGCATTGGAGCACAGGTGTCCAACTGCATCACTTTTCTATTTCACAATTGCAAAGAGGACAGAAATGCTTTACCCTGTAGCCTGGTTACCTAAGTTTGTCCCCTCCTTCGTTTTGAGGACTGGTTTGCTTCACGGTCTTTAAAATTGGCAACTTTAATATTTTCCTGTGGAAAAGCTTTGATGTGCCTCTGTACCCATATTTGGAGATTGTTTCTTGTGACATCATTACAATTGCCTTTAATGAGATATTTATCCCATCTGTTGAGATTTTCTTCTTGAATCCCTGAGCCTTCTTTGTGAGTCAGAAAAATTTACCATTCCATCTGTAACAAGTACAGCTACAGAGGTATATGGGGAACGTCTTAGACCCCACAGTTAGAAGAGCCCTTCTCCTAATTGATCAGATTCATACAGTAATCAATATCTTTTCATTATCTTACTTGGGTCTGCCTTAGATGGGACACTTTCTTTCACTGGTAGGAGATGTCATGTACATTGTGGCCGCTATTGTGCCCTCATTGATTTACTGATCCTAAGCCTGGCTAAGAGGTGCTTTGTCTAGACCAGGGGTAGGCAACCTCGGCTCTTTTATGACTCATGGACTTCAACTCCCAGAGTCAGCTATGCTGACTCAGGAATTCTGGGAGTTGAAGTCCATGAGTCATAAAAGAGCCGAGGTTGCCTACCCCTGGTCTAGACCACTGCTGGATCTGCTATTGTTATAAGCTGTGAGAAATAACCTTGAGGGAGAGGAGGAAGAGCCACAGTCAAGGCAAGGGCCAGATAAATGCCAACCCTCCCCCCCAAAAAAGGAACAGAATTTGATAAAGCACATCAGACTTGACCCTCTGTAGTTCTCCCTACCCCTTCATGGATTACTGCCTTGTCGTGGCGAAGGGGCTTGCGTAATTCAATGAAGCTATGAGCTATGCCGTGCAGGGCCACCCAAGACGGACAGGTCATAGCCGAGAGTTCTGACAAAACGTGATCCACTGGAGAAGGAAATGGCAACCCACTCCAGTATCTTTGCCATGAAAACCCTATGGACAGTACCAAAAGGCAAAACGATATGACGCTGGAAGATGAGCCCCTCAGGTCGGAAGGCGTCCAATATGCTACTGGGGAAGAGCAGAGGGCTAGTACTAGTAGCGCCAGAAAGAATGAAGCGACTGGGCCAAAGCCGAAAGGACGCTCAGCTGTGGATGTGTCTGGTGGTGAAAGGAAAGTCCGATGCTGTAAAGATTTTTTCTCCATAGGAACCTGGAATGTAAGATCCATGAATCAAGGAAAGCTGGACGTGGTCAAACAAGAGATGACAAGACTGAACATCGACATCTTAGGTATCAGCGAACTAAAATGGACAGGAATGGGTGAATTTAATTCAGATGACCACCAGGTATACTACTGCGGGCAAGAATCCCTCAGAAGAAATGGAGTAGCCTTCATAGTCAATAAAAGAGTAGGAAAAGCAATACTGGGATACAATCCTCAAAATGACAGAATGATCTCAGTTCGAATCCAAGGCAAACCATTCAGTATCACAGTAGTCCAAGTCTATGCCCCAACCACCAGTGCTGAAGAGGATGAAATTGACCGGTTCTATGAAGCCCTACAGCACCTTATAGAACTAACACCAAAAAATGATGTCCTTATCATCATGGGGGATTGGAATGCTAAAGTAGGAAGCCAAAAGATAACCGGAATAACAGGCAAGTTTGGCCTTGGAGTACAAAATGAAGCAGGGCACAGGCTGATAGAATTTTGTCAAGAGAATACGATGGTCATAGCAAACACTCTTTTCCAACAACCCAAGAGACGGCTCTACACATGGACATCACCAGACGGTCATCACAGAAATCAGATTGACTATATGCTCTGCAGCCAAAGATGGAGAAGCTCTATACAGTCAGTAAAAACAAGACCAGGAGCTGATTGTGGCTCAGACCATGAGCTTCTCCTTGCAAAGTTTAAGCTTAAACTGAAGAAAGTAGGGAAAAGCACTAGGCCACTCAGGTATGAATTAAATCATATCCCTGTTGAATATACAGTAGAGGTGACAAATAGATTTAAGGAATTAGATCTGATAGACAGAGTGCCTGAAGAACTATGGACAGAGGTTCGCGACATTGTACAACAGGTAGCAACCAAAACCATCCCAAAGAAAAAGAAATGTAAGAAAGCAAAATGGCTGTCTGAGGAAGCTTTGCAAATAGCTAAGGAAAGGAGGGAAGCGAAAGGCAAGGGAGAAAAACATAGATATGCCCAATTGAATGCAGAATTCCAGAGAATAGCTAGAAGAGATAAGAATGCCTTCTTAAATGAACAGTGCAAAGAAATAGAAGAAAACAATAGAATAGGGAGGACCAGAGATCTTTTCAAGAAAATTGGAGAGATGAAGGGAACGTTTAATGCAAAAATGGGCATGATAAAGGACCAAAATGGCAGGGACCTAACAGAGGCAGAAGAGATTAAGAAGAGGTGGCAAAATTACACAGAAGAACTATACAAGAATGAGCTTAATGTCCCTGATAATCACGATGAGGTGGTCACTGACCTCGAGCCAGACATCCTAGAATGTGAAGTGAAGTGGGCCTTAGAAAAGCTGAGCAACAACAAAGCTAGTGGAGGTGACAGTATTCCAGCTGAGCTATTCAAAATCTTAAAAGATAGTGCAGTAAAAGTGCTACACTCAATTTGCCAGCAAATTTGGAAAACTCAACAGTGGCTACAGGATTGGAAAAGATCAGTTTACATTCCAATTCCAAAGAAAGGCAGTGCCAAAGAATGTTCAAACTATCGCACCATTGCACTCATTTCTCATGCTAGTAAAGTCATGCTTAAAATCCTACAAGCTAGACTTCAACAGTATGTGGATCGAGAACTACCAGAAGTACAGGCAGGATTTCGAAGAGGCAGAGGAACTAGAGATCAAATTGCCAACATACGCTGGATCATGGAGAAAGCTAGGGAGTTCCAGAAAAACATCTACTTCTGCTTCATTGACTATGCTAAAGCCTTTGATTGTGTGGATCTTAACAAACTGTGGCAAGTTCTTAAAGAGATGGGAGTACCAGACCATCTTATTTGTCTCTTGAGAAACCTATATGCGGGTCAAGAAGCAACAGTGAGAACTGGACATGGAACCACTGATTGGTTCAAAATTGGGAAAGGAGTCCGGCAAGGCTGTATACTGTCGCCCTGCCTATTTAACTTATATGCAGAGCACATCATGAGAAAGGCAGGGCTAGATGAATCAAAAGTTGGAATTAAGATTGCCGGAAGAAATATCAACAACCTAAGATACGCAGATGATACCACTCTAATGGCAGAAAGTGAAGAAGAACTAAAGAGCCTCTTGTTGCGGGTGAAGAAGGAGAGTGCAAAACTTGGGTTGAAACTTAACATTAAGAAAACCAAGATCATGGCATCTGGCCCTCTCAATTCCTGGCAAATAGATGGGGAAGAAATGGAGGTAGTGACAGATTTTATTTTCCTGGGCTCCAAGATCACTGCAGATGGGGACTGTAGCCAAGAAATTAAAAGACGCTTGCTCCTGGGGAGGAAAGCCATGACAAATCTAGACAGCACACTAAAAAGCAGAGACATCACCCTGTCAACAAAAGTGCGTATAGTCAAGGCTATGGTCTTCCCAGTTGCAATGTATGGCAGTGAAAGTTGGACCATAAGAAAGGCTGAGCGCCAAAGAATTGAGGCCTTTGAACTATGGTGCTGGAGAAGACTCCTGCGAGTCCCTTGGACTGCAAGGCGATCAAACCGGTCAGTCCTAGAGGAGATCAATCCTGACTGCTCTTTAGAAGGCCAGATCCTGAAGCTAAAACTCAAATACTTTGGCCACCTAATGAGAAGGAAGGACTCACTGGAGAAAAGCCTAATGCTGGGAAAGATCGAGGGCAATAGAAGAAGGGGACGACAGAGAATGAGGTGGCTGGATGGAGTCACTGAAGCAGTAGGCGTGAGCTTAAATGGACTCCAGAAGATGGTAGAGGACAGAAAGGCCTGGAGGAATGTTGTCCATAGGGTCGCGATGGGTCGGACACGACTTCGCAGCTAACAACAACAACAACAACAAGTTCTCCCTAGAATAGGGGTGTTCAAACCTGGCCCTTTTATTACTTGTGGACTTCAGCTCCCAGAATTCCTCAGCCAGCGTGCCTGCTGAGGAATTCTGGGAGCTGAAGTCCACAAATCATAAAAGGGCCAAGTTTGAAGACTCCTGCCTTAGAATAAAGACAAGGAAGGGGGTTGGGGGGGGAGAGAGACACATCAAGAGCTGCGAAATTGGTATCGGCCCTTTGAGGTAGACCAGACCCTCTAACAAAAGTAGTTTTAGCATTCATGACTGTGGTGTTTGAGTCATGAATATAAAACTACTTTTATTATTATAGTAATAATAGTGCATGAAAGAGAACACAGATAGTCCTGTATTGGGGCCAGAATCTCCACTGCTAAGCAAGGCAGTTGTTAAGCGAGTCGTGCCCAATGTCAACAACCTTTCTTGCCGTGGTCGTTAAGTAAATCACTGCGGTTGCTAAGTGAATCATGTAGTTGCTAAGCAAACCCAGCTTCCCTCGCTGACTTTGCTTATCTTCTGGTACAGTCACAAACAGTGGTCACGTGACCTCAGGACCCTGTAACTGTTGTAAATACAGTACATTCCTGCAGCCAAGAGTCTGGATTTTGATCATGTTGCGATGGTCATAAGTGTGTAAACTAAGCTGTAAGTCACTTTTTTTCCAGTGGTTGTAAATTTGAACAGCTGCTAAACAAATGGTTGTAAGTTGAGGGCTACCTGCATTTGCTTTTTTTGTAAAAGAAACACATTTAATAGAAATCTTATTTATGCACTTTATAACAAATTGTCATACTTTTCTTAATTGTATCATTGCTCAGAAAGAATGTTGTCCTTGATTACAGCAATTACAAGCCTGGATGACTACCTCTAGAAAGAATTATGTTTTTGCAGTAATATAAATGGAGAGAAGGGAATCCGGGTGGGGGGTGGTGGGGGGGTGGGGGGGTGGTCCTTGGTGCTCTCTGGGCTTGCCTGTTTTCTTGCAGATATTTCAGTCCCCTAACTGGGTAGTATCATCAGTGCTAGAAGGGAATTCATAAAGAAAATTATAGTCTTATAGTTCTATCCTCCTCCTTTAGTCATGCCTTCTGAATAATTTGCTTCCCATTAGTACAGCATGGCTACCTGTTAGGAAAGTGATTATTAGGTAGTTTGGGATAACCAAATAATACCTTCAAAAGAATGTCAACATATTGCAACAAGTTGAGTTCAATTAATTTATTTCAATGGCTGGATGTATTTTCAAGAGTAAACATAGAACATCAACAAGCATTATATATTATGAGCCAGACTAATTGGAAATTAATTTCAGTATAAATATCTGTATATAAATTTTGAAATATTTCCAATTATAGCTGCAACATACTTCTTTTTAAGGCTCTCTGATCAAAGTTGAAATCCGTAGTTCCAATACAGGTAGTCCTTGACTTATGACCACAACTGAGCCCAAATATTTATGTTGCTGAGACAGTGAATTTTGCCCCTTTTTATGATCTTTCTTGCCACAGTTGTTAAGTGAACACTGCAGTTGTTAATTTAGTAACACAGCTGTTAAGTGAATCTGGCTTTGCCATTGGCTTTAGCCAAGGTTATCAGGGACACTGCAACTGTCATAAATATGAGCCCATTGCCAAGTATCTGAATTTTGATCATGAGACCATGGGGAGGCTGCAACAGTTGTGAGTGTGAAAAAAGGGCATAAGTCACTTTTTTCAGTGTCATTGTAACTTTGAATGGTCACAAAATGAACTGTTGTAAGTACGTATTTGAGTTTTCCCTTCCGTCGCTTCTTGGTCTTTTACCTTAAACAAGATCTTTGAATGGGGTTGCGCATCCTCATATGGAACTGATGTGCAGTTTGGGAGTCTTCCTGGAGTCCTGCTCAAAGAGCAGATAATAAGTGGGCCAGAAAGATTTTTGCATAGATTTGTCTTGGGTACCAACTGTGCCCATTCCTGGACTCAGAGGCCCTTTTTTCCATCACTCACAATTTGATTATCTCACATGTGGAGTACTGCAGTATGGTGTATTTGAAGCTGCCCTTGAAGATCACTTGGATGCTTCGGTTGTTTCAGAAACTAGAGATGTGATTCTGTTTGGAGCATGCTATATTATACACCCATGTGACACCTCTGCTCTGTGAGCTGCACTGATTACCTGGGTGCTTCTGAATACTCTTCAGGGTGCTGGTTGCCACCTACGAAGCGTAGGACCCATTTATTTGGGGGCCCATGTGTTTCTCACTGTTTCTGCCCAAAATGTAGCATTAGCTATAGCACTTCGGATTATATACTGCTTTATAGTGCTTTTACAGCCCTCTCTAAGTGGTTTAGAGTCAGCATATTGCCCCCAACAATCTGGCTCCTCATTTTACTGACCTCGGAAGTATGGAACACTGAGTCAACCTTGAGCTGGTCAGAATCAAACTCCCGGCAGTGAGTTAGCTGGCAATACTGCTTTCTAACCACTGTACCACCACAGCTGATGTAACCAAGCAGATTGCCATGCTCTAGGTCACCAGTTCCCAAACTTTGTGGCTTAGTGGCCCGGCAGGGAGGAGATGGGAACCAGGCCGCATGAGCAGCAGGCTGACATACACATCTGCACACACAGCTCAAGTTGCATGAGTGGCAGCACTACCGCGAGTGGGGTGGCTCACCAGCTGTTGTTGCAGCCTGGTGGCCAAGAGGCCACGGCCCAGTAGCGGGCTGCAGACCACTTGGTCTAGTGGATGCTTGTTCCACCAGGATGACCATCTTTCTTTTCTTGTCTAGTTTAATGTTTTATACCTTTGTTATTGATTTTTAATGTTGTATGTTTGTATGTTGAATGGTAGATGAATTGAGTAGATTTAGAATTTAAAGAAATTGCTTGTCATAACATTTTCTGGGATGTTTTTTCAACTTCCTTTTCTATCTTGGATAATTTTAAATAAGGTGATCCTCTCAGGGAAGTTATTGTTTGTCAGAAGACCAGGTGAAGACACTGACAGAACAGATAGACCTTGTAGTGAAATCCCAAGACAGAAAGAAAACTAAGGTCGGATCCTTAATGATATTAGGCCATAGCCACTTCAACATTTTCAGAAAACTGAATATTGCAAAAATATTACAAAATGAATCTTTTGTGAGCATGATCAGTCACAACATACTTGTAACTGCAAATATTGAGAGTAGCTTCTCCTTATCTATTTCTCTGTGGAAACTGTGTGTATTTGTCGCTTTTCCCCTGACACAAACATTTTCAGAGACATCATTCACAGAGACTACTCAAACAATAAAAGCAAATTTCCATTATAGACATTTTTTCTTATGGAAGTTTCTATTCACTGGCATGGGAAGGTTGTTAGACTTCTGAAAAATAGTGTGAAGGTGGAGTCATTCCTGCCAAAGGAATTACTCACAGTTATGCCAAATATTTTTCAGCAATGCAGTCCCCTCTCCCTTGTATGCAAATAAGTGGATGCTACAATATGACCTTATAGGTTCAATGACATATATTGGGTGCAGGGAATATGTGAAAGCCATGCATGGCAGTTTTTACCAAATTCTCTCTTTGGGACAGTTCATTGCTGTGCTTCATAGTCTTCATTGCACCATTGCTCTTTTGAGTTGCAGTTATTTGCTATTATACAAATCCATATGCATAGCATCTACTGTCGTCTCAATCAATTTAAGTGTGCTGTTTTCAATCCACAGACCACCCCACAATAAATCCTCCTGCTTGTATTCTGTATAATTTTGTAAGGAATGTTTTGATAATGTTTTTCTACTTAGCACATTACATCCGGCCTCTTTTTATAATAATGTAATCATGTACAATGTGACACCACCATGTCCATGGTGCCAAAGTTTTACAGGCAGTGGATAATGCAGAAAAGAATGAGGGAGAGGGATAAGCGGTTGTGGCTGATACTTTCTGTTGATAGTTCAATTTATTTTTATTTTCCTCTGAAGAGCTACAAAATAGAGCCATTTCAAAGAGGGCAAACTTTAATTTTGCACTTAATTTTATCTTCAACTCAAATAAATAAATAAACACTGACACAGATTTACATAAAATCTGTAAGAATGCACACATTGATTTATATGACTGAAGAACTGGTGTTTTAAGCATACTTGGCTTAGCCGAAGGAATCCTTGTATTGTTGTGAGCATGTGGAAACAATAGATCGGTGACAACAACAGCAATACATAGTACCACTAGGTGCTATTTATTTATTTTGTTTACAAACTATTTCCTTTCCAAAATTCAAGGTCATGTCTTTCTGTTTCCAGGGGAATTCTTGTCCTGGAGAGAAAAACCATCTTTCACCTGCAGTCTTGATCTTCATTAGCTGATAAGGGGGGATTTGCAGCATTGGCAATAAGTTATGCTGGTGGTTGGCTGACTGCCAAACCAGGCTGCTGTTTAAGATACTGGGGGCTCTCGCTCTTTTTCTCTCTCGCCCTTGTTCTCTCCCGGCAGCGTTCTGTGTCCCCTCTTTGCAAAAAGAATACCGTATAAGGTTGGTTGTGGGTTTTTGTTTTTTTTAAAAAAATCCCCTTGGAAATGAGGTGCTGTTTGTTCCTGCTTGAGAAATTAGACATCTCTTGATTTTGTGATGGGTCCTATTTAGGAGGGATTTGATTGTGGGAAATTTTGCTGCTCAGGAAGAAGCAGTCAGAAATGCAGCAGAATCCCTAAGACCAGCTCAGAATGCACTTGGGTTTTCTTTGGCTGGTTGCTGAGCGATTTCTCTACAGATGGCTGTATGTGTTAATACCTCACCTCTAATATTTGGAATATGAAAGAAATGTGACTCCAACGTATGAAATGGGAAGTAAGTCTGGATTTTCAAACTCTGTTTCTCAGCCAGAACATCCATTCTTCCAGTTTTCCTGCAGGTATGTACATGCTTAGGTTTTTGTTTTGTTGATGAATTTAACCTCATAAAACTGTGCTGGGGTGCCTTGTTTTGCCTGGAGCCATAGGAATACTTGCCGGTAAACTCTCTGAATGAAGAACAAAGGCAAAATTTAACAGTAAATTTCTGATATGCTTTTTTGTTCTTGTTGTTGTTTTTATTAAAAAAGCATGATACATATTAAGCAGCTGATCATTCACGACTAGTTCTAATCTAACCCATTGTTTTCTATTATTGCAAATAGTATTGCTTCAAAAGAAATCCTTTTACTGTAGCATTTTCTAAAAGGAATTTATTGTATGTGTGATAGCTGTTTTCTCAGTCCACTGCACTGAACCCTACTGCAAAAAATATAATTATTGCATGATTCCACTAAAAACACTCCTCAGCCAAATTGTGTCCCCAGTAAATCAGCTTTGCAATGACTAACTTGATTACACTTTCAAGGTTAGAGCAAGATAGGCTTTAAATATTAAATATTTTATGTGGAAAAATAAAGAAGGCTGATATAAACAATCATTGTTAAGTCCCTTTGTGTAAAGAAAGAAAGAAACACTATATTTAAAATTGTTTCAGATCTACCTTTTATAGGCATGTTGTGACAAAGCTAATAGGTTTCAAAACTTAAAGAAATTACTTTTCCTTGTACTGATGTCTAAAGTATAATAAAGAACAAGAAAAGGAGCTAAGCAAGTCATATTCTCAGCTTTCACCAGCTATCTTGGGTTTCTGGCACACCTTTCTGAAGGAATGCAGTCTTTGTTTACTATATTTCATGCCTGTGTCTCCTTCTAGTCTAGTGCAAGAGTGACATAAGTAAGAGCTGGAGTTTAGCTGGAGTTTCTATATAATTACTCATGCATTCAAAATGTGTTTGAGGAAGAAGGAAAAAAAATCAAGTTAATCATTAATGCATCCAAGACACAAAAACATATCTGGCAATAGAACTGAGAATGTTTGCACTTATGCTGGTTTCCATTATAAAACAATCATTAAAAAGTATCGTGAGTGGAGTTCTTTATTGTCTATAGGCCAGTTGTACAGTTTGAAAAACATAGACCATTCCTCCTTGATGTGAGCTTCTACCAGGTTAGAAACAAGACTCCAAAACTAAGATAGTGGTAAATAATTGGTGCATCCTCATTCATGGATTGCACAGACTCATAAATAAAAGAAATATTTGAAGAAGTCCCAGAAATGTTTTACAGAAGTCTATATCCTTCCAGATGTATAGAATGTGACCACACTGTCAGAGACTAATCTTCCTACTTCACATAGGATGGGAGGATCAGGAATACCTGGCTGTACTGCTACATTTGCTTTGGGATATTGAAGGACTTAATTAGCAGTTACATCTATGTTGAAGTCACTTGGAGAATGAAAGGTTGTTGTACATTGTTGTTTCTCATTCATTTTTTGGAGGTAGATCAGAGGTCCCCAACCTTTTGGGCACTAGGGACTGGTTCCGTAGAGAGAGGTTTTTCTGTCTACTGGGGGGTGCATGGTTTTATGTGATGCCTGCATCCTGCAGGTGGGGCTTTGCTTGTTTGTGTGGACCGGTTGCTGGCATGCCGTGGCCAGGTACTGGTCCACGGACCGGGGTTGGGGACCCCTAAGGTAGATGATGGTAGTAATCATAGGCCTAGTTTGGATATGTCTTGGAAATCACTTCAGCAAGATGCCTATCCGATATTGATTATGGAGGCACAGCATAGCTGATAATGGTTCCTTATACTCAGTGAATATGTGGCTATTTAGATCTTTACATTTATTTTTGTATTTTTCATTCCTTTTTATCTATATAATTTCAAATAAGAAATAAGCAGTTTGAGACTTTAGTGTCATGTATTGCTTCCATTTGGGTGGAAGTGTGTGTGTGTGTGTGTGTGTTTAATTATAATTGCCAAAAATCAGTGGTACAGTTTTGCATCATGCTGAAGTGGGAAAAAGTGAATATTGCTCTGAAAGCCTTAAATATGGTTTACATGATAACACAATTTTGTAATAAAATTCCAGACTCTACCTCCGAAGCCTAAGAAAACAGGAACAATCTTGGACCCAAAACATCCATGACACAATCCCATCCATTGTTCATTATAGCTCAGTCCATTGTCTTCCCAAAATGTTGCATAGTTCTTGGTCACCAAAACTCCTCCAGAGTAGATAGGTGTTCTCTTAACATTTTCTTGCCTATTCTGACTTATATTCTGATTCTGTACAGTGCTGTTTTTAATAGGTTGGTCTGTTTTTTTCTTTTATGGGTAAAGACAGGTACAAAGAATGAATTAAGCAGTTCTGCTTTCTCCCTGCTATCCATCACCTCTTTGCTGACTTCTCCCATTAGTGGAATGATCGTTCTCTTGACTTTTTTCTTTTTTTTTTTTTACTTATTGAAAGAAACTTTTAAAAATTATTTTTGGCATTTGTTGCAAGTAGTTCATTCTAAGCGCTAGCTTTCTTGTATTCATCTTTTCAAATTCAGGATATTTGCTGGTATTCTGTTTTAGTTATGTGTGTCTCTTTCCATTTTTCATATTATTGTTTTTGCCTCTTAGTTTATCAGAGAACTCTTTATCAGACCATGCTGGTTTCATCCGGGGTTTCTTATTTTTCTTTCTCAGTGGTATTGTGCTAGACTGGGTTTTTATAATCTCATTTTTCAGTTTCCCAAGCATCTTGAGTTGTTTTCCCCTTTAAGATTTCCATCCATGGAAATACTCCCTAAGCCCTCTCTAGAGCAGTGTTTTTCAACCACTGTTCCGTGGCACACTAGTGTGCCGCGAGATGTTGCCTGGTGTGCCGTGGGAAAAATTGAAAAGTAATTATAAAATACTTTCTTTGTGTTTATTTGATTCCTATTCAAGAGAATTACTTTATATATAGTCAATATAGGCACAGAGTTAAATTTTTTAACATTTTCTAATGGTGGAGTGCCTCGTGATTTTTTTCATGAAACAAGTGTGCCTTTGCCCAAAAAAGGTTGAAAAACACTGCTCTAGAGAACTGTTGAATCAGCTCTTTTAAAGTCTAAGACACTAGTTTGACTTTGTTCGATTATTTGTGAATTGAATGCCAATATGTCATGGTTATATAACTTCAACCCTTTCTATCATTTCATTCCTGTTGGTAAAAATTAAGTCCAGTATAACTGACCCTCTTCCTTTTGCATGACAAAGTTATCTGCTAGGTTAGTCAGGAACATATATTTGATCTCCCACTTAGTGCAGACAGGGTAGTTAAAGTCCCCCCTCCCCCCTCTCTCTTTTTTTTTTAAAAAAAGCCCTAATGTTTAAGTAGTTAAACATTAACATTGTTGGAGATGACTCTAGTGATCTAATGTTACCATTGTTGTTCTAGAGTGATCCTTTTTACTGTAAAGCTCAGTATGCCTCCTCTTAAATATTCTAGTTTAGAAAAACAGATAAAGCAGACTTTTAAACAGTAACTTTACTATTTATTAATAGTAGGGATATTCATTTTGAAAGAAAGAGACTGAAATCAATTTTCAAGTACCAGTATGCAACAGGCCTCTATCCAAATGTGTATCCCTATCAGCTTTAGGATGGGATAAGCAGCCTTGAACAAGGTATAATGTAATAATTTAACAATTGCAAAGCAGTTCATGGTGGTTTTTCTCTATTAAGGCATTAAACAAGATTATATATTATATCAAGAGCTATTGAATTTGGCATGCATTGGCTGCCTTTCTATGTGGATGCTTGGTTGAGAATGGTGAAACTTTTCTTTGCAGTTTTCTGCTGTTTCTTTGTAGCTTACACGGGTTGTTTGCAGATCTGGCATTTCACTATTATCTGTGTCAGATTTTTTTTATCAGATTTAAGCAAGACATTGTGTGCCTTGCATCAGTGCCCAAGCATAATAATGTACTAGAGAAACAAGGTCATAATCTGAAGCTCAGCCCAGACAAGACAGATGAAATAGTAAGTATTACCAATTTGGGGGCTATTCTGCTAAAATATGAAAAAATCTGCTAAACCTTGGAAATCTTGCTGACCCAGCAATGTCATTGAAGTTGGCTTTGTTGGCTAGGTAGTTTTGAGTACTTTTATATGCCACATATGGCCACATCAAGGTCATCAACAGTTTTAATCTTTAATAGCTCGATGGTTGGACTCCTGCATATTAGAATGATTCTCTTTTTCATGTATATTTAACTAAGTCTGTGTGATCTGTACCAGAAATTGATTCCCTATTAATGTAGTAAAATAGATACTGCCAAACTTTCTTGATAGTGACCAGTGCTTTTTTTGTAAAAGAAAAGGGTGCCGGAACTCACACATGTCATACACACATGCCTTGCCTACCCTACAAGGTTCTATCCAAAAAAGGTGCCGGAACTCCGTTCTGAGCGTTCTATGAGAAAAAAAGCCCTGATAGTGACACTCTAGCTGCATAATATCACCTACCAGAGACATTTGCTGCAGTGCTAGGTAAAGTTTGAGGGGGATAGGGTTTAAAAATATTTCTAATGTTGCAAAACACTAGTTACCCATTGCATATTTTAGTAGTTCATTTATATTTGGTTTATAATTGTTATTTTTTACTATGGAAATTTTTGCATTGTAAACATATTATAATTGTAATTTATTGCATATTATAAATTGTTAATAAGGTGGTTTCATGTAGTAAATAGGCTTTTCATCTAATCCATGCTTTAATAGCAAAATCAATAATTATGTGGTGGGTACCATCCCTACATAAAAAATGTTTTTGGATCTAGTTAAGGGTTGTTTAAGGGATGAAATGGGTACCTTAAGCTAAAAACTGGTTGCATAATAGAAATCAAAATCAAGACGTATACTGGAAGAAAGCATAATTACTCTCATAATAACTGGTTGAACCCCCAGATAAGACATATTGAACAACTTCATTTTGTTTTGGAACCATTTGCGTTATTCTAAATCAACACAGAAAGAGATGGGAATCAGTTTGAGTTTGTGGGTTAGGAAATTTTCCTGAATCAATTCAAAGCCATTGGTATATTTCTCTAAGCAATATACTATGTTTTTTTTGTCCCCATGTTACTGACTTCATTTTGCATTCAGCTGTAATTACAGTTCCGTTATGTCTACATAACAGAATAGAAGGAAGTCTAGAAGCACTCTATTCTATCCCTGATAAAGACAGGCTAACCAAGCCGAGTGTACACGTCTGAAATTTCAGCAGTATTTTATCTAAGTAATTAGTAGGTGGAAACATCTCAGGTTGGAGGAATGAGGAAAGAATTCATACTGAAAGGGTGACAATGTGAACCAACAATATTAATAATTAAATATGAAATCACCAGAGAAAATTGTGTATTCCTGGCTGAGGAATTCTGGGAGTTAAAGTCCACAAGTCATAAAAAGGCCAAGTTTGAAGACCCCTGTTTTAGAAGCAAGAATTTCTGTCCTGTTTTGTATTAGTTAGGTTATGTTGGGAAATAAGTTCTAAAAAGAATAGTTTAACTTATATTTGGTTTAGGGCAGGGGTGTCAAACTCAATTTCATTGAGGGCCGCATCAGCATTGCGGTTGCCCTCAGGGGGCCGGGTGGGTATGGCCAGGGTGGGCGTGGCCTACTGGGTGGGCGTGGCTAGAGTGTGTATGGCCTACTGGGTGGGCATGGCCAGCTCTACATCGTTCGCATCAAGGGTGCCTATGGGGGCCTGGGCAGGAGTGGGACAGATCTGAGGGTCTCTGGCAGAAGGAGGGTCTCTGGGCCAGGGCGAAGACAGTGGGGGCCGTTCCCTCACTGTTTCCAGGATGGCTTCGTGGGCCACATGAAACCACTTTGTGGGCCGGATCCGGCCCCCGGGCCTTGTGTTTGACATGTCTGGTTTAGGGGGGAAAAATTAAGAACAGACAAAATAGCAGTTTTTATATATCTCAAAGAGTGCCATACAATAGATGATAGAGGACAGACAGACAGACACTGACAGATACATAAAGTTTAACAATGTAAGCATATAGGTCTTTAATAACGTAAACACAATGATAAAATAGCAGTACGCCAATAGTATAGTGCAGTATTATGAGACTATTTTTCAGCAGTGTAACAGAAACAGTTCTTATTAGAAATAAATAAATAAAATACCAAAGCATGAAATGTTCTGTGCTTTGTTTTTAATGTGTTGATATATTAATATTTAAAATAAATTCTTGCAAACCATCAAATTGTTAATGCACACTTATTTTCCTTTACATGTATAGATAACTAAAAAGTAACTGTTTTAAGAGTACAAAATATTACTTGAAGATTGCTTAAGATATATTGAGAATCCAAACTTGCACTTATTTATTGTGTGCATAATGTAATCCTTTTTTGTTGGCATTTCAGTTTTAGCAGTATTAACAGCTAAAAGTGGTGATGAAATAGTGCTTTTCACACATTCATTAAGGCAACTGGTTATTCTAGTATTCTCAAATAATATGCTCCAATCTGGATGAAAACATTCAGATTCTCTATAGGAATGCAAGGAGATGATATCAAGAAAAGCTTTCTTTCCTCACTTTTGCCATCATCACTGCCTCAGAATAAGCTCTAGCAGAACTTCCTTACTTCCTTACTGAGATTTGATGATATTTCAAATGCTGCTTTCCCTGAAACCTATTTAGATGAAATGCTTTCTTCATTTTTTTAAAAAGAATGTTTGACTTTTTCAATAGAATGTTTTGTATTATTTATTTTTCCCCAGTTGCCATGTTTTTATTTATCAGAAGGAGTCGGGAAGCACTTTTACAATATTACAGCATTTTGATGAAGTGAACTCACAAAATGTCATGCCTTTTAATGTAATTTGTTGATCATAGAAGGTGCTATCAGATTTTCCCAATTTTTGGCTACTGTAGACTAACCCCACTCTCATTCTTCAATGCTTTTTTTAGCATGTCTTCTGATATGTCTGTCAAACACAAACTTCTTAAGATAAATATGTGGGCAGGCTCACTTTACTTTTTCTTCTATTTCCACTATATCTCATCTGCTTTACCCCTTTCAATGTTTTAGGAACCTAACGAAGGATATTTAGACAAATTATGTCTACCTTACATCAGAATGTCAAAGTCAGATGAAATCCACAGGAACATTATCATCAATGTACAGTAGTAACTTAACTGCAGGAATTTGGCTGTTTCCGTAATTCAGTTAAATGACTTATTTAATTAAAAGTCTGTCCTATTGTCAATCCTTTAAACCTATCCACACAAGGACATACATACATACATACATACATACATACATACATACATACATACATATATGTATATGTATATGTATATATCCACACACACCCTGCAATAAATATACCGCTGTTTCTTCACTTTGTAGAAAACAGATTGGAAGAAAGAAGCTTGAAATGCTATTTTTCTTAGAGAAGCAGAGAAGAAAAGGCTCCTTAGTAACATTGTTTTTCCATTGTGCTGAGAAAAGAAACCTACTCTCATAATCTGACAGTGTATTTTATTTTTCTGCTTCTTCTAGGAAACGTGTGATTTCAATCTTTTTAGTACCGGCTGCTTGCAAGTTTGGGATCAGAAATGGGGGAGGGGTTGTCTAAGGAGACTGTTCTAAGGAGCAGTCCAAGCACTCTTAACAATTTATCTCCCAAATATCTAGTTTTACTAAATTAGAAACCAGAGACTGCATCCTACCCAACAACTATCATAAACCTTAAAGCTGCTTGCGCTCCTAAGCTCCACCCAGTATTCAGTTGACAAGGGCCTTCAACTCTGCATGCTTCGCTGTCTTCTACTGTCGACTCTCTCTTTCTGGAAAAATAGACTTCACTGCCTCCTTGCCTCATCTCCCAGTCACTATCGGTTAAGGATTGGCTGGGCTTGGAGAGGAGGATGCTTTCAGCTGACTTATCTTTCAGCATCTTTTCACCACTCAAGATGGCTCCTTGTTTCACTGCCTTCTCAGCGGAAAGAATCACACAGAGTGAAATGGAGGAGGTTCCTTTCTGTTGGTATGCTACAACTGTCCATAATAGAAATACCTGCTCTCTCTTCAGCCTCAGGAGTTTCTATTCTATGGGTGGTCTTTGAGTTTTAAGTGTTCATTTAACAACTGTTGGAAGTTGCGACAGCGTTGAAAAAAGTGAATTGCAACCAGTATTCACATCCCCATAATCATGGGATCAGAATGTGAGGGCTTGAGCATTAAGACGCATTTAAGATGGCTGCAGCATCTCGGGGTCACGCGGTTGCCCTTTGTGGTCTTCCTAGCCACAAATGCTCAACAAGCTCAATGAGCAAAGTCAATGGGGGAAGCTAGATTTACTTAGCAACCATATGATTCACTTAACACAGATTTGGGCATTTTGCAGCCTCCGGGCATATAGGACTCTTTGGTTGTCTCTGTTTGACCTGTGTGAGGTCAATCAAAAATTAGAAATCTAATGTAAATAAGCATGCCACTGTGGGGGGGGGGGAGAGAAGAAGCTGGATTGGATCCAGCTCTGTGAAGTCTGTGCCCTCCTTCAGTCAGCTGGTGGCCACAGGAGGGCAAGGAGATAAAATCCTTTTCTGTGCCTCTGCAGCACCCACCCCTTGCTTGGAGCAGCTTGAGGAGCTGACGTGATGGAGTTTGAGAATATCAAACCAGGTTTCATTATCAGGTTACTTTGGTTTAGCCCACCACTACTTTCCCAGTTTCTTATGTGGCCCCCTTGGGAAAATTAATTGCCCATTTAACAACTGCAGTGATTGCTTAACAACCATGGCAAAAAGGTCATAAAATTGAGCATGGCTCGTGTAACAACTGCCTTATTTAGCACAGAAATTCTGGTCCCAATTGTGGCCGCAAGTCAAGGATCACCTCTATATTCATTACACACCAGAGAAGTGTGAGTTGGAACAGGAAATAATGTAGGAGATGGAAATTAGCTCCCCTAGAGTTAAAATTACATTCCTAATACTGTTGCACTCTCAGACTTTTCTAGTAATTCCAAGCATTTACAACTAGATTTTATTTATACCTAATCTCAGAACATTGGGACCAACTTTTTAAAAAATGTTCATGTACAAAAGCTTTTCCCTTCTACACAACACGCTCATTAATAACTACATTAATTTATATTTGCAAAAAATAAAATATTGAGAAGTTTTCTGGAAAAACATTGTTTCACGTTTTTCTTTCATTCAAGATATAAATTCCATATGAAGTGAGATAAATCAGTTCCCTGGAAATGAGGGCTCTCATGTAATCTAAATAGGTCTGTATCCAAAAGATTAATCTTACTTAACTGAATAAACATTATTTCACAGAACTGATTATTATATTAAACCATACAGTACATTCCTCAGGTATATATTATTACAAGTGTATTACATATTTGTAAAGTTCTTCATTCTTCTATTTATGAAGATATTTATTATAAAGCAACTGTTTATGAACTATCCCAGTGTAGAAAGCCAAGAAGATGGCATTGAAAGAAATATTCAGAAAACAGAATTTTACTTTTTCTGTCAGTTTTCTGATCTGGACTTCTTGTAAGGCTGATACTGCCTCTTGAATAACTACATAGTTATGAGTAGGAGTTATTTTCATCTTCCATTTTTTCCGTAATATAAAAAGGTTGTTACATATTATTAATAAAATACGTTGTCCAGTAAATCCCTACTTAGGCAATCTGGTAACTAAAGGGCATTTTTCCAACCAGTCCAATCATATCACAACATTGAGGTCCCACCTCTCCAAACAATAACATGTCACCATGCCCCCAAAATGGTCACCAACATTGTGCTTCTATTGATATAGTAAGTCGTCCATCTCTACCTAATAACTGGTCCTGTCCCTGAATAACTGCTATTTTATTGTGGCCATATCAGAACAAATCTTATGTAATCTAATCTATCCTCAGAGTTCTGTGATCTGAACTGAATCAAGACATTTCATCTAAGGAGAAAACTATAGAGCAGAGCAAAGCAGAGCAGAGTAGAGTAGAGTAGGTGGAAGGGACCTTGGGTGTCTTCTAGTCCAACCCTCTGCTCAGGTAGGAAACCCTATACCATTTCAGACAAATGGTTGTCCAGTCTCTTCTTAAAAATTTCCAGTGTTGGAGCATTCACAACTTCTGAAGGCAAGTTGTTCCAGTGGTTAATTGTTCTAACTGTCAGGAAATTTCTTCTAGAAATAAGGACAAATTTCCTAACAGGTAGAACAATCAATCTTTGGAATGGCTTGCCTTCAGAAGGTGTGGATGCCCCATCATATGTTAATAAACAATAAATCATCTCAATAAAAATTTAATTGGTAAATAGCATAGACATAATTTCATAAAATGTAAAAGTGAATTTGTATAAAGTAATTTTATTCATGGTGCAGTTTCACTGAAATCTTAATTATATTAGCTGTATCTTTACTGTTAGCAACATTTTAAAACATTTTCATTTGAACTGCAAAATGAATTGCAGTAATTGAATTTCTGTTGTCTTCCTAGTTAACAGAAGATTTTTATAGTTGCCATGGTGATATTTGAAGGTAGTATAAAAGTAAATACTTTTTTAAAAGGAATGATTACAGTCAATTGAACAAAATTTTCTGAATAAAAATGTGGATGTTGGTTTAATGGACTTATTTCATATTAAATTTGAGAATTAGTTTACCTGAATATTTGAAATATTGTAGATATTTTACCCATAAAGAAGCATAGATAAAATTCCTAATTTCTGTGTCATACTTTCTTGAAGAACCTGGTTAAGTAAAAATGCTACTTATAATAGCAAAGTTTAAAAGATGCTTTAGCAGTGTCTTCATTCACAGCAATTACAAGTGATAAAGTGTATACATGCCATTAAAATTGTATCTGATAATTTTTATATATCAAGCTTTTATTAAATATATAAAAGCAGACCTACACTGTTGTTACTGTTAATCCGTTTTCACCCACAAAAAGATAATAAGCCAATGAGGCAAGGTGGCATAATGGTTAGAATGCAGTATTGCAGGGTAACTCTGCCCACTGCCTGGAGTTCGATCCTGATCATTAAGGCTCAAGGTTGACTCAGCCTTCCATTCTTCTGAGGTCGGTAAAATGAGGATTCAGATTGTTGGTGGCAATATGCTGACTCTGTAAAACTGTTGTAAAGCACTATGGCGCGGTATATAAGTCTTAAGTGCTATTGCTAATCAAACATGTAGTTTTGGTATCACTGTTTGATGGTAAACTTTCTGAGATTATAATTTTTGTATTCAACTCCCACCTACATAATCACCTGCTCACTAACGCCACATATTTTATATTGGCTTCCAAAAAAATTTGCTTATTTTCTCTTCCCTATTTGGCTGTTTGGAATCAGGAATAAGTTAAAATCTAAATTCTAATGATAATTTCTTCTGTTTTCTGTTGGTTTGCATCCCAGATCTTTTCTTCCTTAAAATTTTAAATATAAATTCAATTGCAATAATTTTCTTCATTTACCCTTGCTATGATTATTACTTTTATTTCAATTAGTGCAGAACTTTAGCTTCATTTTTTGTTTGCAGATAACAAGGCTGTTTGTCTAATTATAACTAATGAATTGTTTTGGTGGCAGCAGCTTCAATACAGATAGTTCCCGACTTGAGACCATTCACTTAGTGACTGTTCAAAATTACAACAGCACGGAAAAAAGTAACTTATAATCAGTTCTCACACTTAACAACCATGGCATCCTCATGGTCATGTGATCAAAATTCAGGCAGTTGGCTACTGGCATTTATTTAAGATGGTTGCACTGTCCTAGAGTCATGTGATCACCATTTCCAACCTTCCCAGCTAGATTCTGTCTAGCAAACTCAATGAGGGAAGCCTGATTTGCTTAACAACTGCATGTTTCACTTAACAACTGCAGTGATTTGCTTAATAACTGTGGCAAAAAAAGATCATAAAATGGGGCACAACTCACTTAGCAACTATCTTGCTTAGCAGTGAAAACGTTGGGCTCGGTTGTGGTTGTAAGTCGAGATCTACCTGTATTTCTGAAAATGTAAGTGTGATTCAGTTGTTACAAAGAAGTACTGTACAGCTGGATATTTTATATACATTTGAAACAAAATAGCATTGCTTGTTACTTTTAGCCATAATTGCAAAAAGTATCTGAAAAATAATTGTCATGTTTTTGTCTTATATTGTCTTATATTTGACTTTCAAAAATTGTAATCATCAATACAATTGTGAAATGTTTAGCTTGAGATTTACTGCTACAGAAGTTGGTTTTGAGAAAACTTAGTCTGATCATTGAAAGTATTTGATTCCCTATAAGCAGAACTACCGGTATAAATCCAGATTTCAGATAGGTAGTGTGTTCAGCAGGAAAAATAGCTTTGTTAACAGGAAATAAAAATACTTATTCATTAGTAGTTAGGCATTATCTAGCTAACTCATATTTCTGCCAACATATGTAATAATTCATATCCAGACAATCCACTAATGTCTTTAATCCCAAATCTCCAAATTAATTTTTTTCAGTTGACTGTCACTTTTTCTCAATGTCCAACTTTCACACTTTTCCTTGTGGTCTTCTGTAAGTTTGTCATTGATTGTCTCGCCAAGATTAATCTCTTTACTTCTCCAGCACACTTTTCTTGCCTTGTTATTTTTCTCTATTTGTTGACATTCCTGGCAGGAATATGTTTTTTCTTGCTTGCTTGATGTTACAAGTATATATACAGTCATTGTACATATTGGTTTGTATAAGAATATCTAGTTAAGACATCTGTAAACATTTGGATCACAAAATATTCTTGTTTTCTATGATGCTTTTAGAAATTATCATTTGATATAGTCAGTGCGGTACTACTAATATAATGTATGGAGCTTTTAAAAGTCGAAAATAGTGCAGATATTACAGGCATTTGTAACTGTGTATTTAGGAATGTCGAATCCAAAGGTCCTTTCATAATCCATTAAAAATCAGTCTAAATCTCTTTGGGAATCCAATTTTTATTATGCTGTATTTTTCCTAATTTTATACCTGTAGTAAGTGTTGAGAAGGTTTTACCACAATTTCTAAGGCATAATTTGATAAGGGAATTTCATGTTCCACGTGGTTGATTGTGATATGTGCATTAGATAAATGCATCAATAGATATCAGGACTTATACTTACATTATTTCACACTTGAGTGAATTATTTCAGCTTTCCATGCTAGCTAACTGTCTGTTCTTAAATGTATTTTATTCTTCATTGTCTTTGTTCACCTGCCACAGGATATTGTGCTTCCACTATTTTTTACTTCAGCTGTTAAATCTATTGGAATGAGACAATCATGCACTTCTGTTCTGTTCACATGATTTATTTGTAAGAGACATATTACAAATATGTCTCTTACAAATATTGCTCAGGATCTAGCTAAGTCTTTCCTATATGTTTTAGCACAAGAGATATTTTACAAATATTTTCTGTTACATAAGAGCTATAAAGGCCATGGGTACTTCTACAGTAGCTGTTGCATAGGTGTATGGGATCCTATAAAAGGTAATACTATAGTCCCAAGTGCCCAGTTTTGTGAAAAAATATCATTTGGATTTGCATCTTTTGGATGAATCCTTTCTTGAATACTGTCTTGATGCCTATTCAATGATCTGTTGGTAAAGTTACTATCATTCTGCATATGTAAAACACAAATGTAATAAATAGTCACAGATTTAAGAGTAGATATTTCACACAACCCATTTCAAATTTTGCTGTAAATGTCCTGGGATCTAGGAGTTGTAGTTGACATTTTATGGCAATAGTACCAGAGGGTTGTAACAAAAGTCCCAGTAAACAAAAGTTGTGGTATAATATTTTATTCTAATTGTCTTGTATATGTAAATGTATATGGTAGATGTCTATTTGGCAAACAATGGCTATAGCTGATGAATGTGGTAGTTAGCAAATTAAGGGTTTTTTCTTCTCTTTCTCCTTCTCCTTCTTCCTCTCCTCTTCTGAATGTAGGGCACACTACGTTCATTTGGGAGAGATATATAATTTTTTTTATGAGTCATAGATTCTTCTATTTAACAATTACAAAGCCCTTCAAGATTAATCCATCTAATTTCTACAACTACAAATCTGTAATATTATAATGACTAGGTATTTATTCCTAATCCATTTGCCATGGGAAACTGACAGCAAAAAGTATAACCTTTCTAAATATGATTTATTTATCTGAATAACTTAATTGAAATTTTCATCTGTGTAATAATAGTTCTGATAAATTAATTTAGAATGCTCTTTTAAAATGCTTAAAGAGGCAAGCATGACCAGTTCATGATCCCCAAGGATCCACCAGTTGGCACAGTTCAGAATGATTCCTTTCTATGCAGCAATGCACCAAAATAATGGATGCAAAATGTAAATTATTCTGGAAACAAGGCTTAGAAGAAGGAATACCTTTTCAGAGCAGAATTCTAAAAATGCCACTGGATTTCCCAAAATAATATTGAGTTCCTATTTCCTGGTTTTTTAAAAATCTTTTGCAAACTTATTTTTTTTTTAACGTGGAGAACAGAAGAAATGGTAATGTGATATTCCCTCATTGCAAAGTTTAGGCTTAAACTGAAGAAAGTAGGGAAAAGCGCTAGGCCACTCAGGTATCAATTAAATCATATCCCTGTTGAATATGCACTAGAGGTGACAAATAGATTTAAGGAATTAGATCTGATAGACAGTATTGTGTAGTGGGTCCGACGCAAGAGAGACACCAGCCGGTGTGTGAGTTCAGCTCTTTATTGGAAGGGGAAGTGAACTGGGGAATGAAGGCTACCTGGCCTCCTTATATACCTGGCCAGGTAAGCTAACAGCCAATGGGGTTGGCCCTAGATTTCCCGCCGAAACTGTCCAGGCCAACGCCTGGACTTAATTAAGATTGCCGGAAGAATTATCAACAACCTAAGATATGCAGATGATACCACTTTAATGGCAGAAAGTGAAGAACTAAAGAGCCTCGTGTTGCAGGTGAAGAAGGAGAGTGCAAAAGTTGGGTTGAAACTTAACATTAAGAAAACCAAGATCTGCCTCTTCCTCGAGGTTCCGGGAGCGAGGATGTGCAGCCTCCTGAGCTCCGGCTGGTGTACCTGAATGCCAGGTCCGTGGTTAACAAAGCTCCCCTCGTTAGGGATTTAGTTGAGGGTGAGCACGCGGACCTGGTTTGCATCACGGAGACTTGGTTGGGCCCAGAGGGTGGGGTCCCTTTGGTTGACCTCTGCCCACCAGGCTTCCGGGTGCTACATCGGCCACGAGCTCATGGTAGGGGTGGGGGTGTGGCGGTGACTATGAGGGAGACCTTATGTCCGCGGGAGACCACCGTTCCTCAGATAGTCGGGTGTGAGTCTCTCTTTGTGAGATTTGGTTCTGAGGCGCAGTTGGGCTTGCTGCTGGTGTACATTTCGCCTAGTCGCGCAGCGGCAGCCCTGCCCGAGCTGCTCGATATCCTCTCGGGGTTGGTGGTTGAGTTTCCCAAACTTATTGTTTTGGGAGACTTCAATCTACCATCCCTGGGAGGTTCATCTGAGCTAGCTCGGGAGTTCATGGCTTCCATGACGGCCATGGACCTGACGCAAGTAATTTCTGAACCAACTCATGAGGGAGGCCACACCCTTGACCTGATTTTTTTTTATCTGGACGGTGGTTGGATGATCTTGGTGGGGGCTCTCCATTTATTATGCCCCTGTCATGGACCGATCATCACCTCCTGCGGCTGGTCTTCCGTTTTGCCACCCCCCGCCGTGGGGGTACGGAGCCAATTAGATGGTACCGCCCCAGACGCTTAATGGATCCTGATAGATTCCAAGCGGCGCTGGGGTCCCCACCTGCCTCCATTGCTCACAACTCGGCGGATGCCTTAGTGGAAGCCTGGGAAAGGGCAGCCATTGAGGCACTTGACCGGGTTGTACCCTTGCGGCCCCTGACCCGGTGCAGATCCCAGCGAGCTCCATGGTTCTCCGCGGAGCTCCGGGAGATGAAGCGTCGGAAACGGGGCCTAGAGAGCTGCTGGAGGTCTAGCCGATCCGAATCCGACCGGTTGCGGTTAAGAACCCATATTAGGTCTTATCTCGCAGCGATGAGGGTGGCGAGGTGTAATTACTTCTCCACCCTCATCGCGTCCGCAGATAATCGCCCGGCCGCCCTGTTTAGGGTGACTCGCTCACTTCTTAATCAGGAGGTGAGGGAGGATCCCTTTCAGGGTCGTGCCGAGGAATTTAGTCAACATCTGTCGGATAAAATCGCTCGGATTCGGACCAGTTTGGACTCCAGCTGGGCAGAGTCTGGCGATCAGGACACGGGCGGTCTTGTCAATGTTATCTGGGAGGAGTTTGATTCTGTGACCCCTGATGAAGTGGACAGGATTATGGGGAGGCTGAGCTCCACCACATGTTTATTGGACCCGTGCCCTTCCTGGCTGGTTTATGCAGCTAGGGAGAGGACACGAGGCTGGCTCCAGGCGGTCATATCTGCTTCTTTGAGTGAGGGTTATTTCCCCACCGTCTTGAAGGAGGCGGTGGTGAGACCTCTCCTCAAGAAGCCTGCCTTGGACCCAGCTGTATTGAACAACTTTCGTCCAGTCTCCAACCTTCGCTTTCTTGCGAAGGTTGTTGAGAGTGTGGTGGCGCATCAGCTCCCTCTGGTCCTGGATGAAGCGGATTATTTGGACCCCTACCAATCGGGTTTCAGGCCCGGGTACAGCACGGAGATGGCATTGGTCGCTCTGGTGAATGATCTCTGGAGGGCTCGGGATAGGGGATATTCCTCTGTCCTAGTCCTATTAGACCTCTCGGCGGCTTTCAATACCATCGACCATGGTATCTTGCTGCGGCGTCTCAGGGGATTGGGAGTGGGAGGCACAGTTCTTCAGTGGTTCTCCTCCTATCTCCTGGGACGCTCGCAGTCGGTGTTGGCAGGGGGGCAGAGATCGGCCCCTAGGTCTCTCGTTTGTGGAGTTCCTCAGGGGTCGGTTCTCTCGCCTCTCCTGTTCAACATCTACATGAAACCGCTGGGTGAGATCATTCGTGGTTTTGGAGTTGGGTATCATCAATATGCTGATGATACCCAACTTTTCATTTCGACCCCAAACCACCCCAGTGATGCCCTCGCTGTGATGTCCCGTTGCCTGGAGGCGGTACGGGTCTGGATGGGGAGGAACAGACTTCAACTCAACCCTGACAAGACTGAGTGGCTGTACATTCCGGCATCCCGGGACATTCAAAATGTTCCATCACTTTCTATGGGGGGTGAGCTCTTACCCCCCGTGGATAGGGCTCGCAACTTGGGAGTCCTCCTAGATTCACGACTTACCCTGGAAGATCATATAGTAGCCGTGACTAGGGGGGCTTTCGCCCAGGTTCGCCTGGTGCGCCAGTTGCGGCCCTATCTGGACCGGGATGCCCTGTGTACGGTCACTCATGCGCTCGTGACCTCTCGCCTAGACTACTGTAATGCTCTCTACATGGGGCTTCCCTTGAAGACCACTCGGAGGCTCCAACTGGTACAGAATGTGGCCGCGAGAGTTGTCTTGGGAGTTTCCCGGTACTCCCATGTTACACCTTTGCTCCGCGAGCTGCATTGGTTACCAGTTGTCTTCCGGGTGAGGTTCAAGGTCTTGGTTATGATCTTTAAGTCCTTACATGGCATGGGTCCGAGATACCTCGAGGACCACCTGCTGCCGGCGTCAACTCCCCTCCGCCCTGTGCGTGCCCACAGAGAGGGCCTCCTCAGGGTGCCTCCAGTCAGGGAATGTCGACTGGTGGCCCCCAGGGGGAGGGCCTTCTCTGTGGGTGCCCCGGCACTATGGAACCAACTGCCGGTTGAGCTCCGGATGGCATCGGACCTCCGATCCTTCCGTCGCGGGTTGAAGACCCACTTGTTCGAGTTAGCTGGTCTGGCCTGAAGGGGAATATGGGTTTTTTAATTGGTTTTATTATTTTACTATTGCTGTATTTTAATTGGGCATGGTTTAATTCTCTTTTAATTTTTGTATACCTATTTATATATGCCCTGTGAACCGCCCTGAGTCCCTAGGGAGAAGGGCGGTATAGAAATCCAATAAATGAAATGAAATGGCATCCGGCCCTCTCAATTCCTAGCAAATAGATGGGGAAGAAATGGAGGTAGGGACAGATTTTATTTTCCTGGGCTCCAAGATCACTGCAGATGGGGACTGTAGCCAAGAAATTAAAAGACGCTTGCTCCTGGGGAGGAAAGCCATGTCAAATCTAGACAGCACACTAAAAAGCAGAGACATCACCCTGTCAACAAAAGTGCGTATAGTCAAGGCTATGGTCTTCCCAGTTGCAATGTATGGCAGTGAAAGCTGGACCATAAGAAAGGCTGAGCACCAAAGAATTGAGGCCTTTGAACTATGGTGCTGGAGAAGACTCCTGCGAGTCCCTTGGACTGCAAGGCAATCAAACCGGTCAGTCCTAGAGGAGATCAACCCTGACTGCTCTTTAGAAGCTCAGATCCTGAAGTTGAAACTCAAATACTTTGGCCACCTAATGAGAAGGAAGGACTAACTGGAGAAGAGCCTAATGCTGGGAAAGATTGAAGGCAAGAGAAGAAGGGGACGACAGAGAATGAGGTGGCTGGATAGAGTCAGTGAAACAGTAGGCGTGAGCTTAAATGGACTCCAGAAGATGGTAGATGACAGGAAGGCCTGGAGGAACATTGTCCATAGGGTCGCGATGGGTCAGACACGACTTCGCAGCTAACAACAACAAAAAAGTAGATAATTTGCAGTGCAATACATTTTCAGCAAAGTGCTCATACAACTTTTTTTTTTGTCAAAAGCATTTTATGATGGGTCATATATAGCCTTTGAGATAATGTTGACTCCTGTTAATTGCCTGGATTAGCCCCTTCAGTTTTCTTGGCAAAAGTTTCAGAAGTGGATTGCCATTGCCGCCTTCTTAGCGCTGAGAGAGATTGAATGGCCCAAAGTCATCAGTTAACTTTTTACCTAAGGTAGACTACAGTAGTACTCACAGTCTCCTGGTTTCCATCTTGATGCCTTAAGGTTAAATCATTGTATCAAACTGGCTGTCAGAGAAGGAGACAGTCCTTCCACCGTTGCAGTTATCCTCTTCTCTTTACTTCTGTGTTTCCCAGACTTCTCCAGAGAGATAGGTCTTCGCATTATTTGCCCAAAGTATGACATTTTGCCTCTGGTCATTTGTGCTTCTAGTGAAACTTTTGGGTTGAATTGTTCAATGATTTATTTGTTTGTTTTCTTGGCTATTCTGGAGGTATTTTCAAGAGTCATCTCTAACACCAAGGTTCAAAAGTATCAGCGCTCTTTCTATCCTGCTACTTCAAAGTCCAACTTTAACTCCCTCAGAATGTCATAAAGGAAGGCTATAGTCGGCAGTATTCTGATCTTTGTAGATATAGACATAACATGGCATCTGAGGCATTCAGTAAGTGTGTGTCTGTGTGTCTGTGTGTGTTTGTATGTGCATACCTTTTGAGTAACCACTGCACACCTGAAGTAAATAAAAATTGCACAGTGGAAAGAAGATAAAATATTAAAAAATGAACATTGGAAATAAGTTATCTAAGGCTGAAGGCACAAAATGCAACCTATTGTTACGAAAGATAAAGACATAGCTTTGTAGCTGCAATAGAAAGGCTACAAACAGGCATCAGCTGCTAATACTAATACCCATAGTTACTGTCCTTAAAATATTCAAAACCTAGCAACATTGTTAGTTTTCAGCTGCCACTATCCCAAATGGGCCTTAAAAATGAATCTTTAATATATTTCTCTCAGGCATGGTTGGGTGGTCTTGAATGCCTAATTCAAAAATATATCTCTTTGCTAGCAGTGCTAGTTTTTCATATGTTTTAGCATGAATAGGCATAAAGCATTTAAAATAATAGCTACACAAATATGATAAGATGTAAACATCGGATTGAGTTTTTGTAATCACTACTGCGTGCAAATGTAGAAGCAATATTTCAGAAATAGGTATGCAGTAGGCTTATGGGTGAGGTTTATTACTTTATGATAATAAAGACATAATAAATAATTGCTTTTAAATTATATGAGTAGTTAGAGGCTGGTTTTGGAAAGCTAAATCAAAAATAATGAGGCAATTCTGCCTGAGTGTATTAATAGAAATGAAGACAGTGAAGATTTTTGTGACACCTTAAAACAGACATGTCAAACTCACGACGTCACATGATGTCGCACAACGTATCGGGACGGTTTTGCCATTGCCGGCAATGGGGTGGGCACGGCTTCCACGTGATGCATCTGGCCTACTGTACAGAAGTTTGACACCCCTGCCTTAAAGACAAATGTATTTGGAAGTTTAAACATAATAAGTTTTGGCTTTCTTTACTAATTTGTCTGTGTTGCGGTGAAGAGAAGATTAAAACACTGGCCAAAGGGATTCTGAATATGGTCTTGGTGCAAATAGCTAAAAATCTAAGAATACTATATACACTGCATATAACATAGGTGTTTTCTGTTTGAAGAAGGAAATGTCAAAAGAAAGAAAATTTCCGTTCAAACAGTTGAACTTGCTTAAAATAGTATGTTAGACCTTGACTCTAGAAAATAGTTATAATTCAAAACTATTTTATTATTACAATATTGATATATAAAATATCCTTTATTAGAATAGAATTAATTTATTCTAAACAACCAACCTATATTACAGTACTTTAAATGGATAGACTTGCAGGACCTGGCTTTTAATTCTGTGAATTCAGCATAATGAATCTGATTTCATATTTCTATATACATTTTTATGAATCATTTTAGATGGATATCAAATTTTAGTTAACTGATAAAAGGGGTGTGGAAATATATATTAAACACAAACAACGGGTTTATGTTCACATAGGAGTTAACCTGTCAAACATGGATATGCACAATGGGCTCTAAACCTTTTTCTCTGAATAATTGTATTCCAGCTGATTAGATCCTAGTCTTCCACAAAGCACAGTTAACCTTGAGCCTTGCATGAATAATTAACCAGGTAGAAAATAAAGAATGTGAAGGCATTTTACTGGCAGAAAAGATCAGCTGACTTCTGTAAGCAAGTGTGTCTTGTTCGAGTGAACTTCAGCCAGTTTAAATATTTGTTCAAATTCCGTGATACAGTGTATGAGTGTGCCTGTGTATACATGGACGCGGGTGTGGATGTATTTTTCTATAAAGCAGTAGAAGCTAGTGTTCTGTTCCTCAAACGTCAAGTACGATAGCAAAATAAACTCATTCAATTAAACATAAATGCAGCAACAGTGGCAACTTGGTGTACATAGCAACTTTCCAGTTAACTCGGATAACACGAAAGTACTATTAATCATGCTGTAGGCAGCGATATGGAATTGTGACAAGATTGTAAGTAAAAAAAAGAAAATGTGATTATGAAGTGGAACTGCAACAATTTTTAAAGAATTGAGTGGTGGCAGACCTTCTGTAAGATTTCAGGATGACCCTAATAGCAGAGAGTATCTGTAGCTCAGGGTTGAATTGCAGAGTACTTGATGCTTTCTGTGATTGGTTGTTTGATTGTAGTTATTTCATTATCCAATTAGTTAATACCATCAGTGCTTGAAACGTCTTCAAGAAAACAGCCCAGCTCAGTGAACAGCAAAAATTCCACACTGCAGGACAGTCCAGTAACCTACTAGCCTTATTATGTGATCTATTGTGCGCGACAATTAGGAAAATGAGTCCAAATCCAAGATGGCCTCTCTTTGCAGAGGGTTAGACAAAAAACTGGTTTTAAATGCAACCCTGGGCTCTTCCCTGTTCTTCTGCCTTGTCATTTGCAGTTTGTTACCCACTCTAAAATCAGTTTGAAACTTACTCTTCCCAGTAAGCATGTGCAAGTATTGTGAATTTAACTGAATGGTGTGCAGGTTTTCCTTTCCTTTTTTTAAAGAGCCCTGGAACTATGGTTGTCATTGTTCATTTAAATCTGCTTTATGAAGTCCAGCAGTGAAGTCTGTCCAACAATAAAGTCCAGTGGATAGTCCTATCTCCCCGCAGTGCCTTGGCACTTCCATTGGTCCTGATCCAATTAATTTTGAAGGTTAATGACCTCAACTGCTGCTCTTGAAAAAACACAGCAAAAATAGAGCATTTTGCAATGTCTCTGCTGGAACTGCGGAAGAGGTGGTTGCCCTTAGGCAGGAATTCACTCGTTAGCTCACCTTGTGGCTTTTGTGATATGCCCTCCTTCTTTCTCCAGAAGTCAGGTCAACAATCCTTGGTGCTGTTCTTGCCCTCCCATCTAGTCTCTTCTATCCCACAGAACGATGTCCTTTGTCTTTTTTTTTTCTACTGAACCATCCAGCACTCCAGGTCTTGCCATTATTTACTGACCAGTCATAGACTATGGAGGATTTCCTGTGCAGCAAGTGCAACTCCGAAGATTTAGGAGAAACGTTGATAATTTAATCTTTCAAAAACAAAAGCAATGTTTTTGAAAGTGAGTATAGAAACATAGATTGCTTATTTCTCTTAAATAACAGAAGTGGGAACATAATAAATGGATTCTTATAGCATATCTGTATTATATTCAGGAAACTACTGGTAACTCTCGGCTTATTGCAAAAAACATGCTTGTAAAAAGCACAAGCCATTCAGGTGTAATAAGTTTTTTGTAAAATGTTATTTTATGTTATTTGTGCTTGCTTTGGTATTGAACAAGATTTTGAATTTCTTTTCAGCCACAACCACCAAACTACCACATTTAAACATCCAGTGACTGGCCAGATTTCCCCAGAAAACGTGGAGTTCATTTTACAAGAGGAGTAAGTAGATTGATTTGCCTTACACAACGATTCTTAATTCTAATTAGTAGTTGAAGTTCTACAAGCTTATTCTATAACTGCCTATTAGTGTACACTGTTGTTTCATTCCAATTGCTTATGAATAAATGATGGAACAATTTTTCCCATTGTATGGGCTTTCATCCCAGACTCCAAAAATAAAAACGCTTTCCTCCATTAAAAAACTGAGGCTGAATTACATTTTTTATTGTGACACGTGGAAAATTATTAGATACATATGAAAAATAATACACATATCATTTAATTTATTGAATGACAATGAAATTCTAGCCCTTTTCATTTCTTTGTCTTGGCAATCTTCCCACCACATTTCTCACCATGCTTTTCAAAGGTAACCCCTCAGCCTGAAAAGAGTTGTATACCCCTTTTCAAAAAGTGCACAAGTTAGCAAGGAAAAAAAAAGTCTTCAGAATATTGATTTGTGCCAAAACAAAGATAGAAGAAAAGAAAATGCAACTCTTTATGTAAAACATTAAAATATTTTCCTCAGATACAAACATAAGAAAACAGATGTTACGTAGCAAAAGATGTTATAACACTTATTAAGTGTACCAGACCATCAGTTCAAAAATGCTATGAACATAATAGTATTTTATCCTTATTTCAGTATTGTTCATGTATATTATTAATTTTGGGATATTTTAAAAGGATTTATATCTTTAATCAGATGCTTTGTACATATGGAAAAATAAATTTTGCATTTAAAAAAACCCCATATCCTTAAAATATTGTTCTTGTTGTTGTTGTTAGCTGCGAAGTCGTGTCTGACCCATTGCGACCCCATGGCCAACATTCCTCCAGGCCTTCCTGTCCTCTACCATCTTCTGGAGTACATTTAGGCTCACACCTACTGCTTCAGTGACTCCATCCAGCCACCTCATTCTCTGTCGTCCCCTTCTTCTATTGCCTTCAATCTTTCCCAGCATTAGGCTCCTTCCTTCTCATTAGGTGGCCAAAGTATTTGAGTTTCAACTTCAGGATCTGGCCTTCTAAAGAGCAGTCAGGGTTGATCTCCTCTAGGACTGACCGGTTTGATTGCCTTGCAGTCCAAGGGACTCGCAGGAGTCTTCTCCAGCACCATAGTTCAAAGGCCTCAATTCTTTGGCGCTCAGTCTTTCTTATGGTCCAACTTTTGCAGCCATACATTGCAACTGGGAAGACCATAGCCTTGATTATACGGGCTTTTGTTGGCAGGGTGATGTCTCTGCTTTTTAGTGTGCTGTCTAGATTTGCCATGGCTTTCCTCCAGAGGAGCAAGCGTCTTTTAATTTCTTGGCTACAGTCCCCATCTGCAGTGATCTTGGAGCCCAGGAAAATAAAATCTGTCACTATCTCCATTTCTTCCCCATCTATTTGCCAGGAATTGAGAGGGCCGGATGCCATGATCTTGGTTTTCTTAATGTTAAGTTTCAACCCAACTTTTGCACTCTCCTTCTTCACCCGCAACAAGAGGCTCTTTAGTTCTTCTTCACTTTTTGCCATTAGAGTGGTATCATCTGCATATCTTAGGTTGTTGATATTTCTTCCGGCAATCTTAATTCCAACTTTTGATTCATCTAGCCCTGCCTTTCTCATGATGTGCTCTGCATATAAGTTAAACAGGCAGGGTGACAGTATACAGCCTTGCCGGACTCCTTTTCCAATTTTGAACCAATCAGTGGTTCCGTATCCAGTTCTCACTGTTGTTTCTTGACACGCATATAGGCTTCTCAAGAGACAAATAAGATGGTCTGGTACTCCCATCTCTTTAAGAACTTGCCACAGTTTGTTGTGATCCACACAATCAAAGGCTTTAGCATAGTCAATGAAGCAGAAGTAGATGTTTTTCGGGAACTCCCTAGCTTTCTCCATGATCTCAGCTATTTGCAAAGGTTCTGTAGGGCTGTAGGGCTTCATAGAACCGGTCAATTTCATCCTCTTCAGCACCGGTGGTTGGGGCATAGACTTGGACTACTGTGATATTGAATCATTTGCCTTGGATTCGTACTGAGTTCATTCTGTCATTTTGGGGATTGTATTCCAGTATTGCTTTTCCTGCTCTTTTATTGACTATGAAGGCTACTCCATTTCTTCTGAGGGATTCTTGCCCGCAGTAGTATACCTGATGGTCCTCTGAATTAAATTCACCCATTCCTGTCCATTTTAGTTCCTTGATTCCTAAGATGTCGATGTTCAGTCTTGTCATCTCTTGTTTGACCACGTCCAGCTTTCCTTGATTCATGGATCTTACATTCCAGGTTCCTATGGAGAAAAAATCTTTACAGCATCGGACTTTCCTTTCACCACCAGACACATCCACAGCTGAGCGTCCTTTCGGCTTTGGCCCAGTCGCTTCATTCTTTCTGGTGCTACTAGTACTGGCCCTCTGCTCTTCCCCAGTAGCATATTGGACGCCTTCCGACCTGAGGGGCTCATCTTCATATCGTTTTACCTTTACCTTACTGTCCATGGGGTTTTCATGGCAAAGATACTGGAGTGGGTTGCCATTTCCTTCTCCAGTGGATCACATTTTGTCAGAACTCTCTGCTATGACCTTTCCGTCTTGGGTGGCCCTGCACGGCATAGCTCATAGCTTCATTGAATTATGCAAGCCCCTTCGCCACGACAAGGCAGTAATCCATGAAGGGGCCTTAAAATATACAATCAGTTAAATTGTTGAATCCTGAAAAAACATTAAATTGAAGATAGATGGCAGTTAATCTTCTCTTGTCTTGAGTGAAACCATGAAATTCATTGCTATGGTTTCACTCGCTGCTTTCTCCTGATAGTTTGGTCTTTTATAAGAGAAATAATGAACAATGACCCAATAATTGTTTTAGTTGTCTGTTTTTATGTATTCCTTGATTAAATATCAGTGACAACAATGGAAACATTCTGGACATTACGTTTGTCAGACCTTTTATTTGTCTGTGTTACGCTAGATAAGACTGGTGAGATTTCAGGGCAGCAATATTTTATGACTTCATTTAGCCATAACCTTCAACAGAAAATTCTGTCATGTTGCTAATTTAAGTCTCATCTTTTCTTTTGCAACCTGTGCTCTTGCTTGGAGATTTAAAATGCAATATGGCACGAGCACTTTAATTTGGGAAAACAACAATAGAGGTTGAGACATACATTCCATATTTCAAGTATTTATGAGCTACAGGATTTCCCTGCAGCAAAAACAGAATAAATTCAAATTAAAAAAAGAACTAGGTTACAAATTAGACTTTTAAAACACAATATTTGTTATTCAGCATAGGTTCAAAAGGCAAAAGTAAAAGTTTTTTTTTAAAGTAAAAGACAAAAAAGGTGCTGGGTTAGAAACCAGGAGAGAAGTTCTAATCTGGTCCCATTTTAGGCATGAGAAACCAGCTGGATGTCTTTGGGCCAGTCAATCTCTTTTAGCCCAAATCACATCACAAGGTTATTGTTAGGGGGAAAGTATCCTTGCAGCCTTGAGTTGTATACAAGGTGGGGAGGGGGGGAAAGTGGTATAAATATCTTTTTAAAAAGTAAGCTTTTAAATAAATTTAATTTTGATAAATAAGATGTTCATTCAGGAAGATTTATTTTAATATTGTATAAAACCCAATTTATGTTTATTAAATAAATATACTATAATTAGTTAAATTTGATTTGATTCTGCAGGAAATAATTAATCTAGCAATATTTTCTGTTAGTAACATAGAGCATCCTTGTTACTCTCCAGTTATTGTACCTTTAATCTATTTTTCTTTCTCTGAGTTCCCAAAATATTTAAGACTAAAACATATAGGTAGTCCTTGATTTACAACCACAATTGCGATTGGAATTTTGGTCACTAAGTGATGCAGTCATTAAACAAGTCTTCATACGATCAAACTCAATTTTTTCTACCACAATCAATAAGAAAGATGGTTGTTAAACGAATCACGTGGTCGTTAAGTGACTCATACAGTATGTTTGTTAAGCAAATCCAGCTTCTCCAATTGATTTTGCTTGTGAGAAATCTGGGGAGGTCACAGATTGTGATCACATGACTTTGCAATATGCTGTAACCTTTGTATATGCAAACCACTTACCAAGTGCCCCCAAATTGCAACCACATGACCATGCAGGTGTTCTGATGGTTGTAACTTCAAGGATGGATCATAGTCTTTTTCCAAGACCATCACAACTTCGAACCATTGTTCAACAAATAGTTGTTATTTATTGTGCTAATTCTAAAAAAAAAACCTTTAAAAAGGAAATTGGAGCGTGTGGACTTCATTTTAGATTTAGATTTTGATGGGAAAGTTGCAGTCTTTGCTTCTATGGCAGGCCTAATCTGGATTACATTCCCAGGACTATACTTTCCTTTTTCAAAGCCAATTATGCAATTACACAACACCACCTGACTAGGCTTTTGGGGAACTTGGACGGGCCTGATTAGGATGTAAACATTAAGAAAATTAAAAGAGGATTCCAGGTCTGTAAGATAAAACCTTGCATAGCCACTGTATCACTGCTAAGAAAGCTACATGGTCTGTAAGCTATCAGGAGTAAAATTTGATTTGAAGGTTTTACCTTTTTTAATGATATGAATGATGTTTTATCTGACTTAAGCTATTTACTGAACTGGTGAGCTAGAAACAAGGGAAAGTTTGCAGCATTAGTTTTATCCCAGTTCCACTGTTTTTTAAAAAAAGACTAACAATGAATTAAATTGTGATTTCTTACTTTTAGGCATAATTCACACATGTCCAAACATCAGATAAACCAAAGACCTTCAAGTATGGTCAGTGAAACATCTACTGCAGTAACTACATCCACTACGGATACAAAACTTGGATCCAAGGTAAATTTGAGTTTTTAATGAAATTTGAAAAATGAAGCATATTAAGAGAATGAAGTGTACTGCGGGGCATTGTGCCAACTGTACTATATTAAACCCATAGAAGAAATTCATGGATGTGTTTAGATTTGAATTAGACATATCCCTCTTACCTATTTTCTGTGTTCTTAAAGACGTATAGGGGGTTGATCCTAAGCGTGCATTGCTCTTGTGCTCTTGTGCTAAGCATTTGTTTAAAATATAGTTTGGTGCTTGGACTTACAGTTTATTCATTGAACATTGTAATTGTATGAAAAAAATCTAAATCATTAGTCTTAAAGGCATCTCTTATGTGGTGGGAAGCTTGATGTAAAAACTTCTAGGAAAACACTGTTTTATACCCCAGAGAGTAAATATTTTAATGAAAATGGTTAATACAAAAATAAGAATAACTTACCTATTATGCAACACAAACAGATATAGAAAAATAGTACACTGAATATTTTTATATTTTATTCTTACAAACCAAACTATAAATCTCCAAAAATAACTTGAAAATGTTCCCAAGAAAATTCTACTAGAACATCAAATAGCTAATTATGGCACTTTTGTATTTAGCTTGTTCTTTTTCATTGATGAACGAAAGTTTATATCAGGACTTTTGACAAGTGCAGGAGATCAGGAGAAAAGGCAGTTCAAATGAATACAGATTTATTGAATCTTAAGACTCCCTGCATTGATTTGAACTACTAAAGATCAAAGCAAATTGGCGGTAAATAAAAATCAACAAATTCAAGGTAACTTGGACTTAGATCTTTTCTGGGTACGAAGGAATTTGAGACTGATCACATGCTTGATCCCTCCCTCAAGCTCAGTCTGGTCATCTTTTGTGTCCAAAAGTTTCTTTATTCTGATCTTACTGGAACATTATTCTGTAGGTTCACATAAATATTAAAACAGAAAACTAGCAGAGATCTAAGTATAGATATATAAATATATGCAGATTCACTTAATCATATTACTAACTTAGCAACTGCAGTGATGTTGTTGACACAACTGTGTCAAGAAAAGTCGTAAAATGGGGCAAAATTCCTTTCTTAGGAATAGAAAATTTGGGATGAATTGGAATTGTAAGTCAAGGACTAGCTGTACTGCAGTTTTTTTTACTACCTCCCAGTTTGCAGAGATCAAGCAATAGGGTTTGAAGGACTGAAAAGTTGTGAATTTGTAATGCAATAGTTCATTATTATGATGTTGTCAAATGATTGCTTCTGCTGATTATTTTGTTAATACTTAGTCAACTACTAGTGTAAATTACACAACCAATAGCAGAATATAAGTTATTGTATTGCTCCACTGTTTCTTTGGAGTTAATCCTAAATATAGTTTGTACTTGCTTATCATATATATTTTTTTTTAGTTAGTAAAATCTAGCAATAAGGTTCATAGCTTTGGGAAAAGGGATCAAGCTATAAGGAGAAACCCTAATATTCCTGTTGTGGTCAGAGGCTGGCTTCACAAACAAGTGAGTATTATATTTTTTTTTAAAAAAAAAGTTGCTTTGATTTACAAAGAAGGGGGGATAAAAGAAGAAATGAACTAAACAAGAAAAGATAAAAAAGGAAATGAGAAAAGCGGATTATAATAACTATGAGGAAAATCATTCAACCCCTTTTTAAACACATCATTAAACTAAATCACACTGAATCTTTCTGATCAATCTTTCTATTACGTCAGTAGAGTCAGTTCACAGACATCATTCATCCGAAACTGTAAATCTGGGGTCATGCTGAAGAGTACCCTTTTATTAATTACACCCCATGTTGGTAAACCCAAAATTCTTCATAGTAATAAATTCCACTTTGGGGATGTACTGCGTAATTAAGAAGTATATTCCTGCCGTTAAACCATGCTGATACATTAACAAATTTATGGGTATGAAATTACAGTAGAACAAAAGTGGGACAAAGCATATCATATGAGGGTCTTCTCCATGTCTACTACATGTGCATTAATCATTTCTAACAAGATACCTGCTCTTCTTCCAGTATGCTAACTTCTTTATGCTAATTTCTAACTTTCCCTACATTCTAGAAGAGCTGTAAAACATTTCAGAAGTAGGCTTGATTATGATATGCTATGATAGCTGGCTCTTTTTAGCACATTTTCATACATTAAAGAGACACATAGTCATTCCAAATTTTATTTAGTTTATTTTTGTGTTATTTTATTCTAAGTTTTTACCAGATACATATTGTCATTTGTGTTTCAGGATAGCTCTGGGATGAGATTATGGAAAAGAAGGTGGTTTGTGCTGGCAGATTACTGTTTATTTTATTACAAAGGTTAGTTAATATAAATCTTTGTTTAAAAATATTTCTGCAAATGAGAAGTAACTGCATATTGCATCTGTTGCTTAAAATAAAAATAATAATTGTGTCTGGACAATATAGAAATCAGCTTTTTATTTCCCACTTACCATATTTACCATATATGAAGAGGAAGCTCCCCCCCCAATTCTTACCAGTTAATTTAGAATGCTGTGCTGCATTCTTAAGAATAAAAGACAGCTATTAAAAATAGTAGAGATGCAAATGAGTACAGCTATTATTAAAGTAAGCCTGAAGAATGGCTTCAGAAGAATTCCTTATCTAGCGGATTTAACTTTTTGTAAAATACAAACAGGGCTTCCTTCCTTAGGCAATTCATTTTAATTAGTTATTAATTTATTTAATACTGGTTTTATTCTAGCCTTTCCTTTTTTTTCTACTGAGGATTTTAACAGTTGTAGATACATCCTTGCTTATGTGCATGGATGTATACTGGTGTGTCATATACTCACATTTGTTGGCAGAAGGAATCTCCAAACTGGCTTCTGGTTGGCAAACTAGGGTTGACCAAGTTGGCACAAGATTTTTGCACAAGAAACACACAAGACATGCTCACATTTTTTCCCCATCTACTCCTTTTGGAATTTAGGTTTATCTTTTGTTTGGATGAATATGATATTTGAGGGAAGGTTATCCTTAATGGCTGTTGCATTTTATAAGCATGCATTTCTGATATTGCACTGACATATCAATTGTTATATATACTCCTCATATAGAGAAAGTAAGAATTACTGTTTATTTATTCAGGCATCGCATACATCTTCACTAGCACTCTTTTTCTTTTGAATACTTTTAACTTTGTGAGCAATGTTGCATGGTCCCAGTGAAGAATGCATAATTAGAGCAAACTGAAACATACAAAGGTTTGATCTTCTTATTTAAATGTGAAGTGGACACTTAATGCATCAGTTTGTGTTTTTCATGCACACTTCATTTCTCTCATATGTCAGCTCTACAATTATTGACATGATCAGGGAATTTGAATTGGTATGAAATTTAGTAGGGGAGGAGAGACAATTTCAAACCGAAAAATTACTATTCCATTCTCTGGATTAAGCTTTGCAGGATGAACTGAACACTGTTGGAAACAGGACATTGGACTATATTTTTTGATATTGTTGGGAAGTGATTTAAATTGAATTATATACTACAATGTATTTGCAGAATATTTAGCAATGTGGGCAGAAATTGGAATCTTCCTTATAGAGAGTTAGATAATATTTTTTTCTAGCTCTCCACTATTTTTTTTATTGGAAATGCAAAAGATTGAATCTAGGGCCTTCTGCATGCATGCATGTGCTTCCCCACTATATTGTAACCACTTAGTTTTTATAATACTCATTGTCTCAACTGGAAGATAGCATTTGGGTCTACTGAACATTTAGTACCTCCTGTTCTATTGATCATCTGTTGAAACTATCATGTGTATGTATTTTTACTCAATCACCTCAAATGAACCAGATAAGTCCTTCACTTACTATATTTAAGTTTTTGGACCAAGCAGTTAGTTTTGCTGTAAGTATATTTTGTTTTAATTTTTTAAAAATTGAAACCTGATTATTTCTTTCATTCAAAAGACAGCAGAGAAGAATCTATTCTTGGAAGTATACCATTACCTAGTTATGTAATTTCAACTGTGGGACCTGAAGATCATATAAATCGCAAATATTCCTTTAAGGTAAATTTACTATTTGCAAAATATATGGTTTCTTTTAAGCAACCAGATATGTTGCCTTTTTATATATGCATATACATATACATACATGCATGCATGCATACACGTATGTATGTTTCAAAGATTATAGGTCTCCCTTTATATTTAATGGAAAAATAGAATTGAAACAACTCTGTACCATTTCTTTAATATAGTTTTGATATTTTCTTGAAAAGAAGCTAGTTGATTTTCTGATTCATTGGGAAAACCTGCAACTGAAACAATATCTTATATGTCTTTGGGTAGATTTTGCAAAACAATAGGTTTTGGACTTTTCTTTTCCTTCACTGGGCCCTGAATTGAGCCAAGGCCCTGAATTGAGCCAACTGGCAAATTACCTGACAAATTCTAATTCTATAGTTTAGAATAATGTATTTATAAATATTATGTAGCATGTTTTAAAGAGCTGATTACATAAAGTGGATGGCATCTCAAATTCTGCAATAGTAGTCTACACAACTCTAAACCTTTACCCTTGTTGCATATGCAATATTTTTTTTCTGTTTATCATCATCAGGATTAGTTTTAACACAACTAGCATTAGTTTGATTGTATTTGGAAAATCATTTCAACCTATAGTTAGATTTAGGCTCTGTTGATATTAGTTAGTATAGTATTTAGTACTCTGGCTTAACATTAAAACCCAGAAACATATAATGCTGAGTTTTATAAGTACTGTACATATGAATTTATTAACTCTGAATGTATCTAATTCAGTGTTCTTAGCTTATTTGGTGTTCTTCAATACAAAAAGATTAAGTCCAAAAATGATTGTAAAGAGTGGGTGGAAATATCAATTTCTTTTGCACTTGGATTTTTTCCACTGCCAAAAGATTCCTATCAGAAAAAAGCAACTTTGTGAATATAATACATTTTACCTATTTGAAACAAATTAATAATTCACATAAGAGATGGTATATTGTGGTTGAAAGTATGTTTAATTAAAAAGAAGTCAAAATATACGCCATCCATATTTGTATTTTGCTTTCCAAAAAGAATTGGATGTTACATTATATATAACGCTAAACAGTGCTTTTTTTGTAAAAGAAAAAGGTGCCGGAACTCACACACGTCATACAACCCACCTTGCCTACCCTACAAGGTTCCATCCAAAAAAGGTGCCGGAACTCCATTCTGAGCGTTCTATGAGAAAAAAAGCCCTGACGCTAAACATTTTGGCTAAGTGTTTTACAATGGAAAAGTGATTTAAGGTAGCTACATGGCTATCTTCCTTCATTTTGTTTCAGAAAATTAGCGCTGAATGTGCTTACTTTATGTTACATAAACAATCATAATCTAAACCACAGTTCTTCCAATTGCAAAGTAGTTTGTTGGTTTCATTATGTGTGTGCATAATGCTAACCCACAAACTGCACCCAAGTGAAAAGTAATGCAGAGTGCCTCCAGAAGAGATAATAGATTTATTTATCTATAATATAGTCCCCAAAGTTTAATTACTATGGGTGGTTAATTAGGTGATATTACATTTTACCAGTGTAGATATTTTATAGAGGGAAGAAAGTGCCATTGAATTACCTGCAATGAATAAATATTTCTAACTTCGTCATAAAATATGTATGCTAAATTATTCCCTAGAAAATTGTACATTATTGATTAGTAACATAAATTACATGCTCCATATTTCACAGATATAAATGTTCAAATCACTTGTGATCCCTAAGATAAAAATAGAGATAGATGAATTAGCCTCCCTGACAATTTGCCCATGATATATACTGTGAACCTTGAGACCAGGGCTTTTTTTGTCATAGAACGCTCAGAACGGAGTTCCGGCACCTTTTTTGGATGGAACCTTATAGGGTAGACAAGTTGGGTTGTATGACATGTGTGAGTTCCGGCACCTTTTTCTTTTACAAAAAAAGCACTGCTTGAGACTAACAGTTTACAACAGTAAAACATAAAAACTAGTACATAATAAAAGAAAGGCATGTTGCAGGACCCATCCACAAAACAATGTATCTGATGGGAGACTAGAAGGTAGCATTTTTCTGCCACAGTGCCTAACTCTCTGGAAGATCATTGCTCCCAGGGCTGGGTTAACACTGATCTTGCTGGTCTTCCAGAAGAGCCTGAAAACTTGGCTTGCATCTGGTCTTGGGATCCCATGACATGGGAAAGGGACCTGCTAAGTGGCTGTATTGCTAGGGGAATGGAATGCACTCTCCTGCTGGTATATGGGGTTTGGTTTTTTGTAATGGTTTTTATTTTATTTTTTAAAAAATGTTATTTGGTTACTGGCATTCCTTGACTTACGACCACAGTTGAGCCCAAAATTTATGTTGCTAAGTGAATTTTTGCCCCATTTTACAACCTTTCTTGCCACAGTTGTTAAGTGAATCACTGCAGTTGTTAAGTTAGTAACACAATTTTTAAGTGAATCTGGCTTCCCCATTGACTTTGCTGGTCAGAAGATCACAAAAGGTGATCACATGATCCCAGGAAACTGCAACTGTCATAAACACATGCCAGTTTTCAAGCGCCTGAATTTTAATCATATGACCATGGGGTTGCTGCACCGTCGTAAGGGTGGAAAATGGTCGTAAGTAATTTTTTTCAGTGCCATTGTAACTCTGAATGGCCACTAATTGAACTGTGGCAAATCGAGGACTATCAGTATTTTGTTATATTGCTTTGGTGTATTTAACTTTATATGTCACTCAGAGTTATTTATGTGAATTGCATGGCTAAATTTACCAAATAAATAAAATAAAAAATAGATTGAATATAAATAGAGCAGTCAATGAAAATGAAAACTGTTTAAAAAACACAATATCAGTATAATATACAGTTCAAACCTCACCTCCATTGGTCTTTGTATAGCTGCAACCCCCTACAAAATAATTCACTTTTTACTACTTTATGGAGGTATGTACCTGTTGAAGCAAATCTCATTTCTAAGAGGTCATAGAGACCATAACAGAGACACTTGACCTTTGGACCCTGACCGATGTAAATTCTCACATAGTGGGTATAGATAATATCTCTAGATGGGATGAACTCATTGGATGGGATAGCTCTACCTGAAAAAGGCATTACTGCAGATAGCTAGGAGCCAAGCCATTGAGGGCATTAAAAGTCAAAATCAATATTTTGAATTGTATATGGAGACTGTAGATAACCCATTCAGTGCCTACAGTATATGGATAACATAGCTGTAGCAGCTTTCACTCTCCGTCATCTCAGGAGTTGCATTCTACACCAACTGCAGTTTTGATGTAGTCTCTCAAGATGACCCAGTGGAGAGTACATTGCAGTAATCTAACTTAAGGGTCATATCCACAGGAATTTCTGTTGCTAATGTTTATAACAGTAGCATACTCATGCATTACAATTTGCTATTCATAGGAAGAAATGGTGGAATAAACAAATTAGTTTTCTCATTTCTTTGGTGGAAAATGTAGTGTCTTAATGGATCATCCATAAAAGCAGTCTTTCAGATTGGTTGTAATGATGCATTTCCTTTCTCTCTTCTGTGTCCTAAGTCCTGAGCCCAGTGTAATTTATTTTCCATTGTTGTATCTAAATCAGTTTATGTATTAATCTAAATTATTCCATCTTTGAAGTCAAATGCTTCTGTCTAATACTTTGCATTATTCGTAAAAAAGTAGGCAGTTCTTTTCCAAATGTTTATTGTCACAAGTACTACTTTCAGAATTATTTATTCCTTGCATACTTTGGCTTTATTTCATGGATAATATTCCAATAAATAGATAGATATTAAATATTAGTAGTGCAATTCCATATATTTACTTAGAACTAAAACACCAGGATTTATTCCTATTGTCTTTCCCAATGAAGTAAAACATGCAACATCTCTTATTCCCAATGGCTTTCCATTTAAAAATTAGAGAATTTTTGTATCCCAGATTTAATGTAAGGTAGCGTGCCTGAAACACATTGGTACTTTGAAAAATACCCACTATTAACCCACCCTCCCTTCCTTCCTTCCTTCCTTCCTTCCTTCCTTCCTTCCTTCCTTCCTTCCTTCCTTCCTTCCTTCCTTCCTTCCTTCCTTCCTTCCTTCCTTCCTTCCTTCCTTCCTGAAAAAAACTTTTTTTGTCTGCAAGAATCTATAGAATCCAATTTTTATTCTTTATTCTGTAGCCAGAAAGCCTAGAGCCTACATTACATAGGCTAATTTGTGTAATATTGGTTTGTATCCTGTACTGCGTATGAAAACAATTAAAATAATATGTTGTACATTTCTTATCTTACGGGACTGCACTGATTTTTCTTGGATGGATGGAAAACTTAAAAGAAGATTGCTAGTAATTACATGCTCTTTCTGTGCTCTCTATTCAACTGTCTTCTTAACTGATTCCTTACTGTTTCCATTCAGGACTATCAATTTGATTTTATTCAGCAATCCTGCTGTTTTTTAGTTCCAAGTGTTTGCATGAGAAAAATTGTGAAGGATGGTATTTTAAGTGAACTTCAGAAGAGTTAAGATTCCATACAGTCATTTTATAAAAAGAGTGAATGACTGTTTCTAAGGGTTTGAATTTACACCAAATTCCTGTTAATGATTTAGGCTTCCATCTTTTTAACTTTTTCAACTTTGTTCTTGTTCTGTTCTTATTGATGTGTGCTTTGGGTTTGTTCTCCATTTCTTCTGTGCAATATGGGAAAGAGACTGCCTTTCCTTCTCCCTCTTTCCAGAATAAGGGCATCTGAATGCATGAATAGGTACCAAATATCACTTTTTCATCCCTATTGTGAATGTGTATGTGATGTATTTAAAAATGGTTATAAATTAGAACTATTTATCCCAATTTATGACTCATAAAACTCTTGTGTGCTTTACTGTTACTGTTTGTCTCTGCACTTACAATCATAGCTTTTTATGTTGCTTATTTGGTGTGCTGCTAAGAGATAACTGGCTTATATTTAGACATTGCTGTTTTATGCTATCAGTTACACATGGTGGAGATAGTCCTTCTAGTGGCAGGGTTTGCTGATAACATGACATGTTGCTTACTCTAATTGTGCAAGCTTGCTGGCTTACTCTGATTGTGTAAGCTTGTGGATATTGGCAAAGTTCTACTTTCTGCTTTTCTAACTAGACTATCAATGAAAAGGTTGTTTTACAGTCCCTCATCTGGAGAAAGTAGTGTATTGCATTAGGAGCCAATCAATATTATGATTGTATAGCCCATCTTAAAATGCAGAAAGCATATATATATATATGGTAAAGGTTCCCCTGCGCATGCTAGTCATTTCCAACTCCATCTCCGTTTCAAAGCCGAAGAGCCAGCGCTTGTCCGAGGACATCTGGCCGGCATGACTAGACACCAAAGGCTGTTCTGAACCAGCCCTCCTCTGGCCTTGTAAAGGCAAACCCCTATTTAGAAAGAAGAGACTGGAGAGCGTCCAAGGCTAAAAGGCATCCGCCAAGATTTATTACGCAGTTAACAAAAACACTAGAGCTTGTCTTCTCAAGCGGAAAAGTTGCTTTCAGCAACCAGCCCCTCCCCAAACACTCCTTTTATAGAGAGCTCAGGGCGTGGTCTCCCTGTGCCTCCTCCCGAGGAGTCCCACATTCTTTCTTTGTTTGTTCCTGCTCGACTGCCTCCTGCGTCGGGCGTCCTTGAACAGGGCCAGCTGTGGGTCATCATCTTCCGCACTATCGGGCTCACGCAGCTGAGAAGAGGGCCCCGGCTGGGAACTCTGCCAAGCCTCCACGCCATCATCAACCGGTTCGTCTCCCACACGGTCCTCCTCCCCCTCATCTGAGTCATCCGACACATCTGAGCCGGCTGCCGAAACCACAGGCTGGCCCTGAGTCACAACAAAGGCGCACGGAACACTGTTACCTTCCCACCGTAGTGGTCCCTATTTTTCTACTTGCATTTTTTACGTGCTTTCGAACTGCTAGGTTGACAGAAGCTGGGACGAGTAATAGGCGCTCACTCTGCTACATGGCACTCGGGATTCAACCCGCCAAACTGCCAATCTTCTGATCGACAAGCTCAGCGTCCTAACCCACTGAGCCACCGCGTCACCATACACACACACACAGACACAACCTGAAAGTTGTGTTATATTTGCCAAAAAGATAAAAGTAGTTCCTTTTGTCATGAATTCTGCCAGTTTATAAGTGCAACTTGCTAGCTTTATTTATTTATCCACACATTTTCCTCTGATGCTAAAGCTCTGTGTTTGATATAGTGTTACTATATGCCTCTATAATAAAACAGATTTAGTTGTGGCATTAAGTTCTCTTCCTTGTCTTTGCTAATGTGGCATGTATGTAGTAGCATCATAATTTGAACTAATTCGTATGATGTTCCCTCTTGCTCTGATTTCCCCCAAATATTGTACTCCGCCCTGTGTTTCACTGAATGTTGTGGCTGCCTGCAGCATGGCATGTAAATCAACTCTAATAAGAAACAAATTTTTGTACTTAGCTTACCCCAAATGTGATGTGATCCAGAAGGTGCTAACTATCACTTTTAAAAATTGTATTGCACAGTAAAATAGCATATTCAAAGTGGTGATAACCAATCTCAATATTTGGCAACAATTTTATAACAGTTTTATATTTTAATAAAAACAGAAAATAACTCTTTAAAAATATTCATTCCAATAAAAATTGGTAGTATTAAAGATTTTTAATTTTCTTCTTCTCAATATAATATTTATAATTTCAGCCAAAGAATGAGAAAACATAAACTCTGCTGGCCTGTCAGTGTAATTTTTGCTATCCATTTCCTTGAGATAAGAGGAATGGTATAAAAGGTTAAGTTACTGATACAAAGGCCATAAACAAGCTGTGATGCCATTGGAATTGTATGGGGGGAAAAGTCCCACAGATTTATCCTATTACACAGAAACCATCAGGGCTGTACTGTAGTGATTTTGATGGTACCACCTTATATTTTTGTAACATAGGCCCTATTGATTATTTAAAACATTTTTTCAACTTAAGTAGCTGCTGCTCTTTCAAAAACATGGGATTTTCTTCTTTGATATTGGCTAAAGTGCCTCAATCTCTCTCTGTTTACAGGCTGTCCATACAGGCATGAGGGCTTATATTTATAATAAGAGTTCTGTTATTGGCTCTCAGGCAGAACATTCAGGGATGCGCACGTACTACTTCAGTGCAGATACTCAAGAAGATATGAATGACTGGATCCATGCAATGAATCAAGCTGCTCTTATGCAAAGCCATTTTTCACCAAAGAGGCAAGTTCACATATTTATATATGTTTGTAATGAACAGTATATTTTCAATCATATTTAAAAAACATTGTCTTTTTACAAAAAAAAACCTCTCTGACTTTTTAATATTAAAGTATTAGATGTCGCTGCCACCTGCAGAAGGCTGTGCCCATTTATTTACAATAATGAGCAATAATTTCATTCTGAAAACCTTGCCAAGAAAAACTGCAAGGACTAGTCCAGGACCTCCCAGGGATCAATATTGACCTGGATGCCAAATATAAATTAAATATAAATATTTAAAACTTCACACAAGTCTGCCTATAATTAAATATTTCTCCCATTTTTCTTTCTCTAAGATTGCATTAAATTTAATTCTTTAGTTTGGTGATTTCTGTATATGAAAGGATTTCTGTAATGATGTGAAGGTAATTATTAAAAGGTAAATGTAAAAAGAGGTAATTATCAAGCATTAGAAAAGATTGAATTTGGAATAAATGGGGAAAAGGCAGAAAAGCTGAGTAAACATTTATTGAATTAATGTATTTGAATTTCACATCAAAAGTTTTTTTTATAATCTTTCATAAATAAATAAATAATAAACATATGCATTTGAGGGTTCCTTGGTGTTCTCTGAGTTTGTTTTCTTGCAGACGTTTTATTACCCAAACTAGGTAACATCATCAGAGCACCAAGGACCCCTCATGTCAACCCTGAGCAACAAATATTCTCCTTTATTAGTACTTACCGTATATACTTGAGTATAAGCCGAATTTTTCAGCCCACTTTTTGGGCTGAAAAATTCCACTTCGGCTTATACTCCAGTCAACAAAAAAACTTACCGAGGACTTGTGCGCGGCCGAGGCTTTGGTGATTCCGGGATCGCCCGCACCTCTCCCAAGCCACCGCCGTCCGAGACCTGCCGAAGTTTGGGGAGGTTTGGGGAGGTGCGCGCGCACCTCCCCAAACTCCGCGCCTTGCCTGCCTGCTTCTTTCCGCAGCGGAAAGAAGCAGGCAGGCAGGGCGCGGAGGAACGGAGACTTGCCGACGTTTGGGGAGGTTTGGGCGCCTCCCCAAACCTCGGCAGGTCTCCGTTCCTCCGCGCAGACCTGCCGACGTTTGGGGAGGTTTGGGCGCCTCCCCAAACCTCGGCAGGTCTCCGTTCCTCCTGCCGACCTTTGGGGAGGTTTGGGCGCCTCCCCAAACCTCGGCAGGTCTCCGTTCCTCCTGCCGACCTTTGGGGAGGTTTGGGCGCCTCCCCAAACCTCGGCAGGTCTCCGTTCCTCCTGCCGACCTTTGGGGAGGTTTGGGCGCCTCCCCAAACGTCCCCAAACCTCGGCAGGTCTCCGTTCCTGTTTGGGGAGGTTTGGGCGCCTCCCCAAACCTCCCCAAACCTCGGCAGGTCTCCGTTCCTCCGCGCAGACCTGCCGACCTTTGGGGAGGTTTGGGCGCCTCCCCAAACGTCCCCAAACCTCGGCAGGTCTCCGTTCCTGTTTGGGGAGGTTTGGGCGCCTCCCCAAACCTCCCCAAACCTCGGCAGGTCTCCGTTCCTCCGCGCAGACCTGCCGACGTTTGGGGAGGTTTGGGCGCCTCCCCAAACCTCCCCAAACCTCGGCAGGTCTCCGTTCTTCCTGCCGACCTTTGGGGAGGTTTGGGCGCCTCCCCAAACCTCGGCAGGTCTCCGTTCCTCCGCGCAGACCTGCCGACCTTTGGGGAGGTTTGGGCGCCTCCCCAAACGTCCCCAAACCTCGGCAGGTCTCCGTTCCTGTTTGGGGAGGTTTGGGCGCCTCCCCAAACCTCCCCAAACCTCGGCAGGTCTCCGTTCCTCCGCGCAGACCTGCCGACCTTTGGGGAGGTTTGGGCGCCTCCCCAAACGTCCCCAAACCTCGGCAGGTCTCCGTTCCTCCGCGCAGACCTGCCGACCTTTGGGGAGGTTTGGGCGCCTCCCCAAACGTCCCCAAACCTCGGCAGGTCTCCGTTCCTGTTTGGGGAGGTTTGGGCGCCTCCCCAAACCTCCCCAAACCTCGGCAGGTCTCCGTTCCTCCGCGCAGACCTGCCGACCTTTGGGGAGGTTTGGGCGCCTCCCCAAACGTCCCCAAACCTCGGCAGGTCTCCGTTCCTGTTTGGGGAGGTTTGGGCGCCTCCCCAAACCTCCCCAAACCTCGGCAGGTCTCCGTTCCTCCGCGCAGACCTGCCGACCTTTGGGGAGGTTTGGGCGCCTCCCCAAACGTCCCCAAACCTCGGCAGGTCTCCGTTCCTGTTTGGGGAGGTTTGGGCGCCTCCCCAAACCTCCCCAAACCTCGGCAGGTCTCCGTTCCTCCGCGCAGACCTGCCGACGTTTGGGGAGGTTTGGGCGCCTCCCCAAACCTCCCCAAACCTCGGCAGGTCTCCGTTCCTGTTTGGGGAGGTTTGGGCGCCTCCCCAAACCTCCCCAAACCTCGGCAGGTCTCCGTTCCTCCGCGCAGACCTGCCGACCTTTGGGGAGGTTTGGGCGCCTCCCCAAACCTCCCCAAACCTCGGCAGGTCTCCGTTCTTCCTGCCGACCTTTGGGGAGGTTTGGGCGCCTCCCCAAACCTCCCCAAACGTCGGCAGGTCTGCGCGGAGGAACGGAGACCTGCCGAGGTTTGGGGAGGTTTGGGGAGGCGCCCAAACCTCCCCAAACAGGAACGGAGACCTGCCGAGGTTTGGGGACGTTTGGGGAGGCGCCCAAACCTCCCCAAAGGTCGGCAGGTCTGCGCGGAGGAACGGAGACCTGCCGAGGTTTGGGGAGGTTTGGGGAGGCGCCCAAACCTCCCCAAACAGGAACGGAGACCTGCCGAGGTTTGGGGAGGTTTGGGGAGGCGCCCAAACCTCCCCAAAGGTCGGCAGGAGGAACGGAGACCTGCCGACGAGCCTTGGCCACACAGGGTATTCCTGTGTATTCAGGCTTGCAAAATGGCGGATCGAGCCTCTGCTGGCGGCAGAGGCTTGCAGAACGGCGGATCGGCTTATACTCGAGTCAATAACTTTTTCCAGTTTTTGGGGGTGAAATTGGGGGTCTCGGCTTATACTCGAGTCAGCTTATACTCAAGTATATACGGTATCTATTTTCAGTCATTTAAAATGCTCTCTGAAGCCATTTGCAAAGTGTTTAAAATAGATGTTTTAAGTTGTTGTACTTCAGATACTATGATACTAACAATGTGAATGAATGCCAGAGACTGCAGGACTTCAGAGCCTGTGAATTAGTAAGAATCATGTTCATTTGGCAAAAGAAAATACTAAAGGCAGAGGGAGTATTTTAGTTTTTCTTCTTGTTTTATCTGAAATTTTCATAGGATCATAGATAAGTGATAACAAAGGCTGCAGAAAGATAAGAACTTTTATTTACTAGGTTGAAAACAAGTTCTCTATATATTTTTGGCTACCTAAACATTCTTCTTTTGCTAAAATAAAATATAAAAATAGATATTCTACAGATGTATATTTATTCATGCTAACCCTCCCAATCCTTGAAATAACTTATCTTAGGAGGCAGATTTTATAGCAACTATTTAAATAAGTTTCTTCTTATGGAAGTAAGGATAGTCATTTTAGTGGGTCTTAAAAATGGTTTGTTTTATTAAAGTTTCATGCAAGCAATATGTTAAGATAATAGATTCTGTAGTTCTGATTGCCTGTTCCTCAATATTATTCCAATATCCTTGCCTTGCCTTTAAAATGATCAGTCAAAAAGCAAGCAGTAACAGGAGTTGTTTTGAATGTAGCACTGATGGGACAACACTGAGTAACTTTACTCAGTTTCCTTCCTCATCAAATAAATAATTGGATGGGCCAGTGTAAAGCAGATTTCCTCTTCAGAGGTCAAAGGCACTAGGTAGAAATTGGGAGATTGTGAGTTCTAGTCCCACCTGGGCGTAAAGCCAGCTGGGTATCCTTGGCAGTCACACTCAGCCCTAGGAAGAAGGCAAGGGCATTGTTGTTGTTGTTAGTTGTGAAGTCGTGTCCAACCCATCGCAACCCCATGGACAACGTTCCTCCAGGCCTTCCTGTCCTCTACCGTCTTTTGGAGTCCATTTAGGCTCACACCTACTGCTTCACTGACTCCATCCAGCCACCTCATTCTCTGTCGTCCCCTTCTTCTATTGCCCTCAATCTTTCCCAGCATTAGGCTCTTCTCCAGTGAGTCCTTCCTTCTCATTAGGTGGCCAAAGTATTTGAGTTTCAACTTCAGGATCTGGCCTTCTAAAGAGCAGTCAGGGTGGATCTCCTCTAGGACTGACCGATTTGATTGCCTTGCAGTCGAAGGGACTCGCAGGAGTCTTCTCCAGCACCATAGCTCAAAGGCCTCAATTCTTTGGCACTCAGCCTTTCTTATGGTCCAACTTTCACAGCCATACATTGCAATTGGGAAGACCATAGCCTTGACTATACAGACTTTTGTTGGCAGGGTGATGTCTCTGCTTTTTAGTGTGCTGTCTAGATTTGCCATGGCTTTCCTCCCCAGGAACAAGCGACTTTTAATTTCTTGGCTGCAGTCCCTGTCTGCGGTGATCTTGGAGCCCAGAAAAAATAAAATCTGTCACTACCTCCATTTCTTCCCTATCTATTTGCCAGGAATTGAGAGGGCCAGATGCCATGATCTTAATGTTAAGTTTCTTAATGTTAAGTTTCAAAGATCATGGCAAGGGCATATCACATCTGAAAAACCTTGTCAGGAAAACTGCAGGGACTAATTTAGTCAAAAATTACTCAAAAAGAGAAAGGGTATTTTAATAATTGAGAGGAAAGGCTCTACTTTGTAACCTTTTAGTCATTCTAGTCTCACTATGTCTATTTATAATGTATATGCATAAAGAATATGTGTATATTCTAGTCTTATCACATCTGGAGTTCCTACGGCAACACCTGCGGCCAGCGTCAACTTCCCTCCGTCCAGTGCGCTCCCACAGAGAGGGCCTCCTCAGGGTGCCGCCGATCAAAGAATGCCGATTGGTGACCCCCAGGGGGAGAGCGTTCTCTGTGGGCGCGCCAGACCTTTGGAACCGCTTACCGGTTGAGCTCCGGATGGCCCCCGACCTTCGCTCCTTCCGGCGCGATCTCAAAACATTCTTTTTCGAACAAGCTGGCCTGGTCTGACGGGATGGGGTTGGGTTTTTAAAACTAGTTTTAACTTTAATATGTATTGATTTTATGGGCATGATGTTTAATGGCTTTTTAATTTTTGTATTCGATTTTTATTGTGTATTGCCCTGTTCACCGCCCTGAGTCCTTCGGGAGAAGGGCGGTATAGAAATCAAATTATTAAATTAAATTAAATTAAATCAGTTTGGGTAAGCTGCTTTAGTCTCTACAATGAACAATAAATATGTAAATTAAAATATACAATTTTTAATAAAGTACTTAAATATGAAGTGTTCTTAAAGAATATAAGTGAAGAACCACCCCCCATTGGGACCCAAGCCAACCAGCAGAGCCAGGTATTAAGGCCTTGTGGAAGGCCAAAAGAGTGGGGGCATATCTCATCTCTGATCTCACCTCTGGCCACCAAATGTTAGGTTTGCACATCATGCTAATGCACTGTGCTACTCTTGCACACGTTGATTCTTCTTAACCATTGGCATTCAAACTGATAAAGCTACAGGGGAAATTGAGACTTCTAAAATTATATAAAATGAAACTAATTGTAGACATTTTTAATAACCCTATTTCGATTATGAGAGTGTCAGTTTCATGAGATTTTGAAAGGGGTTTAAAGGTGAGGAATTTAATGGCCTGGGATCAGAAAGTATTTGCAGTCTCTGCAGTAAAACAAAAACTGCTCAGTTGAATTATAAAATCTGAGCAAACAGAAGTGATTCAAAATACTGTGCTGACTTGTGTGCCTGTGGATTTTTTTTTCCTTAGAGGAACTGGAAAAACAGATGAGCACGCTGTCCCTCAAGCTAATCATATTGATGCCTACAAAGAAGTTGCAAAGTTAGAACCTGCTGATGCAAAAAGAGGCTACAGTAAATCACCTGAAATGTCCACCTATGGCAAACATGAAGAAATGAAAAAAGTAAGAGATGATGAACATTACCCTGCAAGGAAGAACGCTGTGGGTTCCAAATGGGAGAAACCTAAACATGTAATAGAACCTGGTGGAACACTGAATCCTGCCTCAAGTATCTCTCGGCCTCAAGCGACTCAGACTCTTGAGAAGAATGGAATGCCTCCAAGTTCATTAAATGCAGGTCCAGTAGAGCAGAATGGTATCAGTGTCTATAAAAGAGGCTTTATTCCCAGATCAACACAAAATAAGGAGACACAAAGGAAAAGTAATATGACTCACATAGAACATTGGGTAAAAGTCCAGAAAGGAGACACAAAAAGGTTAGTAAGCTAGGACTGTTTGTTCTATATTTCATTGTTTTAAAGTAGAGGTTTGGTACTTTTCCTGACTCTTTCAGTTAATAATCCTGATTGCCTAATTCCCCTTTCTAGTACAATTATATGGGAGCAGCAGCAACCTTTGGAAGAGCTCTGTGGGTCTACATAGAGCCTCAGGTTATACTGTATACCTTTGCTTTTTTGTTCTTGAAAAAGAAAATCTTGGAATTTAGGAGTTAGAATGTGCAGATCAATGTAACTCCAATCTATCTGAGTGTCATATATATTCATACACATTTAATTTGTTTTTTCCCCCACCAAATTGTTCTAAAAAGAATAATTCAGAGTGGTGTTATATACCGTGTTTCCCTGAAAGTAAGGCCTACCCTGAAAATAAGCCCTAGCTTGATTTTGGGGGGTGGGTGGGCCCAATATAAGCCCTATCCCAAAAATAAGCCCTAGTTTGGGAGTGAGGCGCACACTTAAAAATCAAGCTAGGGCGGGGGTAGGGGTGTGGATCTGCCCCACGCGCCCCACACCCACTTAACTTGCAGCCGGGCCTCTCCTTACCGCCCCACTTCTTCTGCAGCCTCCTCTGCATCCAGGCCTTCATTTCTCAGTCACAGGCCTTTCCGGAAGCCTGTGCAGCCAAGAACCAAGCTATGGATTCAATCCATAGCTCGGTACTCAGCTGCATAGGCCTTCCAGAAAGGCCTGACTGCAAAATGCATGCTGGAATGAAGCTGCTCCTTCAGCCCCAGACGAAGTGGACCTACTGGGCAGGGCTATCGGTGCCAGAGGTAAGTAAGACATCCCCCCAAAATAAGACCTGGCGCCTCTTGGAGGCCAAAAAAAAAAGACCCAGTCTTATTTTTGGGGAAACACGGGAGATTTGGGATGCAAGATTTTCAGCGTATCTTGGAAAGGAAAGTTGTAGTGGTAGAAAATACCTATAAAACTAGCTTGGGCATCACATATAGAGAAAGTGATTTTTCATATTATGAAGTCTAGAAAATTGGATGGGAGAAAGAAATGTCTAATGGTCCAGTTTAAAAATCAGAACTATGAAAGCTTCCAATCTCCTATCTAACTGTTCATCAAGGATCTCATAGATTGAGAAATTACTGAAAAAAGAAAGCAAGTTGAACCTTGTTATCTTGTACCTCTTCAATCCATTTTAGATTTGTATATTTTATAGCTTGTGTAGACCATAACTGGTCTAAAATATAGATTTGTGTTTATTGAGGCCGTCAATATTTTTTTTTCATTCTTATTTGTACTCGTCTGTAACTTCATTTTGGTCAAGAGGTCTTGCTTACCACTCTTAATTACTGTAATTAGGTTTTACAAGGCCTTCCTTGACTTCTTGAGACATAAACTCAAGATTTTTCTCTAAAAACATGACAGAAGGTTAACCATCTATTAATTGTGCAAAAGATTAGGCTATATAAATTTATGACTTGCCACACTTTTTAACTTTTTGTCTTGAACTATAAACAATAACTCATATGAAGCCAAGTAATGAAATTATATATATTTACAATTGGACAGCAACTTCAATTACTTTCTTCATTTTTGATGAACATCATATTCCAGCAATAGCTTCTCAGGATAAGATCAATGTAAATAAATAATTATATACAGGTAAGAGAGCTTTCTCCACACTTAAATTCAGTGTATTAAGCTCTGAAATTTCTTTTTTTCAACGAGTTGATGAAATATTTTCTTGAGTGGTATACTACACCACCTAGTGGTAAGGGTTCTTGGTGAATGAATACAAAATTATAGTGACACATAATTATATATTTTTAAATAATGGAGGGAATTCCTATAATATTGTTATACTCTGACCCATTGTTATCTATATTCCAAAATTTGCAAAAATCTGTCTACCAAAATCTGTTTTAAATTTCAATTTTGCAAATGTTTGGCTTTTTAATAAGAGTTGTCTTTTGCTTAATCCCTAACAAAGTCACTTTCTTGCAGTCTTGCATCTGACCAGACTCTTACTCGCCAAGTACCAAGCCATTCTGTATCCTTTCCTGAAAATTACCATACTTTACCAAAGAATACTAGGCAACCTTCTGGAAGCTCCCCTCCCTCAAACCATGATTTGCCAAGTGACTACAAATATGCTCAAGATCGAGTAAGTCACCTGAAGATGTCCCATGATGAGAGGAAAGCTAACAAAGATGGTACCGTTTGGCAGCTGTATGAATGGCAACAAAGAAAGCAGTTTAAACATGGGAGCCCAACTGCACCTGTTTATATTAGTTCTCCAGACTTTACAGATAGTAGTAAAGGAAGAAGTTCATTAGAAGTTCCACGTTCAGTTTCAGTTCCCCCTTCCCCATCCGACATACCTCCACCAGGACCCCCCAAAGTTTTTATATCACGAAGACCACACACTCCTGCAGAAAGGGTTACTGTCAAACCACCTGAGGAGAGACAAACAATAGACGTTCCTTTCGTTGGCTCACCAAGGAAGATTCGAAACCACGCTGTAAAAGTGAGTAAATAGGAAAAAAACCCCTGTTTTTTCTAGTTTACTAATCAGTTAATTTAAATTAAATTAGCATGCTAGATAATGTGCAGTTTATCTGATAATTGGGTACCGTAAAGTTGTACGTTATCTACTGCCGCTTTCTTATCAAGGTCAGGTCCTCTGATTTTCAGCATGTAGCTAATTATAGGTTTAGAGAAACAAGATTCATGGGATATGGGCTTTAATTGCTCATTAGTCTAAAGTTATCTGAATGAGAACCGAATATTGTCACTTCTTGAGAGACAGAAGGATGGGCACACTGCACGATTATAAGAATGTTGCATTTGATTTCATTGATTTCAATAAATTGTCCGTGAGTAAACTTTTGAAAATATAGCTCATTGAATTAGGCTTTAATCAGTTAGAACAAAAATATTTGTTATAAGCAAAACATTTCCACCGATAGTTCTTTAAACAGACATATGATATTAAAAAATACAGTGACAATGCCATTTTGTAGAAAGACATATACAAAGAAAGAAAAAGTGCATATTTTGTAAAATAGCATGTTGTGTAATTTAATTAACAAATTAACATTTCCTTGTTTAGGAAGAAAGTTGTGTAAATCAGTTCAGACACAGTGGCTAGGAACTCTATAGTGTAAAAGAACAGAAAAATACTTTTCCCACTTGAAATGTCTCATTAATAATGCTTTTCAATTTATACAGAATTCTCTACACATAGATAGACGTTCCATGCCTACAATGGGATATATGACCCATACTGTAAGTGCTCCAAGTTTGCATGGGAAATCGGTAAGCTATATTGGCTATACATGTTTCCTTGTCTATGTAGTAGTAGATTCTGATAGAACCGCTAAGGGTGTCTGAATCTTTATTGGCTTTTCATGTCATATTGATAGAATGAAGTAATTTGAACTTCCTGTCATTAATGGTGCCCTTTTTCACTGCTACTGAATCCTTAAGGAGAACTGTAAATAGAATTCCAATAGAGGGATTGGCCCTGTTGTGTGTGTTGTTACATACATTTTTAGCCTTCAAGCAGATAAACATTTTTATTGGCATGTGAAATAAAGATTTTTAACTCTGGTGGCTCTCCCTGAAACTTGCTAATTTCCTCTTTACGATGTGTCCAAATACCTGCAGCCTGAAGAGCTAACATTGCTTCTCATTCGATTAAGGAGACATCAGGCTAACTTGGCTCATATACGAAATTACACAATCGCCCAATTACTACAGCACTTGCCAACTAATTCCACTTACCAGGTCAGCTGCTAATTGGCTCATCTGTGCTGTACATGATGTTCTGTGACTCTGCAAGTGCTTCACCGGTGCCATGCTTGAGTCCGTGCTTTCTTGCCCATTCTTAAGTCTGTTCAAGTCCCTAGATCATTCATAATTTTGCTTTGTTCCTGCGTGCAAATAATTACCAGCATTTTTATACTATGGGGGCTGTGGCACATGAGTAACTGCATTTTGACTATTATTTTGCTTCAGTGTTATTTTTGTGAATGCTGCATTTTGTTCTAAAACAAAACCTGTTTAAAAAGTAAGCTATTGTTTTGCAGTTTCATCTGTTTTGACTGAAAAAAGTAAACCGTTCTGATAATTTACAGTGGAAACCATCATTTATCAAACCTGCTTTTCTCTCTCTCTCCCTCAGCTAAGTATTTTAACAATGAGGGAAGGTCTAAATACACCAGGATAGTCACATATTTTACTTATCTGAAAGGATGGTGGCCTTTTAATTCTCTTTTAACTTTGTATTTTATATTGATATGATTTTAAAATGCCCTGTAAACCGCCCTGAGTCCTTCGGGAAAGGGCGGTATATAAATCTAATAAAATCTAAATCTAAAATCTAAATCTGAATTGTGGACAATCCCACCAAAAGTGAGAATACAAGTTGTCCTTGACTTGCAACCATTCATTTAGCTACCATTCAAAGTTGCAACAGCACTGAAAAAAGTGACGTATGCCCAATTGTCGCACTTACGACTGTCACAGCATCACCATGATCACATGACCAAAATTTGAGCGCTTGGCAACCTGCATGTATTTACAACTGTGGCAATGTCTTGGGGTCATGTGATTGCCTTTTGCAGCTGGCTTCTGACAAAATGGGGGAAGCCAGATTTATTTAACGACTGTGACAAAAAAAAGGTTGTAATATTGGGCATGACTCACTTAACTGGTTAGTTTACGAATAGAAATTCTGGCCCCAATGATGGTTGTAAATTGAGGACTGCTTGTAGGCATATTATGCACCCAGACAAAACTCTGCAGGGTATCCAGCTTCTTCACTATGTCAGCCTGGGATGGCCAATGCTAGTTGAGGCTAATCTTAGAGGTTTACCATTCCCGTTATCAATGTATGAGTGGGTCTCTCTCTCTCTCTCTCTCTCTCACACACACACACACACACACACAAACACACACACTCTGCTGTTATCGTTCATTTTTGCTCATACAGATTTGCTCTCTTGTAATAATATTGGGTATTGTCTTACCCACAACTATTCTATTAGAAGCCACATTCCAAAAAAGTGGGTAGGAACAACATTTATTATTTATTTATCAAATTTCTTTACAGTCCGTCTTATCTAATGACTCTGAGACGTTTACAAACAACATAAACAATATAAAAGTGTAGCTAAAAGCACAAATGAAACCAAAATTAAAAGCAATGGTAAAATTTGCAAGTTAAGAATAAAAGTCAAGGTTAAAAAAATCATGAAGCTAAAAGGTTAATAAGGCAATGAGAGCACCCTCATGCCAGCAAACATCCCCAGGGTTGCATAACACTCTTAGACATCCATGTTAATTGGCGGAATCAGAATTTAACACTGGGGGCTCATGTCATGTTTAGAGGTACGATTTGTATATTTGTAATACAACATATTTTTTAAAAAAAATATATTATGATTTATTGGATTGTTGTAAACTGCTATGGGCCAGTTTTCCTAGAAGCATTACAATACATAAATTTTACAAATAAATAAATATATATGCATATTAATTGAAATAATAATTACATCTATATTTATAAAATATGCATTTGCAAATTGTAAAGTTTACATTTACCTTTGAAAATTATATTTGCAAAATTAAATGATCCACACCTGCATATAAAAGTAAAAACCATTGTTTCTTGCACACATATGTATACATGCATGCATACATACAATCTTCTCTTCCCTTGCAGATGAAAGAGAAAATTAGGATGGCAATAGAATAGGAGAAGGGAATTAACTGTTCAGGAAAGGGGAAGGGAAGCAAAAACGGTGGAACAAAACTAAGCAGAGATAAGGCAAATAAAGAGATAACTGGATAGTGAAGGGAAAAAAGAGAAGCCCGTTATTTGTGTTTCACAAAGGATTTGAATTCAGTAAAAAATTGTGCAAACCAATCTTTAGCGGTACCTGGTTAGGGCTAGGGTTAGGGTTGTATTGCTCAAATATATATATATATATATATATATATATATATATATATATATATATATATATATATATATATATATATATATATATATATATATATATATATATATAATAAAGGGAACAGAAAATAAGACATCCTACTATTAAATACAATACATTGTGTTGTTTAAGTGTTCCCTTTATTTTTTTGAGCAGTATATTTATATTTATATATATTTTTTCATGAATATATTGGTGATTCTTTTGTATCACAAACCAATTGCAATTAAACACAGAGAAGTGTTCAACTGTCGGAAAGATGTATTACACTCAAAAGAGAAAATTATGACAAGTTAATGGACCAAATTACAGCAGACCTAGATAGACGGAAAAACTTGCAGCTCTCCTTTATGGGGAGAATAGCGACGATCAAGATGAATATACTTCCCAAATTACGCTTTTTATTCCAATGTGTACCAATTAAATTAGGTAAGGATTTTTTTGAAAATTTAAATAGAATTACATCCAAATTTATTTGGCAAGGTAGAAAACCGAGAATCAAGTTAAAATTATTACAGGATACAAAGGAAAGAGGAGGGCTCGGCCTCCCAAATTGGGAAAAATATTATCAAGCAGCAATAGCGGTATGGATAAAGGATTGGATACACTTAAGGAACAGAAGACTACTAGCATTAGAAGGTCATGACATGCAAATTGGGTGGCATGCTATAATGTGGGACGGAAAATATAAGGCTCATCAGTACTTCCAGAATCATCATATTAGACAGGCACTATTAGACGTGTGGATAAAAATTAAAAAAATTAATTATATAGAAATCCCCAATTGGCTATCCATATTAGAGATTTTCATGCACCCCAAATTCATAAATTTAGGAAGTGTAATTACATATAAAGATCTCTTAGACGAAAATGGAGACTTGAAAACAAGAAAAAGACTATTAGAAGATGGTATAGAGTTGGAATGGTGGGCATACTTACAAATACAGTCACAATACAGAAAAGATAAAAAAGAACCAGGGATAAAATTAGAGCATACACAATTAGATAAAATTCTTCTAGGAACAGAAGACCAAATGATAAAAAAGATATATCAATATTTATTAGAACAGGATTTGTTAGAAGAACAGGTAAAAGAAAAAATGTTAACCTGGAGCAAAAATTTGGGTTACAGTATTGACCTAGATAATTGGCAATCACTATGGGATAGAAATAGGAGGTTAACGCTAGCCACCTCCTATAAAGAGAATTTTATAGATGGCACCTTCCCCCTACAAGGTTAGCAAAAATAGATAAAAAAAATCTCACCAATGTGCTGGAAATGCAGAAGGCTTCCAGGGACTTACTATCATATGTGGTGGGAATGTTCAAAAGCGCCAAATTTTTGGTAGCAGATAAAAAATTGGTTGGAAGAAATATTACTACAAAAAATTGATTTAAAACCAGAAACCTTCTTATTAGGGATTATTAATGATAAACTCATCAAAGCATCTTTCTACTTAGTGCATATTTTAACCGCAGCAAGATTGGCATATGCCCAAAAATGGAAAAGAAAGGAAACACCCACTGAAGAAGAAATAATAGATAAAATTTTATCCTGCACCGAAATGGACAGGTTAACCCTAGAGATCAAAAATAAGACTGAAACAATTATGAAATTTGGCAAAAATTTGTACAATTGGTTAGAGATAAGGAGGATCGCTGAGATGACTATTGTTTGATTAGTTGATAATGTAGGAATTTCTTATTAGCACCTATATCAGGACACAACTGAAAGATGTGTAAATATAATGCTGACGACTGAGACAGTTTGCTAAAAAATTTACAGATGTTATATGTACAGTTTGTTATACTCTGTCCTGTCATAGAATGTATTTTAAGTTTTTGTTATTTCTTTCTGTAACATAAGGTAATACTAATAGTAGTGTTGTATTAGAAGTGCTCACAAGAGTTTCACATAGTTGCTATTTATGAAAAGCACGGAATGTCAGTTTGAAGTTTGGACTAAATAAACTATACAGAAAATGTCAGTCATCTTTTATGATTACTTTTAGAACTGCACAATTCTTCAGTTTCATTTTGGAAGTGGCCTCACTAAATTTTTCCTATGGTTACCATTCCTACTTTGGGTTGGAAACTATGCAGAATAAAATTTGGGCGTTTTCTTGGTCCTGTGTTGGCATTATTATGACAGACATCTTCCCTCCTTTTCCTTCCCGCCTTTTCACTCGCTTTTCTGTGGGAAAAGTTTTTTCCTCTCAGCAACTGAGCCTACTCTTAGTTTCTACTTAGCAGCTAACTAGAACAGAATAGCTACTTGGTTTGCTGGGTGGCTCCATTTCAGGATATTAATGAGCAATAGCAGTAGTGACCGGACTGTCCATTTTTAATATGCTCAGTCACTCAATTCTTTTGGTTTCATATTATAAAGTTAACCTGAAGGAAAATGTATGCTTTAAATAAGGAACTTGGTTAAAACGATGACTATGGTGTCTCATGATGAATTTAAGTAGTCTAACATTAAGCCTAACACCTAAAAGTAACTTTATTTTTAAAATAATTCCATATATATGGATTTATGTAGCACTGCATGTAAACCAATTTGGTAGCTAACAAGCCTTTATATTTTGAGTGTTTGCTTCTGTTGATTGATTTGTGCACTTCTCATTCAACCATAACTATCAATTGGAAAAGCTAAGAACAAACTATTCTTCCTTGCTGGATAGTTTTCATTTATGTTCAATTAGATCTGAGCTGCAAAACTCAAGATCACAAACAGCAGCAAAGAGAAACAGAAAAATCAATACTCTTTGCTGCCCTATAGTGATCATCAATATTTTTCTCACTAGACTTACCACTCGAATATAAAGTTTTTTTGCAGAAACTTCTAACATACTTGATAAACAGAGTCTAATTATATAGTAAATTATATTTTACTAATGTTATGTCCTATTATTTGCAGGCTGATGATACCTACATCCAGCTGAAGAAAGACCTTGAATATTTGGATCTGAAGGTAAAACATATCCACATAAAATGTCACTCTAGTAATGTTATTTTTTTCATTTTTTCCAGATATACTTCCCTAGTGGTTTATGTTATACTGTTGCTTTATAAATCACTTGCTCATTAGATTTCTTTTGTGCATAGTTAGAATAAATTATAAATAAACTATACACGGTAAAATGAAAACAAAAGTCAGTCTGTTTCTTCAGCAAGATCCAGGAAGCTCTATGGAAAAATTTGAAGGTTCTTCCTCTTATTACCAGAAGGATGGATTTCTGTGGATTTTTTTTGTCACTCCTTTCTTCAGTTGTTCCCCCTCCATTTGAACTAATATTTTAGATAGAAATGCTACAAAAGAAAGAAAGAAAGCATCTCACTTGCAGTTGTCTAAATCCAATCCATGGCAATTTTCTTTACAAATTAAATTTGCAATTTCCTAAGGAGGGCAAAATAATTATAATTAAAATTGTTGGCATACAGTCTAGTGTAGATCTCCCACTTCAAACAATTGTGCTGTAAATATAGAAGCATCTTTATTTATTTACCAGAATGTGGGGAAAAAGGAGCAACTTCTCTCTGCTACTTTATGTTAGATTGGACATATGAAAGTCATGTCTAAACATAGCTACTGATAGCTGGATTCCTTCTAGCAATAAAATGTCTAAACAAACCAGGAATCCCCCCTCCCCCCCCGTGAGTAGTTCTAGGGCAGGAAAACAAATTAGAAAAAGTGTGATTGCTGCAACTTAGATATATGTTGGCATTAGGATGCAATTATATAATCACAGCATTTTTGTGGTTGTGTAACAAGATACTGGGAGCTCCATCTGTGGTTTATTCAGCATTACTTGAATACCAGAACCCTTATGTTGCTTTTCCCAAGCAAGCCAATAGTTGGAAGCCAAAAACAAAGCCTTGACTTCAGGGTTTGGTTTATTAGAATAGAGACAAGTAAGTGATCGTGGAACTTACCGGTATATAATGTTAAGTGAAGCATAGAAAAGAACACCTGCTGTTTTTCACTTAGTTTAGAAATTAACAAGTTATTTTTGGGAGCAAGAATTCTATTTTTTTCCTCCCTTTTCCAAGTGCCAGGGAATTCTAGTATTAATTTAAAGGAAAATAAAATCTGCAAAGCTTTGATGCACTTATTTGCCAAGTACTATCACATTTTTGTGTTTTGCTGCTGAAATTCAGAAATATGAATTATGGGGTTCTCGGGCATGAGAATAAATGATAACTAAACATCACACAAACCTTAATTATAGCAAGATATGCAGAATGGTAAAGCAGCAAATAACTGCTATTAGCAAAGATAATAAGAAAATAAATCAACAGTCATAGAATCTCAGCATAATAACCTTCTTTCATATATGAAAAAGAAAGTCTATATTGGTTTTAGGAAATTTTGGGTTTCACCTCTGTTCTTTTATTATCCCAACAATATTCAGGAATGTAATAAAACTCTAAGCATTAGAACGGTATATTTAGTAAAAAACAAAATTCCATTAAGAATCTACTACCACATTTGAAGTTTTTGAATGTGTCTCAGATAAAAACCTGACTTGAGTACATTGCAATAAATCGATCCTGGAGGTTGCCAAGGTATAGGTTACATTTAAAAGATCATATTTCCCCAAGAGGAAATAACATGACACTTTTTTTAATGAAAAGTGTTAGTTAACCAGAGACTGTATTGGGATCAATTTCAGGGTCAAATTTAATCATGCTCTCAGGTTGTGAACTTAAAGGAATTTCTGTCCCACTGCATTCAGACTAAATGCCACCTTTATCTGTCATATTAGATAAAATAAGGTTCTGCATCATGTGAACTTTTAAATGGAATCTGTCTGTACAGATTTTTGTTCCAGATTTTACCAAGATGAAATTAGGAAGTGTCTCTTGAGAAGTTAACTTCTAGTTTCAGGTGTTTCAGAGAAGCATCCATGTATTTTTCTTGGCAACCAGGTCTGATCTTTTCTAGCTTTTCAACAGAATCCAGAGTTGGCTGGGTGCTGCATTAAAGCTCCAACACTTCATTATCTTGATAAATATTTCTGAAATTATACAAGTGTATGGTTTTCATACAGGAAAACACCCCCCCCCCAAAAAAGGCCTTCCCTTGGCAGTCCAGATTTTATTCAAATGTTTTTAATTTTAATACATCACTGTTTTTTAAAAAACATATATTTTATGTAGGAATGGTATTCTGTTTTACATTGTACTTTTCGCTTCCTGTATGACTGTAGAACATTTCTAAATTCTAAGGTTATAGTAGCTTGAGAATCCAGGGGATAGAGGAGTATCTGAATAATAATGTTGGGATGACTGAGTGAATCTACTCATCCTTCTCAGGGGTTAGATAAAAATTAAAAATAGACTTTAGAGTCTTCTTCCTGATAGTCTAAAAGACTCTGTTAGACATTAAGTATCTTGTAAATCCTCACACCACGTCAAGTGGTGGAATGGAAGTTCAGATACTTCTTTCTAGGATCTGTGCGCCCCTTGAATTGGAATGCTTTGGGTTAGATTTCTGTCTGATTCTGCATGGTTTCAGTTTATCTTGGTTATAGATAGGAACAATTGGGTAGGTTGGCCCAAACGTCATTTATTTTGGGGTGAATGATCCTGAGCTCCATTTGTAGTTGTATTGCATAGGCTTACTTGTATCATCCTAGTATTTTCAAAGTCAAAAACAAGGACACTTCGTAAATGTTTAAAACTTTTTAGAATTCAATAAATCGCTTTGTTTGCACTTACAGCAAAATTTTCATGCAGTTATTATAAATCTTTCATGTAGGTCTTACCACATAAGTTTAGGACTGGAGCATTGTTTTATTCAGAGGACAGCACTGGATAAGAAAACAAGCCTTTGTCCTTCGTCTCCTTCTTGCACCCCAGTTTATGACTATTATTATCATGTCCTATGCTAAGCACATTGGGCTAGCCCAGGGGTAGGCAACCTCGTCTCTTTTATGACTCGTGGACTTCAACATTAGCAGTGGGCTAATGCCTCCTTAAGTAACACCAGCTGCCTGCAATTAGTGCAGGTTCGCATCCCACCAGGCTCAAGCCTTCCATCCTTCCGAGGTAGGTAAAATGAGGACCCAGATTGTTGGGGGCAATTAAGCTGACTTTGTAATAATGCCGCTTGGGGTGTGTGTGAAAGCCCTAATAAGCAGGCATATACATAGAATGAAGGCTACTGCTAAGCTTGTAAGCCGCCCTGAGTCTTCGGAGAAGGGTGGGATATAAATGGAATTTAAAAAAAAAGAACTTCCAGAATTCCTGAGTCAGCAGCTGACTCAGGAGTTCTGGAAGTTGAAGTCCACGAGTCATAAAAGAGCCGAGGTTGCCTACCCCTGGGCTAGACGCATAGTCCACAGTTCTCGGTCTACAGCTACAGTGTCCACATTCTTTCGTTTAAGATTCATTTTTTTTATGATATGCATCGTGAAACTGCAGCAAGGAAAAAAAATGATGCTAAAAACAAATCATACCATATTCTGATATCTCTGTTTTCATAGACTTCTGATGCCAGTTGTACCTCTATAACAAGATATGTATATGTAAATTTTGTTTGAAACAGATAAAAAATAATGGACCTCTGATCAACATGATTTACAAAGTGCTAAAGAGCTCAGCGCAAGGGTTACTATCCAGTATAAATGTAAGAGTGCCTGTAACAGAAATGTAATCATTCCATTGCTTTTTGAGTGGCCGTCAGTGTTGAAATAGCTAAGCATTCACAGGTGTCTCATGACACATATATAACACCAGAGCTTTTTGCAAGTTGTGTGATTTGGGGAGGCTTTCTGCAATATTATTGGCTGGCCTAATAGCGCTTTGTTTCATTTTTTCATGTGTTGGGAACTAGTGGTGGTGATTCCATTTCTACCTTTACAGAAATACAAAGCATGCTCTTGTGCTTTAATTTTGTTGCCATCACAATGACGTAATTTTACATGTCTCAGTATCTGATATAATTGCATTTTTCCCCCTTTGATTTAATGTGTACCCCCAGGTTTGAGAAAGGTTGTGTTGCCTGCATATTTGTTGTATTGGTTGTATCAATTATATTCTGTTATGTCAATAATGTATGCTTCGATTTTTGCTGAATTTTAGAATGTGTCAAAAGTACAAAATATTTTAAGGAACAGTTTTAAAAACAGTACTTTTGTCACAATGAAAAGCACTCGGTCTAGTTATTTACAAAAGGTAATAAGCCCTCCTGTATTTCATAATCTGGCTTCCGTTTTATCAGTTTACAATGATGGAAACTTGAAGATGGAGCTGGGACAGATAGTCATTAATGGTAAATAGAACTAATAATAGTATTAATACTAGTATTTAAATAACAATTTCTGAATGTCTAAAGCATTTTAAATACATTATCTCAATAGTTCCAGACTTCTAAAGTGAGTTTAGCTTTATTATATTAGCTATATAGTTGCAATTCATAGGTAGTAATGAATGAATTAATCTCATTCATAGGTTCAAATTAATAAATGAGATTAATTTTGAACGGATTATTTCCCAGCTTCCCACTTATGTATTTCTTTTCTGCTTCCTGAAGAATGAATAGCATTTTAAAATCTTTTGTTTACCACATGATGGTTAGTTCCTGAATGAGTTTATGTGATTCTGTATAATCTTTATTGAGTTATGGGGAAAAAATGTCAGATACAGTTTTAGAATAAAATAAAAAACATTAAAATTATCAAAAGGAAATACTGTGCAAGGTAGTGTAATACCTATATCTGTATTCTATACGTGAAAAATGCAGGTAAGTTTTGCCTGACTGCATGTGTTCAAGAACTAAGAAGCATTTCCAATAGAGGCACCAGCTTTATTATAAACCTCTTGGTTTGGAAACTAATTTAAAATAACAGTACATGATAATATGCAATAATTTTATTTTACTGTAAGTCACAGAAATTCTCAGGAAAATTGTAATGTAAATAAGAAATTATTGTAGATACAAGTTGTATGATATGAATATTTGCCATATTGAACTCAACCAAATTTAAAGGAATCTCTTTTATATATATATATATATATATATATATATATATATATATATATATATATATATATATATATATATATATATATATATATATATATTTGTTTGCTACTAACATTTTATGGCTTCCAGATTTTTTACTTTTAAATCTTTATGTTTTAGATGACAGGGCGTGATACAATCAAAGAACGACATGCAAAACCGATCAAAATTGGAGAAAGTAATATTGATGTAAGTATACGTTTTCTTCTTTCTGATCTTTGCAAAATCTCATTCTGTTTTATTGATTTAACCTTTTGTGTGTGTGTATATATTTATTTATTTATTTATTTCTAGGTAAAGCTGAGTGTCTTCTGTGAGCAAGACAGGATTCTGCAAGACCTAGAGGACAAAATAAGAGCCCTTAAAGAAAATAAAGTAATCATCTTTGTAATTAATTACAAATTAATTATTTTTGTAATACTCTGTTTCCTTGTCTAAAGGCCCAGTTTGGTTTTTGAGTATGTACTAAGTAGAACTAGAAATAGATCTTTGTAATTCTATAGTTTATGATATAATTTATTCCAATAAATTATTCCTATTTATTCCAAGCAAAAAGTAACTAATTGTAGGAGATGACAGGCTGAGCCCGAGGGAGGGATCAAATGCTTCACCAGTCATGAGTCCCTGAGCTCCCACAAGGGATCTACGTCCAGCCCACCTTGAATTCCTTTCTATTCTTAACTCCCACAAATTTCCCTTAACCCTTAGTAGTTCAGATTCTTATAGAGAGTTTAAGCTTGCAATAAATCTTTATACTCATTTGAATTGCCTGAATCTACTGATTTTCTCGGTGCTTGACAGTAATATAGTTACATTCAACTTATGAATTTCATAACTTTTCTCCCATTTTAAAGGTTACCAAATTCTTATACAGTCTATATGCAATTCTTCTTTGTTTTAAGTAGCTTCCCAACTGGGAGGATGCATTTTTAGAAAGCATAGGAAAATACCTGAATGATGCCAGTACATCTATCCTCATTTTCACCTTCCCAGCTTACAGAGAGCTGAATTTCAGACAAGTTGACAGCATCGTCTCTGAAAGGGATTTTCAAAGCTGGGTTGCAGCCATTGAAAAACTTTTATTTGTGGTCTCAATTAAAGATAACTTTGGGGTTGTTAAAGCCTACAAAACAGCCTCAGAACACTGCTGTAGAAAGAGGAAAGATTTGTACCACGTGTTTTTGTACTTAAAATGTTCACAAATATATTAAATGGCACCCAAAAACAAACTGCAAGCGCCATCTCTTTTAACCGATAGATTATTATATTCTGAACCAAACACTTTGGGAGGTCTCCCTAAATGAAACTAATTGAAATGTGATGTATTATTTTCCAGAGATAGGAATAGTTGAGCAAATGTTCCTCAACTTCGGTATCCAAATTCAAAACTGGGTTGAAGACTCCAAGATCTTTTGACCTTGAGAGGGATGAATGGGTGGAGGGAGGGAGTGGCAAGCAGGCAGGCTGAGACAGACAGATCTGTTTGTATTTGGGGTAGAAAATTAATATTTTTAGAACACTAAATTAAAGGAGAGTCTTCTAAAAAAATTTCAGAGTTTATTTTTAAAAACGTTTAAAATACTTTCTTTAGGATCAGCTGGAATCTGTCTTGGAAGTATTACATAGACAGATGGAACAATACAAAGACCAACCACAGCACACAGAAAAAATTTCATATCAGCAAAAACTTTTACAAGAAGATCTCATATGTATTCGGGCTGAAATATCCAAAGTATCTACAGTAAGTAGAAGGTGCTTTAAGAATTTATATATAGTTGTAATTTCCTTATCAAGCCTACTGGGACTGCATGGCAATTTTTTTTATTTTTTTATTTTATTTTAATCCCATTTATATCCCGCCCTTCTCCGAAGACTCAGGGCGGCTTACAAGCTTAGCAATAGCCTTCATTCTATGTATATGCCTGCTTATTAGGGCTTTCACACACCTCCCAAGCGGCATTATTACAAAGTCAGCTTATTGCCCCCAACAATCTGGGTCCTCATTTTACCTACCTCGGAAGGATGGAAGGCTGAGTCAACCTTGAGCCTGGTGGGATGCGAACCTGCACTAATTGCAGGCAGCTGGTGTTACTTAAGGAGGCATTAGCCCACTGCTCCACCAAGGCTCTAGTTTGGTGGTTGTTGTAGTAGGATTGGCGAACTATGAAGAACTATTTTCTCTCACTTCCCTTGCCAAAGATCTAGCTGAAGAGTCAGGTCTTGACTGCTCTTCTGAACAACAGCAGAGAGGGGGGACATCTGGATCTCGGGGGAAACCTCATTTCAGAGGCAGGCACTGCTACAGAGAGGATACACTTCAAAAGTATGAACAGATGACATTGTTTCATTGAAAGAATTTGGAATATGCCAACCTTTCAAAAGTGAAATGGCTGGACAGATAGATATGTGGGAGATAGGCATGACCAGGTCCTATTCCATATAGGGCTTTATAGGTAACAACAAGTACCTTGAATTACAATCAAAAGCAAACTGGCCAACAATGGATCTTGTGAAGCAGAGGTGTTACACAAGCATACTGAAACATGCCCATCACAACTTATGCTACTGCATTCTGGATCAGTTGAAGCTTTTGGGTAGTCTTCAAGGGCAGTCCCATTTAGAGCATATAGCAGTATTCAAGCCCCAAAGTGACTAAGCATGAGCGACTGTCGGAAAGGCCCTCTAATCTAGGAAAAGATAAAACTGGAACAACAGGTAACACTGTGCAAAGGCTTCCTGGACCCAGCTGCTCTCCAAGCAACTCCAGAAAGACTCCTAAATTGCGCATCAACCTGGAAGAGGTAAGTGCAATCCCATCCAAGGTCAAAGATGGTCCATTCCCAGCTCTAGGGGACCCACTCAGAACCACTCTGTCTTGCTAGGATTGAGTTGGAGACATTTCCTCTCTTTCCATACCTACTCAGCCTTCAGGCACTAGGACAGAACCTTGACAGCCTCGCTTGGCCAGTCTGAAGTTGAAAGATATGATTGGGTACCATCAGCATACTGATGAAACAGAACTCCAAAACAGTGGATGATTTCACCCGGTGGTATCATGTAGATGTTGAAAACGAAAGCTATGCATTTATGCTATATGCCATTGTTTTTTTTAACATCATCCAATTTTACACATGCATACATATATATACATACAGGGCTTTTTTTGTCATAGAACGCTCAGAACGGAGTTCCGGCACCTTTTTTGGATGGAACCTTGTAGGGTAGGCAAGGCGGGTTGTATGACATATGTGAGTTCTGGCACCTTTTTCTTTTACAAAAAAAGCACTATATACATATATACATGTGTGTGTATGCACACACACATATAGTGTGTCTCTGTGTATATAATGTGTGTGTGTGTGTGGTGAGAGAGAGAAAGAGAGAGAGAGAGAGCCTTCTGACTTTAATGAGAGCCACTGTAAAGTAAGAGCTGTGTGCCTATAGCCTAAAGTACTTTTAATTGTGTTTACACTTGCATAAAGTACTTGCTTAAAGAGGTACATTAACCAGCTTCATAGCTTGTTATTGCTTATGAAAAGGCAAAATGAGTTTCTTCTCTTTGTCAATAGGAAATGGAAAATGCCTGGAATGAATATCTGAAATTGGAAAAAGATGTGAACCAGCTGAAGCAAACTCTACAAGAACAGATGAATAAATCATGTTTTTCTCAGGTAAGGCTATTTTCAATCTTTGCACTTTGCAGTTACCTAAATAGTTAGTCAGATCTCATCTCACTGGGAGATCTAATTTTGATGGTAAATAGGGCCTTTTTTTTACTCCAGAGGTGAGAAAAAAGCTTCACATGCATATTATATCACATTATGCCAGAACCACATATACATGCAAATGTACCTTTATGGTAAGCATCAGATTTCTCACTCTTTGGCCAGTTGCTAAATGTTATGGCAAAATAACAAATAAGTCCTTTTTTTCTGGGATGACCAGACATCTTTAGTTTGCCAAGGAAATTTTCCTGGAAATATAAGTGGACTCCTTTGATCCAGCAAATAGAGAGTTTTCAGGACTTAGTTAGTTCAATGTGTTATGTTAATTTACTGCTATCAAATGAAGTAGTATCTGCTGGTGGCATCTCAGTTGAGGAGTTTTTAGTAACATTTATGTTGAATATGTTAAATTTTTGGTTTTATAATTTGGTTGCTTATTTTATAGTTTATGTTACGATAGATTCTTAGGGATTTTATCCTATAAACAGCCCTATTCTGTTCTCTCCTTTTAAGCAACCAACAAAGAACCTCAGTCCAGCAAGCATGACAGACTTCCCGTTCATTCCTCTTCTCTGTATCTTTTCAGAGGCAATTACACAAATTATATGTAAATATATATTTTTGTTAGAATGCTGAACAATGTAAGAATTGCTATGTAGTGTGCTGTTTACTAGCAAAAAAAGCAATGTCCTCAATTTCTATTTTTATTTTCTATCTATATAACCAATATTGATTTGGTCCTTCTTCCCCCACCTTCTCATTAGGAGAAAACTCAAATGCAAAAAGATTTGTGGAGAATTGAAGACGTTACAGCTGGCCTAAGTGCAAATAAATCCAACTATAGAGTCATCATTGAATCTATCAAGAATCCAGGTAGGAAAGCTTAATGCTGGTATTGCAAATCTGGCTACTGGAATCAAATCAATATATGTGTGCTACAATCTTATATTTTAGGCTAATGATAGCTGAATCACAAAAGAACACTTTTGCCCCCTTTTTGCCATTCGTAATGTTTCCAACATAAAAGTTGAACTATCTTTTCCTGATGAGGTTTCTGGTATTTTATCATTAACACACTCCCACATAAAAATTTACCTGATGCCTTTTTTTCAGAGTTGGTGTTCTAAAATGTATGTACTTGGGTATTTCTAAAAAAACAGTTCAATAAATCTTAAGATGCTTTTCTAAACACCAGTTTTACTTTCGTACTGTTTATTATGGAGATAAGGGTTATTCGTTTTTCTGTGCTACATCTGAATGTAATGTGTATTTTTCCAGAAAGAAAAACAGTGCCTTCATTTTCAAAGCCTCTAGTGCCTTCATCATCATCTACTCTCATGTCAACAGACAGTAAAATTTCTACTCAGCAGAGTCCACCAACTAGTCCTATCAAGCCCTCATTGGAAGTCAGACTTTTTCCTCAGCCTTATACACCGCCCAGAATGTTTTCTCCATCCCAACAAGTGAAAAAAGTTGAACCTCCAATCCAGTCACCAGTGAAATTAAAACCAAAGGTTGTGTCATTATTCCACACTCTTGTAGTTTATTGGCTAAAATGCACTGAGAATGATAATGGATTTCCTTGTGTGTAGAATATGGGGTAATGAAGAGTGATAATCAGATAAATAACACTTTGTAGATTTGTTTACCTTGTACTTGATGGTAATTGAAGCTTTGATTTAATCTGCTTATAAATGACTTGTGACTGAGGAATTTCCAGGAAAAAAATCTTAAAGTAATGTGGTGTTAAATTCATATATTAGATATTATTTGCTGTGATTTAAGCAGGATAATTGATTTATTTTCCACATGGAGCAATGAATACATTTTTTTAATGCAATATTAGGAAGATGAAGCACCACCAAGACCTCCTCTCCCACAGTTGTATAGCACTGATGATAATCCACCAGCTGTTCCACCTCTTCCTAAAGAAGCTACAGTAATAAGGCACACATCGGTGCGTGGTCTCAAACGTCAGTCTGATGAAAGAAAACGAGACCGTGAACTTGGACAGTACATAAATGGAGATTACAGGGTAAGCGTTCCATCCCAGGTTGTATACTATATTTATGTAGTTCTAACATTACTGTAATTATAGTATTGTCTTCCAATATGATGTAATTTCAGGGAGGCAGTATATGAAAAATGTTGCCATCTATTTAATTGTATATTTATCCATGTAGGTAGAACTCCGCTCATATGTGAGCGAACCTGAATTGGTAACAATAGGCAGTGATCTGAGCCAACCTTCCATGGGTTTTCGTGGTACTGACAGTAGATATCAAACGTTACCTACCAGAGGTGAGTCAAGAGACTGAAGTTTCTATATTTTAGAAGATCATGTTTATTACGGTTTTGCATTTCCAAATGATAACATCATTTGCCACGTGTTTGGGTTGAAACTCCAGATACAACTTTAAAAGGGCAAGATTTGAAGAATCAATTATATGTATATAGATAAATATATGAATAAATCCTACTCCTGTAACACTAAAGGATGTAATTCAGATTACAGCATACAGGGAGCAGAGAACTATCATAAGGATAATGATTCCTATTAAACCCTTAATGAATACATTTCAATGAAGAATTGAATAATACATTTAGATGTCTCAATTATAGGACATAATGTATTATGGAAAGAAGGAAGGAAATGCAGTAATAGAAATGTCTACATCCCTTCTTCAACTTTTGCCTTTAAAGACTCTCCAAATTTTAACTGATTCTCTAAGAGTTATCAAAAAACATAGATTTAACAAATATCAACGACTTTTTTTTCTAAATAGAGTTTTTTCACCTTTTTTAAAAAGGATTATCTGGTTCAACTTCTAGACTCCATCAGTCATCAACAGTTTCATCATACTCAACACTTCGAAGGGATGCTTCCAAGGTAAAATATGTTTAACTAGGATGACGCTTGTTTTGAACAACACTTTAGTAGTGTCATTTTGCTTCAGTATTTGATAATCCTTTGGAGTTTAAAATTATTCGTTACAAGGGTCATGCAGATCATCGATGAGTGCTTTACGTTTGTTGGCCTACCACATTTATAGATTTTTATAGGGCTGGAGATCTAGACACTGTTGCTTCCCATTTGTAATTTACCCATGTTTTCCCATTGCTTTCTCCCTTTTTATTAGAAAAATTAAAGAGGAAAAGACAGAATTGCTGTGTATTATTATTTGGAATTATAGTTCTAGTAGCCATCTGTCTGGAAGCACCTTAAATCTGAGTCCATTATTCCTGAAGAAAATTATAGTCAATTTTTCAATTTTATATGCTTCCTCCTAGAAATTTAATCAGATATTTTTCCAAACTATTTACTTTACAAACAAAAGTTTTTCCTGGACAGTTTGCACTGAAAGAAAACAGTGAAAGGATAGTTCTGCCATCTTCAGCCTCTTAAACTAACATAGTTATACAGTAGGTCAGTATTGTCCATAGTAAGTTAATAAAAGGAAGTAGTTTGGAGTTATACTAACTTTTTAAAAACTTGTCGTTACAAACATGTTCTATATGTCATTTTCAAGGAGAGACCAAAGAGTGCCTTGGAACGTTTATACTCTGGAGATCCTCAAAGAGGAAAAATGAGTGCCGAAGAACAACTAGAAAGAATGAAGCGATATCAAAAGGCAATAGTTCGTGAACGCAAAAGAACTCTTGGTCAAGGAGAAAGACATTCTGTTTCATCACGACCGTTTATCCAGCCTGGTTCAGCAGACATTGGCTCAGTATGTTAGACATGCCTTAACAGGACTAGATAAAACAAAACAATCTGTAGCTTCTCTAGTAAGCACTTTTATTTGAGAGTGCATGTCACCTTGTATTATTTAATTATATAATGGTGGTATTTCAATAGGTAGGGCGTGCATAACAGAAAATGGCTTTTGGCTATAAATATTGACAATTTAACATAGGAAGTAGGAAATAAATTGGCATAAGAAAAGTACAGCAAGAAATATATATACATATATATTTCAGTGTAGATAATAAGTTGGTTTAATCATTTTTTTTCTTACTAAGTTATGAAATAGAATACTTTTTTCTGATTGCATCATAAATGAATGAGCCCAGTAGACAATATTAGCACAATTAAAAAATATAGTAACTATGGTTATGTTAAATAATAACTTTATAGGTTATCATTTTAGGTTTTCAGAAATGTTATATATTAATTATTAAACCTAGGAATGCATCTAATGGATTCATACTGTATAGCTGCTAATGCTCCTTGATCATTTATGTCTAAGGTATGAACAATATTATAGAAAGGCTGTCCTTTCAATTAGGAAAAAACAATTCCAAGTTAAATATAAACTGACAATTATTTATCATTGTCAATTAAGCAAACAATCATTCCCACTGCAATCATAGATATTTTACATACACAATAAATATATTTATAAAAAAGAATATTTCACTAATACCAACATAATTCATTTAATAGAAACAGCCATTATCCATAGATGTGATTTTTTATGCAGAAGAGACAACTCCATTTAAAATTACTGGGGCTGCTTTTTTAAATTGCCAAATAAAGGATGTCTTGTTGGTCTTAGAAATGGCCGCTGTTGGTGACAGACACAGTGAATGAAGCTCTTTCTGCAGGTGCCAGTTTCACTCAGTTGTCAAACTTTGGATAGCAAAATTTAGGATTAGTTTACCAAGATATTTTCCTAAATAATGGAATGATCTCAAATAAATTCAGTGGAATTGGTTTCCTGTACCATCCTCAAATCACAGCATGTCTTCATCTTTTGCGATTTGGAGTTATAAAATGAAAATAAAGCTATCCAGTTATAACCATAAATAAATTACAGTAAAAATATAAGTTTTACTTTTTAAAATAGCCCTAGGTGTTTAAAAGGTAATAGATCATGTTTGGAGGTAGCTATATTAGGCTATTACTGCAAAAGCAATAAAAACTTGCAAATTTGTTATAATAAGCTTTTGGGGGGTAAAGGAGGGTCCATTAAATACATAATTATCTAAGAATCAAGCTAAATAATGAGAATGTATTCATTAATTAAGGATAAGAATGTATCCAGTATATCAGATTTTGATTATTTACATAAGAGATGCATGACAGAGAAAGATCAGGATCTGATCATTCTAATAGTGCCCTAGCATAACACATCTAATTCTGTCCGTGGGCACGCACGCATGCATAAACACAGGTACAAAATTGAGGCTACTTTGGTGCTAATAAATGACTATTCTGAACATATCTTTAAAGAAATAGAATGAGTCTATGGGAGTGCAGATGATCTATCTTCTGCCCTTTTAATATAGTTATATGGATAAATAATGGCTCACATTGTACATTTCCATGATAATAGGAATATTATCCATGATAATCTCAGAATCTCTTTTGTGCCCCATCTTCAAAGAAAACCTTTCCTTTTGGTAGTAAGAAAGTCATTTTATATCCTTGGTTCTTCCTTGTAAGATACTCCCATATCCTGTTTTAAGTAAGAACAAACTCTGAATATTATATCATAAAAAACAGAATTTCTCTCTCTCTCTCTGTTTTTATTGATACATAATCAACCTGAATCAAACCACTGCAGATGAAAACCTTTTCATTGAACGTTGTAAACCTGTTGCAAATTTAAGACCTGTGGACTTCAACCCCAGAATTAGTGGGAGATTTCTGGGAGTTGAAGTCCACAAGTCTTACAATTGCCAAGGTTGGACACCTCTGTTGCAAACATAGTTTGTCCTGCTGCTCCAATAGGTAGAAGTCCATTTCCCAAGAGAAAATGTCTAATAGTCATTTTGACAGCCTCCACACCTTGTCACCTTGGGGGGGGGGGGGTTAGGCAATATAAAAAATTAATAATAAATAAATAAAATGCCTATAAGGGTGGGCTAGAATCTGAGTCTGCTCAATTCTAATCTAGCCCCTTAACCACAATACCTTACTGGCTCCCATTCATTCATAGCCTATTTAAAAGTCCAACACTTTGAACAGGGGAGAAACTTACTGGTATCATCCTTTTGTTTTTTTAAGTAAGCAAATAATGTTATTCTTTTCCCTCACTGTTTGTAACATAGATCGTGATCTGTGAAAGTTAGTCTATAAAGTGCCACAGGACTTTTTCTTATTTAGGGATTTCAAAACTGAGGGTTTATGCAATCACTGTTTTGGGCTAGAATTATTTATGCTCATCACCTGCCTAATTCATTGCACAAGATCTCTTGCTTTTAAAGTCACTCATCCTACATAATGTTTTTTTTAGTTATTTAAAACTATTTCTAACTAAACTCAGTTTCTGCCAGGCTTAATTGCATTTTAGCATCCTTTTTTTGTTAAATTTCTATTTTTGTTGGTGGTTATTGACTTTTTATCTTTGTGTTCCCATTTTAAAATAGCTGTTTGGTTGCATTAATTTATAAGGCATTAATGAGCCATTAATGTAATAGGTAAATATGTAAACACTTAAAGGAAATTGGTGCATTCAGATATTTACCTTTGCTGTTATATTTTTTTAAGAAATAGTATTAAAACATAAGGAAAAATAAAACCCTGCCATATCACATATTTAAGTAGCAGAATTTGAACCTGATTTTTTTTAAAAAAAATATATGGCTCTCAAATTTATAATTATTTCTAATGCAAACATTTCATAATATTTTAACAATTGAAACAATGTAGCATATTTTCATACCATATTGGTCTTCATTCTTGCTGTAAAAATAAAAAATAGCACAGCCCCGGAAGAAACAAATTATTTAGCCAAAGGGCTCCGGTGCACAAACCTTAATGTTTGAAAGCACAATTTACAGCACTACAATAACTTAGCAACCAAAATGGTAAAAGTGAAATATGTAATTAGATTGCACAGTTTGTAATGTTACATAAATTGTATGTGTAAATCTACTTTTAATACAGTGCACTGATATTTTTTTAAAAGATCAATTTTTAAATGTAGTATGACATTAAAATATTGAGCCGAATACTTGGATTGTCATTTGATTTTGATGTAAAGGACTTCGTATCAACAACAATAAAAATGCTTCCTAATACTGAATTCATGTATTTCTTCTAGTATAACATGTAGAATTAATATTGTCTTATATTACATTTATGGATGCAATCAGGCCTGGCTTGAATATTGAGTAGGCATTTGGTTACAATGGGTACTTTAATTGTGAAGATGATTGAACTTTTCTCGCAGAAATCCCTCCATTTTTAAAGTCTGCAATTTTTATTTGTGCAGTAGATGTTCCTATTCCTAACAGATACAAATGTAGGTATGTTTGAGTGAAAAATCAAGAGCTTGTGCATGAATCATATTTTTCCCAAAATATCTTAGACTGGATCTACAAAGTTGTTGCTGGAATAAATGGGGGAAGGTAACCTCCACTGTGTCTCCTGTGTTTTCTGCACTGTTCTAAAATAAATCTCAGTACCCTAAAAGAGATTTATGTGAACTACAGAAGAAAGGAGAAGACAGTCAAAATAAATCCCCCCTTTTTCATCCAGTGGAGAAATCCTGAGTGGAATTCTGTCCTTGGCTATTTCATTTCATTTCATTTCATTTATTGGATTTCTATACTGCCCTTCTCCCTAGGGACTCAGGGCGGTTCACAGGGCATATATAAATAACTGTACAAAAATTTAAAAAGAATTAAACCATGCCCAATTAAAATACAGCAATAGTAAAAAATAAAACCAATTAAAAACCCATATTCCCCTTCAGGCCAGACCAGCTAACTCAAACAAGTGGGTCTTCAACCCGCGACGGAAGGATCGGAGGTCCGATGCCATCCGGAGCTCAACCGGCAGTTGGTTCCATAGTGCCGGGGCACCCACAGAGAAGGCCCTCCCCCTAGGGGCCACCAGTCGACATTCCCTGACCGGAGGCACCCTGAGGAGGCCCTCTCTGTGGGCACGCACAGGGCGGAGGGGAGTTGACGCCGGCAGCAGGTGGTCCTCGAGGTATCCCGGACCCATGCCATGTAAGGACTTAAAGATCATAACCAAGACCTTGAACCTCACCTGGAAGACAACTGGTAACCAATGCAGCTCGCGGAGCAAAGGTGTAACGTGGGAGTACCGGGAAACTCCCAAGACAACTCTCGCGGCCGCATTCTGTACCAGTTGGAGCCTCCGAGTGATCTTCAAGGGAAGCCCCATGTAGAGAGCATTACAATAGTCTAGGCGAGAGGTCACGAGCGCATGAGTGACTGTACACAGGGCATCCCGGTCCAGATAGGGCCGCAACTGGCGCACCAGGCGAACCTGGGCGAAAGCCCCCCTAGTCACGGCTACTATATGGTCTTCCAGGGTAAGTCGTGAATCTAGGAGGACTCCCAAGTTGCGAGCCCTATTCAAGATACAAACAGTGTTGAACCAGAAGCAGAGGGTGGGATATGGTCTTCTACTGTGCAAATGAACACTTTATACAGTAACACATTTTTATGTGATCACTGAAATAGTAATATCCATGCCATTTTAATGCTACACCCTTTATGACAAGTGGGACAGAATATCCAAGTAGATAGGGTATTGTGTGGTTTTACAAAAAATACAGGTAGTCCTCAAGTTATGAACATTCACTTAGCGAATGTTCAACGTTAAAACATTCACTGCCAAAAGTACTTACAAGTGAGTCGCAAAGTTGCGTATGTTGCAACATCACAGCAGTTGTTTTCCACTTACGAATGACCACAGAGATGCTGCAACGTGGTACTTTGGTGCCATACCTGGGAATCCCAAACTGCCCCCGCTTGCCTCCTTTGTAGCCTTGGGTGCTGGAGCCCTTGACCAGCCAGGTAGAGAAGCGCCAGTCTGGTCTCTTCTCTTCCCCACCAAACCCCAGCTTCTCTCACAAGCGGGCGCGCCCCTGCTCCACCACTTGCTGGAGTGCTGAACCTGCCTGGGTTTCACAAATTGCACCACCATAGAGCTGGACAGCTTGGCGGGCCATCACCCTGCTCCCCTCGCTTGCCAAGAGCACTCCTTTTCTAAATTGCAAGAGGGGTTCTGACTCTCCAGCTCTGTTGCGTTTCTCCACTCCCGTGGAGCTGGAGAGCTTGGCATGCCACCGCCCTGCTCCTCTCACTTGGTAGCCCTTCTGTTTGGATGTGAGTGGGAAGAAACCACACAGAGGAAGCTGGCTGCCCCCGTCTAACTTCTAGATTGGAAGGCTTGGCTGGCCCAGTTCCTCCCCTCCCCATGGCCTTGGTGCAAGATCTCCTAAACAGAGATTTTGCAGAGGTGCAGGGCGCAGCAATGCCTTTGCAGCTTTGCATAGCACAGGTTGGCGGAACCAGCTTGCCCCTCATTGCAAGCATGACTCTCCAGCTCTCTTGGTGGTGCAATTTGTGAAACCCAGGCGGGTTCGGCATTCCAGCAAGTGGCGGAGCAGGGCCACGCCCGCTTATGAAAGAGGCTGGGGCTCGGTGAAGAAGGGGAGAGACTGGTCTGACGCTTGTTCATCTGGCTGGACAAGGGCTCCTGCACTCAAGGCTGCACAGGCAAGTGTGGGAAGTGTGGGGCTCTTAAACGTGGCACCAAAGGTAAATTGATAGGGTGGGGAAGAAAGGCCCAAGCAGCTTTGGGCCCCAAGGGGTGGAAAGAGGAGAATGGGGTCTCTCAATGGGGGGGAGGCAGTGGTCTTGTCCGTGCACTAGGCCCCCCATGGCCTTCCCCACCCTGAGATGCACTTAATGACCCGTGCATTCAATTAGCAAATGTGTGAGCAAAAGCTGAGAGTGATCGCGTTCAAGTTACGTGAATCACTCCTATGAATTCTCGGCTTACAAATGTAATTAACAGGTTTCATTACATTTGTAACTCGATGACTTCCTGTATGCCAGAGGTCCCCAACCTTTTGAGCACCAGGGGCTGGTTCCGTGGAGAAAGGTTTTTCTGTGAACTGGAGAGTGTGTGGTTTTGTGTGCTGCCTGCATCCCACAGATGGGGCTTTGCTTGTTAGTGTGGCCTGGTTGCTGGCATGCCGTGGCCCGGTAGCGATCCATGGACTGTGGGTTGGGGATCCCTGATGTATGCCACTGAAAGAGAAGTGAAATGATCCAATTATAACAGGCTGTGATCCCAAGAGCTACTTTGCACTTCTATAGCATGAAGACTTTTACAAGACTACACTTTCTTTTTCTTTGGAACCAATTTTTTGTCTATTTGTTGTTTTATAAGCATTCTGAAACATACATATTTCAGAAGTTCTCATGATAAAAGCCTTGTTTGAACAATACAGTGTCCAGGCATCCAGCCTCCTAGGGCATATTTTCTGTGGCCTATGGATTGAAATAATGCAACTTAATGGGAAAATGCATTTATCACATGTGCACATTTATATGTCAAAAATTTCTCATATTTCATTCAGGCTTCCCTTTATGTTATAGTAAACGATCCTCCTGAAATATTTGTAAATAAATGAAATACTTCATTATTATATGAGTGTTGTACATTAGCATAACTTAGTTGGAGGATGGTTTTATAGAACACCTGAAAGTTAGGCTATTCTGATTTAAAAAGGTGGAAGTAATTAATACATTTAATGCAGTGGTAGGATTCAGCCGGTTCACACCAGTTTGGGAGAACTGGTAGCTAGCTTTTGGTTGTCCAGGCCCAGAATGAACTTCCAGAAGCAGCATCCACACAGAGAACTGGTTGTTCACATATTTGAATGCCACCACTGATTTAATGTAAATGTATTTATGGTAATTCTGAACAATATTTCTATCATATTTGAAAGTATTCAGTGACTCTGAAAGCAAGTTTACATTATACTAAAGTTCTATCTCTCTTGAAAAAACTAAAAAATATGCCTAGGTTAGCCTGGAGTGCTTGTAAATAGTAAGAAACTTAAAAGATAGTGATCTATATTATTTGAGTTTAGTAGATAGTTTTCTAAACCGCATCATAAGTCATTTAATAGAATAACAACAGTTCCGAGATGGTTGGCTTGCAGGACTTAACAGGCCTTCTACAACCAGCAGATATTTAATTAGCCCTTTTTAAATGAGTCTTTGAAAAAAAGTGCTTACTTCCTAGTTTTAACTGGAAACTTTTCAATTCCAATTTCATTAGGACTTAGTTTCAACTAAGTTTGTTTTGTTACCCAGAGGAAGTTGAGTCTAATTTTGTTATTTGGAGACTCTTGATTCATTCCCTTCTATCATAGGAAACCAGATCATGTTTTTTTTTTCTTTTGATCACAACTTATTAATTCTCGGGATGACATTCTCTCTTTATTATTTTATGTATTTAGTATTTTAAGTGCCCTGTTTGTTTCAAAGATCTCTTTTTTTAATGATGTGATTTTGCTTGTCTGCTATCATCTTTTACTGCAGTCATGTAAAAATAACATCTACCCAAGACTGACACAAAGGTAAGATTGCTTTTACTGTGATTGGTAAGACGTTATTATGTGAACAAACCAATCCACCTTTAGAAGCAGGTGTGACATTTCAGTGCTTTCTATGTACTTATCTTAAAACAAATTCTTAAAAGGGCATTCCACAGCATTTCTTTATCACTTTTTGACTTGCTTCACAATTTTCAGTAATTTAGGTAGGCTATTTTGTTCTTAGAGTAAGTATACAAAGCATCAATTTTCTTTTCTCAATTTCCTTAAGTTCCCTCTAAAAAAAACTGTGAACAGGTCAAGGACAACCCCCCCCCCATGATATACTGTATATGTTCCGTAAAAAAACCTAAAAAGTTAAGAGAAGCTTTCTTCTCCCCCCCCTTTCCTTAACTCTTTAGTCCCATTCAGCACAGCTTAATTTTATGGTCACGTGATCTTTCACAACTTTCCCTCATTCTCTTTGTTTAATAAGACTAACTAATTATCCCTCTCATGAAATTTAAATAGTCCTTGTTGGAACTATTAATTCAAAAGTGCTTTAAATCTATCCTATTCAGATGTCCCCCTAATCTGTTTTAAACTTCTGTAGTTCAAACTCTTGGCAAGATTTTTGCTTTTAATTGTTTTTAAATCCTTATAATTGCTTCCCCACATTTTATTTTAATCTTGTCCCAGGCAAAAGGAACACTCTCTAGGTAGTATAGTTCCTCTGCTGCTCGAAGACCTCTGTAACTTTTAATTGTTTATGTAATCCAAACAGTAAGTGGGATTTTAAGCAAACCCATTGTCTTTAAAGTAGGTTCTGCATGAGACTGTCCCCTTGATATTTCTTCCTCTGCTCCTGGTGCTCTACTGCGAGTTTCCCACAGGTTTCTTCTGGTTCTTGCAGGTTTCCTTGCAAGGAACTGCTTTCAGAAGCACAAGTGGGTGATCCTCAAGGCTTTTACTTATCCAAAAAAAGCTGTACTGGCTCAGGCAGACCACCTGGCTGCCAATCTCTGTCTTAGAAGTATGTCTGCTGTTCAGACATATATTAGTTTGCCAGCTGAAGAACCCAGATGGCACAGTGGTTAGAATGCACTATTGCAAGCTAACTCTGGCCACAGCCTGGAGTTCGATCCTAATGGGCTCGAGGTTGATTCAGCCTTTCACCTTCCAAGGCTGGTAAAGTGAGGACCTGGATTGTTGGGGGCAATATACTGACTCTGTAACTGCTCAGAGAGGGCTATAATGCACTATGGAGCGGTGTAAGTGATCTTGCTCTTGCAGTTTTCTCCACTTGGAAGTCTCAAAAATTCATTTATTTGCTTAATTACAGTTAGATATTTTCTGTTTCATTCACTTAAAGAATTACATGATAATAACTTTTGGAGATCTTGGGGCTGCATCTGATCTAACTGTAGGTTATGTGTCTCTCATAGGTAAAGGCCTACTGCATTTCCCTTGTATACCGTGTTTCCCTGAAAATAAGACCCGGTGTTTTTTTGCCTCCAAAAGAGGCACCAGGTCTTATTTTTAGGGTGGGATGTCTTTTCCACTCACCTTGCAGCAAGCAGAACTGACCGCCCCATCCAGCCGTCCCCCTTCTTCTGCAGCCGAAGGAGTACCTTCATTCTGCAGCCTAGGATGGAGCTCGGCCTGCATTTTGCAGTCAGAGGCCTTTCTGGAAGGCCTCTGCAGCTGAGAACTAATCCATGGATTCAATCCGTAGCTCGGTTCTTGGCTATACAGGTCTTCCGGAAAGGCCTCTGACTGCGAAATGTAGGCCAAGCTCCATCCTAGGCTGCAGAATGAAGCTACTCCTTCCGGCGAAGCAAGTGTTGATCCATGGGAGGCCTGGCTGTAATGGCAAGCTCCACCCCCCACCCTAGCTTGATTTTTAGGGGTGTACCTTGCCCCCAAACTATGGTTTATTTTTGAGGTAGGGCTTATATTAGCCCCCCCCCAAAATCAAACTAGGACTTATTTTCGGGGTAGGTCTTACTTTCAGAGAAATACAGTATCACATTTGGGAAGAGCTTTTCCAAAGGAATACATTTTTTTTCCTGGCCCAATAGATTACAGATAAATCTAATTATCTCTGACTCCTAACATGTAAAATCAGAATCTAACTATAATCTGCCCTCAGCTTTGATCTGACATTAGATTAATCTCTGCTGGTTGGAAAGGTTGCAGACTACATCAAGTGAGAATCCAGAAATAAATGCTATGGTAGCCCTTGCTTTCCATTTTAGCTATTCAAAGGTTGAGGTAATGATAAACACTTGCTAATTTATTACTCATTATAGTCAAATATGTCATTGTTTCCTGTCTGTTACTAGTGGAAACGGGAGCAAGAATTTGACTTGCAGTTACTGGAAAGAGCAATGTGTACAGAACAAAAAATGGGAGATAATTGGTTAAAAATCGACCCTGTGGCCGTAACAGAGACAGATCTAGAGCATGAAGATTATAACTTGGATATTAGCAAAGAGGTAAGGCTAGTTGTTGCTATTGCCTTATATACTTGTACTGTTTGAGAGAGATGGGCAGGCGTTTGGCAGGGTTTAGACATACGAAATACAAACAAACAAACAAATTCACTGTTTTCCAAGCTTGACATACTATTTTCTTCTCCATTTGTTTTCTTTAATTTTAATCAACACTTTTCAGAAAGATTTTAATTTAAGCAAAGTAGGATTTTTCTCTGAATCTGCGAAGGAAAAATGCACAGTACTAGAGAGAATCAGCCCACTCATTTTGCAGAGTTATAAGGATCTCTCATCAGAATGACATACGTAGCACAAGCTCAACCCCTTTTCCTGTCACTTTGTCGAGCAAAACATATGTTGGACACCATGATATGGCTTGCATCACTCTGATTTTCTTTTCCCATGCTGTGAACACCAACACAGTATTAAAGGACTGATAAAATAGAATGAATAAATTAAACAAAAACAAACACAAAGATGCTATTAGTCACAACTTCTACAGAATGGTGTTAGAAAAGGTTGCATTGTTTTCTCCAGGAATGGAAAGAAACAGGCCGAAGTAGATCCCAATAAAAATTGAGTTACGTTCATTAAGGTTCTTTGCAGTGTTATCTATCAAAGGAGTAGCATCACACCTGAGGGATCCTTTTTAGATTCATGGCTACTGCAACATGGGTAAGGTGGAGGCTATTGCCAGGAGCAACTTTGCCCAACTGGTTGATGTGTTGTGGTTTTAAAAGGAGGAGGAGGAAGATGTCTCGATTTTTGCTCTTTTCGTTTCCCAGATGGATTAGCTATCATTGCTCTTTAGGAAGCTAACTTTAAACACCACTCAGAAACTGCACTTGGTATAAAATGCAGGGGCCTACCTAATTAGCCTTAAATGCTAACAGTATATTTTATACATGTACTTGAGACCCTGCACTGGTTGCCAGTAGGCTTCTGGGTTTAATTTAAAATACTATATATTTCATTCCATGGTACATTCAAAAATTGTGCCCTCCAACCAGAATCAGCCTGTCTGATTAGAATATTCTAGCAAAAGTTGCTTTTAATTTTCTTACTCCTTTGAAATCAGGGGACTTAAGAATGTTTCTTCAATATTTTACTACAGAGCTTTTCTGAAGGCTTTTAAGTGTTATTATGAGATAATACCATCACATACTTTTTTAGGAGTCATTCAGGTTTAAGATTGAATTCTGATTATTTTGATTGTTATTTTTTGTTCCATATTTGTTTTATGCTGCATTTTGCATAATGCTGAGAATCTTAGAAATTGAAGAAAGGAAATCATCACAGGTAGAACATATTTAGAAACCTACAGAGCCATCTTGTGGCCCAAAGGAAGAATATCTTATTTCACTGAAAGATTAAAGAACAGTAAAATCAAAAACAATACCTTGCTCAGTAAACGGTCAGATTAAGAAAAACTAACAAATAAAATAAAATGATTCCGTTAATTCTAGATAGGTCAGTTTGGGTTTGGAATTGTTATCTATATCTGAGGTCTAATTGCTGAAGATTAAAAAGTAACCTGAAAATTATCTTGATAACAAGAGAGAAATTGCTTGAGTTGAATCTTCAAAGTCTCATTATATAGCAGTGGTGGCGAACCTATGGCACGAGTGACAGAGGCGGCACTCAGAGCCCTCTCTGTTGGCACATGTGCCACCACCGCCAGCAGCAGGTCCATCAGGCCACCACCGCCACCCAGAGCAGGAGTCCCACCCAGCACAAAGGAGGCAAAGAGGCCGACTAGCAAGCTCGAGTGGAGGTGGTAGAGCAGAGGTCACCAACCATTGTTGATTAGTGCCTGCGTGATACTCACTAGCCCTGCCTCGTTCTTGCGTGGTGCAGCGCCTTGTGCACCCCACAGTGTGGCGGCCATTTTTGCACCTTGCAGCATGGTGGCCCATTTTTGCCCCCTCCCCCCCGTTTTTTGCATGTCAGAGGTGGCACTCAGAGGCGCCTCCCTGCCCCCCCCCCGCCCCCACCGAGGGCACAACAATCCTGATGCGGCCCTGGCACTTTGCGATAAATAAGTGGGTTTTGGGTTGCGGTTTGGGCACTTGGTCTCTAAAAGGTTCGCCATATATAGCAACTATACTTAAGCATTTTCCTGAGATTTTTCTCACTAGTATTGTTTGTATATTCCTTTAAAAAATTGCCCTGTGATAAAATGACATCAGAGAAATCTGAATTTAAATAGATAGCTAGATAGATAGATTCAGATTTATCTGATGTCTTCATTTTACATATTATGTGTGTGTGTGTGTATATATGTGTATATATGTGTATATGTGTATGTATGGTTTCCAAAAAACATTCTTTTGGTTGACAGGCACTATTATACAACATGTTTCACAGGAAACTTGCAATGAATGGACAGAAATACTGAAACAATCTATTTCACCCTTCTTTTTTCCCTTTTGTGTATTTGAATGTACAAATGTAATGTTCTAAATGTAGTATGATAAATATTTACAATTACTATTTTTTCTTAAAAAAACACACAACAAACCTCCCCCCAGTTGTCAAAGCCAGACAAGGTTGCAATTCCAGAACGGTACATTGAGATAGATCCTGAAGACCCCCTCACTCCTGAAGAATTGGAAGCAAGACATCGTAAGGCAGAAAAAATTAGGCATATTCTTACCAGATCAAGGTAAGGTTTTGTGCATAATTCCTCTTTATTTATAACATCAGGAAATATGAACAGCCATGTTATGTACGTATAAAAAACTTTTATTACCGTAATTTCGTCCATCTTGTAGGAAGAGGCTACTGGAACAATAAATCTTGCTTGTTTCTGTATGTTATAGACCAGACATGTCAAACACAAGGCCCGGGGGCCGGATCCGGCCCGCAAAGTGGTTTCCTGCGGCCCCCGAAGCCATCCTGGAAACAGTGAGGGAACGGCCCCCACTGCCTTGGCCCTGGCCCAGAGACCCTCCTCCTGCCAGAGACCCTCAGATGTGTCCCACTCCTGCCCAGGCCCCCATAGGCACCCTTGATGCGAACAATGTAGAGCTGGCCACGCCCACCCAGTAGGCCACGCCCACCCTGGCCATACCCACCCAGCCCCCTGAGGGCAACCGCAATGCTGATGCGGCCCTCAATGAAATTGAGTTTGACACCCCTGTTATAGACGTAGGCCTGTAAAATCCTGGGTCTCTGTCTACCTTTCGTAGAAGGATGTTTCATCCAGAGATCCTTTACTGGCTCTAATCCAAGTGACAACTGCTTCTTAAGGATGGTCCATCTGCAAATCTCTGCCAAAGAGAGCATTTGGTTGTGAATTACCCAGGCTGACCATCCCACCAAGGCCCTTTAAGAGCCATACTACTTTTTAAGGCATTTGAAATTTGTTTTAAGCTCCTCTTTTAAACTTTTTGCTTTGGTAATTTTTTTTTTTGCTGCTGATTGTATATATTTAGCTTGCTGGCACATTTTGTTTATTTATCCATTCGATTTTTTTAATCCTGCCTTTATTACTTTATAAGTAACTCCAGAGGGTGGACACGCATAATACTCCTTCCTTCTTCCTCTTATTTATCCCCCAACAGCAACCCTGTGAAGTAGGTTGGGCTGAGAATTACTGGCTGAAAGTCACCCAGCTGGCTTTCATTTCTAAGGCAGGACTACAATTCCCAGTCTCCTGGTTTTTAGGCCACCAACTTAATTACCAGACTAAACTGACTCTCAGTTGTTGATTTTGTTATTTTTCTATTTGCTTCTCTGTATTTTTAATACTCTGCATATTAATAATTGCTAATACATGCAATTATATAAATACAGTGTAAAAAGTTGTTATACTCCCCAAATTCATAATTTCAGGATAATCTTGAAGTCTTTTTTATTTCTATGTTGAGCATATATTGGAAAGTGGTGGGGACTGAGACCACAGCACGTGCCCAAGTACAGCACTTTTTTATTTTATTTTATTTTTATGTTTACCCTAGTGTGCACAACCTACAGCATCCAGTTCAGGACAAATACAGCTCTTCAAATTTAGATTCACAACTACATGAGCAAGAACGCATCATTACCATATCATACGCACTGGCTTCTGAAGCCTCTCAGCGGAGCAAAGAGGTAGCAGGTAGTGCTCTATTTATAAAGCAGTGGCTGTGACAGTGCATTGTTTTAGTTATATTGCTACATAACGTGCATTTATACCTTTCTTATAGGCTACTGTACGTATCAGGGCATTAAGACCATAACTTTTAATGTTATTTTTAGATATCCTAATTGGATAGTTTTTGTCATGGAGCTGAACCCCTGGATTTGAACCATGCATTGTATTAATCAGCATTAATCAGTGTTTAGTGCTGAGTATAGTTTCTTCCTACTTGAGTAGGAAAGATACGCAACACAACATATTCTCTAGAGCAAGTCTTCATCTGCTAAGACAGTTTATAGATTGCTGCATCACACATTAAAATTAAATGGACATTTTTCATGCCCGAAGTTTAGAAAGATTTGCAGTCATCAATATGGTTGAGATTCCAGTTTAAACAAAATATTTGGTGGAAGTTTGAAGATGGAAAATTAGTCAACAATGTGTTCCTCTAGTGCTCTGTGAACTGTTGTGCTAGAGCACAGGTGTCAAACCTGATCACGTCACGTGACATAGTGTGACATTTTTTGCCCTTGCGGAGCTGGGGTGGGCGTGGCCTGCATGTGACACATCCAGCCTGTGGGATGCCACTTTGACACCCCTTTGCTAGAGGATTGTCTTTGTATTGAAGGCAATCCTTAGCTAAGTGAAGAAGCCCTTTACTAACCTATGCCTTTGGTGAGGCCATTTCCAAAAGAATCAACACGGCATTGGATTATTGTTATGTTAAGGTTTTTTTGCACTGAGACCTTTGATTTATCTTTGTATAACACCTTATCTTTTTTCTGTTCACATGTTCAGGCTTTTCCATCAAAATGCTGTAAAATTCATAAAAATAAAACAGTGAAATTTGATTGATTGATTTCACTATTCCAAGATTTGGAATTGGACTTGGCAAATTATTTTTAAAAATTTAGTCACTTAATTCTCCTAAAGCGTGATGGGTTTCAGTTTTTTATCTTCTTGGAAACAGCTTCTACAGAAATAGCATATGAAATTGTTCTTGCTAAATTGTGCTTCCTTTATACTTTAATCTTTCAGTGTGTTACTAATACAGCATGATATTTTCATTGTATATAGCAGGGCCAGTATTATCTAGTGCCTGCCGAGTTGATTTTCTATTTTATTAATTGATTTTAATTTTATTTTCAGTTCTGTTGTGAATTGCAGCACAAAATCACATCTACATTTATTTTGTGATGTCAGTAAATACTCTCTGATTCCTTTGATATTTTAAAAAAATATTATATCACAATTGGCTATAAGTAAAAGCCTTCTCAAAAAGTAAGTCAGCACTTCAAGTTAATATCCATGGCAGATTCTAGTTCATTTCTAAGAAAAACATCCACATTTATCTTAGAGAAAGACATTTTTGCTAGAATTATTTCTACACGATACACTTTTTTATTCAAAATAAGTAGAAAGTCAAGCGAGAAATCTTAAGTGGAACAAAATGGCTTAGTGAAAGTGAACAAATAAATTTGTTTATTCGTTAGATTTACATCCCACCTTTCCTTCAGAGCTCAAGATTCCTCCCTCCTGTCATTTTTCTCTACAGTAACTCCTGAGGTAAACCAGGCTGAGAGACAATTACTGCCTCAAAATCACTCAGCAAACTTGTACGGCTGCTCATCACAGTGTACAGATTCTCAAGAAGTTCCACAATCTCACAATATGTTTTGACAGAATCTTGGTTTACATGGTTTTTTCAATGTGCTTGATGGCATTTCATCCGCACTCCCATGGATTCAGAGAGTACAGTTCTTTCTTCCTTTTTCAGGAAGGCACAACAAATAAAATAAAGATGACTCGGTGATTTTTCATATTGTAGGACTAAATTTTCTTGACACAGAAAGTACATGTTGATTTGCAAAAAGTATTCCAATTCATACAAACGTCTGGCCCTGTTATCTTGTATTTGAGCCCATTAAGTTGTGTGTATCTGTGTGTGTGTGAAAGAGGAAAAACAACGCAAAGAACAATTGTGGTGCCTAATTCCTTTGTATGATCCCTTCTAGCTCCGCAATTGATTTACCCAACTAAAGCACCCTCACCTTCTGTACCTCAACCACTCCCCTTAAGCAATGGATTTCACTACACATTTGTCTAAACACCTTGAAAGTAAGAACTAACTGCTCTTGCTGCCTATATTTGCCATTAATGATATGCTTTACCGGTGTTAAAGCTCTCTGTAAATGTAATAACTGCATGCAAACTTTAGTGATCTAAAGATTCTTTGCTCCTACAGTTAAGAAAATTAAAAATTCTCACAAGGTATTTGTAGAAATTGTCCAGAACTGCTATGAGACTGCAAGTTGTTTTGACTTCCTTATCACTATGATGTAATTTTAAGGTGAAACGTGTATAGGTGGTTTTGTAATAGCGGCACCACATATTGAAGATTACACCATGAAAATGGGAATTGCCACAAGCCATGTCTCATGGAAACTGGAAAATCCTAAAATATTAAATAACATTTGAATAAATATTAAATATGTAAAATAAATGTTACATAATAAAATACATATTTTTATTGGTAGCAGAAATAAAAGAGCCTTCATTTCCTTATGCTAAGTCATAAATTGAAGAATAGTTATGGCAATCATTATCATAGAAACAAATCCTGTCATATTTTTGGCAGCTTGCCCTGGCAATAAATCAAGTTTGTATATAGTTTCATAGAGTTACTCTTTGTTTAAAATATATTACCATTTTTTTGAAAAGAAAATTATGATTATTTTCTTTTCTAGCTCTTTTCTGAGACTATGTGTTTCACATTAGACTATCAGATACATATTGAATCATATTCAGTGTCAGATACATATTGGATTATGATGAATGTATTTTCATGTTGTATATGATCATGATTGTCACTATTACTTGTATGTACACTGAGAGCTTATGCACTGGAGACAAATTTCTTGTGTGTCCAACCACACCTGGCCAATAAAGAATTCCATTCTATAAGGAATTCTATTATTGCATATTGAATTTTATTCAATATAGTGCTATGGTAGAATACAGTGAACAGCTCATGCTTGGGAGATTTCTTTCTTGATTAGTTAACAAAACAATGTTTTATTGTTTCCTGGGTTTTCTGGGAAGCCTCTGTAATATATCAGGTATGTAAAAAAGCTGAAGATGGAATGCAATATGCTTTACCACTGAGAGATATGTTGATCTAATCTACCTACCCCATCATAAGCCGTTCCTATTCCCAGTCCAAAATTACCTATACGCACTACTAGCTGTTAACAGCTACTTGGAAATTTATGCTTTTTAGTAAAGTTGTTTCATTGATATCTAATTACACTGTGTTTTTCTTTATGCTAGCCAAAGCAGTAACTGAACAGTGATTCCTGGAATTTGCCAGTAACAATCGCATAATGAACAAATGCAACCAGAAAGAAGGAAGAGACACACACAACCCAGACTAGCCTTCTCTCATAACTACTCTAATTTGAGCACCTTTTATAAATGAGTACAGAGAACATTTGTACAGCAAAAGAGAAAACAACTTTGTATCAGAAAAGAAACCAGATAAATTAACAGCACTTTTAACATACTATATAAGAAAGTGTGTCTCAACCTTGGTAACCTGCTGGTGGGGAATTGTGGCCGTTGAAGTTCATCCATTGTATACAGTAGTTGCCAAGATTGAAAAACACCGATATAAAATATGTGCAATGGCCATAATTCAAGCATATGCAGGTCTTGCTGACGTTCATTGATTTTAAAGATTTGGTATGCTATATCAAATGACAATACATTTTTAGAAACAAAGTATGTATTAGATTTGTTGTTGAAAAAGGGCTGCCTACGTTTAAAGATTGTATGCATGTTATGAAGATGCATCATTCTCTGGATTTTTGTGTTTAGAAAGGAAAATTTTGAAAACCATTATCCCATTAGATACATAGATATAGTGAGTTTTAATATATATATATATATATATTAGAGAGGATAATGGCTTTGTGACCACAATCAGGTGCAATTTTTATTGAAGTAATCAACATTTTAATAATACAAATATGAAAATCAGATATAAAATATGCAAAAGATGGAACCATTTGAATAAATTATATAATCTATTACAATTTAGAATCATTATAGACCTCTGTCCTTCATGACATCACTAATCTAGCAACACTGTCCACCTGTTGTAAAAGGAAATCCATTTTTTTAATATCATCTTGGAGTTTAGGCAATGAAATATACCTGATTCAGTCCATTCCCTATCCCAATGTAAATGCAATTCTTATGGCGCAATTTCTCCTCCAGCACTAAGATACATATGCATTCATTCACCACATCTGTCACAAAGAGGGCATAAATTACACACAAAATCTATTTTTTTATATAAAAAAGACTTGCGATGGTACATCTCTCTGCATATTCAGAAGGAAGCTGTTCATTATCGATCCCATGAGGAAGTGCTCCATCAAAAGGTCCTGCATCCACAATGGGGTCAGATCACCCATTTTAAAACAAAATATCTAAAATAACTGATACTATTATTAATATAACATTTTACTCAAATATTTATTTTCTTAATATCTATATTTTCAAGAGCAGCAAAAAAAAATTTATTGTCACCTATTTATAATTTGGTATTTTGATTTAGCTCTTGGCCCAGGACAATTACAATCTAAAGTATAATATCTCTTTTTTTGGGTCTTGGGCAAAAGGGCTAATAAAAGCAGCTAAGGATTGTTTTTTTAACTTGAAGGCTTGTGTGTTATAATAAAAATGTGGGCTGACAGCTATCCAGTATGTTGTTCACACTATTACAGAAGTGAGTTCGGTATATTGCAACTTTCTATTACAGTACTCTCTTTTTATACCAATTGCATAAAAAATAACCCCAATCTCCCAGAGTAAAGTAAATATGGATTTAAGTCAAGGTGGGCTCACATTTGGTTTGGAGACAAGATTGGCCTCTGGAAGACTCTTCAGACCTGCACTAAATGTCAGGGCAGTGACACACTGATCCCTTCTCCCATATATATCACACTCATGGGGGTGGGGGTGTAACTGAGGTGCTATATCCCTGCAGTAATAGCAGCAGGCAAAGAGCAGGTTTACAAGGATGACTATAGGGAAATGAAGAAATTTTACACTCTTTCATTCCTCCATTGCAATAATTCTGGCACAAGGAAGATCCCAGAGGAGATAGCAGAAACAGCTGCCAAATACTGGAATATTTCCTTGCTGTTAATAGTACAAATTGGGCCAATTTTGGAATGAAAATTAATTTTGCCCATACATAGCACAATAGGTCATACAAGGATTATTGTTCTGTGGCCCAATGCTGTCTGTGTGATGGGATGTGGATTGAAATTAGTGAATTGGTGCAGAGAAATACAGCTATTCCCCACAAGATTACACTGTAGTTTTGTAGAAGCCACAGATTGCCCATGTATAATAGAAATTGTTGCCTTAAAACTGGTTTATAACATTACTATCTCTACATATAAGCCCTTAGACTTTTTTTATTAGAAAATCTCAACGTAAATGATTGAGATATTCATACTGATAGGTGTTAATAGAGGTGTAAGTAAAGTTGCAGAATCTGTTAGCTAAAAGATGAAAATTGTAGTTTTTCAGTTGGTTACTCATGGCTTAGTACAATGCACAAATTTAAAGGAAAAAAAATCCTAAAATTTACTGTTAAAAACACATTGTCTATGGAGAACAGAATTCCACAGTTAGCCAAGAGTCTGTATTTATGATTTTCCATACAACCTTATAAGTTTTGATAACTTGTATCAGTGTAGAGGGAATGTAATATAAGAGGAGTTCATATATGGAAAAAAAAGCTTCCAAGCTGGCTTCCCAAGCTAAGATTTGCAGAGAACTACATGTTGTCTTTCATTTGATATTTGTTCTTTGAACAGGCGCACACTATATAGCAAACTAATTTTGAGAGTTTGAGGTACTTTAAAAATCTCTTTGTGATGTTGCCTTGCAGCTACTGTTCAATGAAGAAATCTTTCTAGAAGAATGAAACGCTTTCTGTATTACAGTCCGTACCTTTTATGAATTTACTTGTAGAAGTCAGTCCCAATTATTTGTTTCAGATTAGAATGGAATTATTAAAACAGATATGGAAAATTCAAATATCCAAGAATAAATATTCAAATACTAATAATACTCAATACCTTGAGAAGCACATACAGCTCCATGTAAAGAATAGACTAATTTAATTTAAACCAGGTTAAAATGAAGTAGCATTATCTCATTTTGACATTTGTAAAAGTCAATGATTGTTTTTTGTGTTTAAACAAAATTCACCCATCCCAAGTGATAACATAAATAATTTTTCTTACAGCAAAATTGACTCTCAAAAAATTCATAAGAATGAGGTTAACTTTTCCCTTAGGCTTATATTTATTAATTGTGTTTGTTGAAATCTCACACCGCTTTGCTAATTCTTTCCTTCAAGTTGGTCAAGAATATGTAATTGGACATATTTATTCTAGCAACTAAAGAATTACATAAAGAGAAACACTTGTTTTTGTTTTCCTTTCCTTCATTAAGCTAAGAGATACAATTTCTACCTGACTGTGTCTTTTATCAAACAGTTAACTGGGTTGAAAATTATTTTTTGAACTTGTTTTCTATTTTGACTATATTTGGAAACTATTCTTGATAAATGTATTTAGAAAATACAATATATTTTAATTGAATACTGCCAGTGTCAAGCATGTAACTTTTTGTCAAAATGATACTTTTATTTTTTTCTTTATTAAAATGTTGAAATATTTTGCAAGAAAATTTTAATTTAAATGAAATGTAACAATTTGGAGACAATATATATGTACATATTAAACTATTAACATTATATTTCATCTGCCTTTTGACTCCTATCATTTGTTCTTCAAATTTTGACTGCAGTTGAGTTGCATTTGTTTTTTAGTGTCAAAATATTGCCCCTCGTACTGAGATCCACACTGAACTACATCACAGTTTTTCTTCTTCCTTCGTCCCACAGGATTTGACTCCACATCTTTTGTATCCCTAGCATGGAACTCAAACAAGTTCCTTGGCCAAAACAACCAGTGGGCCACTGATTCCTTATCTCTGTGTTACAGACATTGTGCTTCTTAATGGCAATGTGATGTTACAGTATATATTAAAACTTCTCCATGCAATAAACATGGATTGGAAATAGCTTTTGCTTAATTTGTAAGGGCTTTCAAACATCAGTTTATCTCTTGAGTTAGGAAAAGCTCCACAGGATTCAGAAACATACCGCAGGGCTGTTAATATTTTTCTTATTGATAATATTAATCCTAAATTGGTCTCTTCCAGCAAAACCTTTCTGATAAATGTTCACTACCATCCCCAGTCTGAGTTTCGCAATTTGCAGGTACATTCAATAGTGTTTTCTTATCTGAACATATCCTGGGTTGAGATTAAGGAGCACTGTGAATGTATTGCTGCTTATCCCCATTTAGAAGCAACAATGAGGGTAGACTTAGCACCAGTCCTCACGTTGCCATGTCTCCACAGTCACATTATCAAAATTTGGATGCTTGGCAACCGTCATGTTATTATGGTTGCATCATCCTGAGAGTCATGTGATCACCAATGGTGAAAAAAGTAAGGTTCTACATTTGGGCAAGAAGAACCAAATGTGCAGGTATAGTATAGGTGGAATCTTGCTCAATAGTAGTAACTGTGAGAGGGATCGACTGGTGGCCCCCAGGGGGAGGGTGTTCTCTGTGGGCGCGCCGGATTTATGGAACCATCTTCCGGTCGAGCTCCGGATGGCGCCTGACCTCCGCTCCTTCCGGCGCGATCTCAAAACCTACCTTTTCGAACAAGCTGGACTGGCCTGATGGGATGGGGTTGGGTTTTACTAATCTGTTTTAACCTACTTTTTAATGTGTTTTAACTTATTCGTGGGCATTTTGTTTAATCGTTTTTAATTTTTGTATCTTGTTATTTAATATGTATTGCCCTATTCACCGCCCCGAGTCCTTCGGGAGAAGGGCGGTATACAAATAAAATTAATAATAATAATCTCAGAGTCCTAGTGGACAATCACTTAAATACGAGCCAGCAGTGTGCTGCAGCTGCCAAAAAAGCCAACACAGTGCTATGCTGCTTTAACAGAGGGATCACCTGAAGTATTAATACCATTTTATAACTCCTTGGTAAGGGCACACTTGGAATACTGCATCCAGTTTTGTTCACCAGGATGTAAAAAAGATGTTGAGACTCTAGAAAGAGTACAGAGAAGAGCAACAAAGATGATTAGGGGACTGGAGGCTAAAACATATAAAGTTGCTGGAATTGGGTAGGTCTAGTTTAATGAACAGAAGGACTAGAGGTGACATGATAGCAGTGTTCCAATATCTCAGGGGCTACCACAAAGAAGAGGGAGTCAAGCTATTCTCCAAAGCACCTAAAGGTAGGACAAGAAGCAATGGATGGAAACTAACCAAAGAGAGAAGCAACTAGAACTAAGGAGAAACTTCCTGACTGTTAGAACAATTAACCAGTGGAACAACCTGCCTCCAGAAGCTGTGAATGTTCCAACACTGGAGGTTTTTAAGAAGAGACTGGACGGCCATTTGTCTGAAATGGTATAGGGTTTCCTGCCTTAGCAGGGGGTTGGACTAGAACAGGGGTGTCAAACTCAATTTCATTGAGGGCCACATCAGCATTGTGGTTGCCCTCGGGGGGGCCAGGGGGGGCGCGGCCTACTGGGTGGGCGCAGCTGGAGTGCGTAAGGCCTACTGGGTGGGCATGGCTAGCTCTACATCATTGGCATCAAGGGTGCCTATGGGGGCCTGGGCAGGAGTGGGACAGATCTGGGGGTCTCTGGCAGAAGGAGGGTCTCTGGGCCCGGGCCAAGGCAGCAGGGACCGTTCCCTCACTGTTTCCAGGATGGCTTTGGGAGCCACACGAAACCACTTCGCGGGCCGGATCTGGCCCCCGGGCCTTGTGTTTGACATGTCTGGACTAGAAGACTTCCAAGGTCTCTTCCAACTCTATTTTATTTTTGTTGTTGTAATAACAATTGCAACCTTCTCAGGGTGTTTCAACAAACAAAATGAACGGGGGAAACTGGATTCACTTAACCATCTGATTTGCTTAATGACTGTGTGATTCGCTTAACCACTGCAGCAAAAACATCATAAAATCAGATGCAACTCACTTAACAACCATGTTGCTTAGTGGCAGAAGTTTCGAGTCCCAGTTATGGACATAAGTCAAGACCACCTATACTGTTTACACTCACTTTGGGACTGAGAACTCTTTAATTTACAACTTTAATCATTATCAGGCTGTTTATGGCAAACAGGTCACCCCCTATGCTGGTGCAGCTTTCTGTCCCAATAAAGATTTTTAAAAAGGGTGATGAACTACATTTACATCGTTTCACAATAAACGACAGCTAATAGAAAAGGTTTCCTCCAACTCTGAATTAATGTTGTGCTTGAGAAAGAAGCACAGCTTCAGAGATCAGGAAAGCATGCTTTTTTGAGGCTTCACTCTCCTTGATTTCTGTCTGTCTTTCTTCTTTTAAAATATTTGCAAATGACACGTGTGTGTGTGTGTGTGTGTGAATTACATAGTTATCAGAAGCGCAGAGAAGCACAAAAATATTGTGATGTGATTTTTGCCTGATCAACTTTGCTATTGCTGAGGTATGTTCAAAAGAGGAAGATTTTTACTGCATACTAGCTAAAGTAACCTTTCTTCATAGTGATCAGTACAAAGGAAGAGCACAAAATGTACATACATCACAGTGACTGGAATTCTGTTTGAACATGTCTATTGATTGGGCCTGACCTCTTTACACTTTTTCCCCCCTATTATTTGAAAAGGTGCATCTAAGTGTGGCTGAATTGAACCAACTGCAATGAACTTTCTATGAAAACTTGAGATATTTCTTTTAGTTCAAAGCTTTGGAATTTTTAAAGGGCATTTTTAATACAGCCTGTTGAGGTATTCTGTGCCCAAGCCACACTTTGAATGTTTTAAACTACAGGTAAGTCTGAGAAGAAGGGGGAATGAAGGCATTACAGCAGAATCATGATCTGGGGAAGGGAAAGAAACCTTTCGACCCATGGAATAAATAAAAATGTCAGATAATGCTTTGAGAGAGAACTTTGTTCTAGTCTATGTGGCATTAGTGTGGGGCTTCAGAACAACCATTTAAAAAGTACCTAAGAAATGTAGCCCACTTCACTGACCTGCATTGTGACTCTTCACTAAATGAGTCTTCACATGCTTTTTCCAGGACTCCAGGCTTCAGCTATTGCTAACAAAACAAATCACATCTGCACATCTGAAACTTTGTTTCACAATTTGTAAACCATTGTGTTGCATCAGACCACATGAATATATAGGGGGAGACACAGATTCTACCAGCAAAGTATGTTTAACTTCTGAAGTGTTTAAGATCTAATCATAAAAAATGAACTATTGATTTCCAATTTTAATTGGCATTTCAATTAATGATGTCCTTAAATATCAGTACAGATAATTTTGAGACAAAATTCTTGCATGGAGAAATGGGAGTATGAGTGAATAGATTATCTTGTTGCCAGAAAACAACTCTCACCTGCAAGTCTTACATAGATTTACCTGGAGGTGATGCTATTTGCTTACACCAGGAGAGAGAGAGGAAGGAAGGAAGGAAATTAAGAAAAGGAAGGAAGGAAGGAAATAAAGAAAAGGAAGGAACAAAGGAGAGAGAGACAAACAGAGATTAGATAGAGAGAAGTCTAGATGACAGGGATAAAGAGAAATATGAAAATGTGTGGTAAAACATTTCTAAAATACTGAAATCCAGTAACTGTAAAATTTGTAAAACCTTCAAATTTTGGCATAAGCAGAAGGTTATGCTTTTCCCTGTCATGTATATTAGATTTGGTGATAAGATATTTGGCCTGTATTTGAATGTTTATATGGAAATTTTATAGTTTTTAGACATTTTTAAACCTTTGTCTTTAATAATTAGAATACTACATACTGTAGAGAGAAACTATTTTCATGTTAAATATTGAGAACTATACCATAACATCTAAAACTATAGTGAAATTACTAGTATTCGGATCCATGAACTTTATCTCCCATCCCCAATGCTATTTTTCATGTGGTAAGTTGAAATAAATTGTTTCTGAGATACTTTGCATTTCTATGTATTTATAAGCGAGTAGTTGGCTAACCTCATCTGGGTTTGAAAACTAAAAAGGGTTAAGCTGGACAGTGCTTGCGGGGGAAACCTCCAGCAAATACTGAGGTTGTAGACTACACTGAAACACATACACAGAGAGAGTGCAAGAAAAAGGCTAAAGGAAACCATTTATGTAGTTTCTTGTCAAGGAAAATACATGGATATGTTCACAAAGTCACCTGAAATAGAGCCTGAGTCAAAGGAGATACTAGTTTTAAATATTTAATTTAAAATATTTAATTATTTAATCAAAAGATGCTTAAGACAGTTTAAGAGAAAGAAACCATTTGACATTGGGAGGTGGGTCAGAATTTTAATGAAGGCAACCTTGGCCATTCTGATAAATGGCCCGCTTTGCTAAATGAAATCCCCCTTGTTCATCTTCATTTCTCCGTTGCTTTTAATACAATCACCTGTGGAAACTTGAGTAAGAAAGAAATGAGTAATATAATACTCTTATTCAGCAAGGTTGGTTACAAAAGACATTTGATAATCCTGACTTTACATTTATATTTGTTGACAAAACTCCATAAGGATCTGTTCCTCCTCTATGCTTTTTAACATCTGAAGCAGCTGAATGAGGTAATTTGAGATTTAAATCTATATAAAAAATGGGAGAACACGTTGGTGCCAATATTATATTCATTGCAGATTATTCTTTATTTTGCTGTCATTTTACCTTTAAATTTTGATATTTAAAACTGGGGGGGAATGTTTAAACTCCTCTGTTTTATTGCAGTTATATTTGGTTTATTTTGGTTTTCATGCCACAGAACATTTGATTTTTTAAATATGCTGCATAAATGTATTTTTACATGGTGTATTTTATAGATTTCAGAAGTATGAAGAACTGAGTTGGTAGCATCTCTCAAAATCCATAGTGTCCTAACCGCACTGTAGGAAGAATCTTAAGATCTGAGTTAGGCTGATATGTGGTCATGCTAATTGCAACCAACAGTGCAGTAGATCTGATTTTGTCTTCTCTCAGCATGTTTGTTTTATAGAGCCTTGGTGGAGCAGTGGGCTAATGCCTCCTTAAGTAACACCAGCTGCCTGCAATTAGTGCAGGTTCGCATCCCACCAGGCTCAAGGTTGACTCAGCCTTCCATCCTTCCGAGGTAGGTAAAATGAGGACCCAGATTGTTGGGGGCAATAAGCTGACTTTGTAATAATGCCGCTTGGGGTGTGTGTGAAAGCCCTAACAAGCAGGCATATACATAGAATGAAGGCTACTGCTAAGCTTGTAAGCCGCCCTGAGTCTTCGGAGAAGGGCGGGATATAAATGTAATAAAAATAAAATAAAAATAAATAATAGTGCATTTTTTACAGTTCATAACCCTTTGTATACTGACCAGAGTCCACAAATGGGAGCCTTTAGAAACTGAATAAATAATAACTATATTGTAACAGTGCTATGTGTGAATGCTGCTATTCTCTGACTACCTAACTCCAGACACCACCTACAAACAACAGCAGGCTTTGCAATGGTATAAAAGAAAACAGAACAAAATACAACTGCAAAATGTTTGATGGAGGGGGGAAATGTGTACAAAAATATGAAAACCTGAATAATATAACTGGTAATTATCCAGACTATCACTGGAACCAGCCTATGGCACATTATTTCATTGTGGGTATATTTGTACAATGCAACTATTTTGGGATGTTCATTTACTTTCTTATCATACATTGGCTACAGAAGCCTAAACTTCTACTAGTTTCTTAAGAAATAATGAAATGAAGTGAAGTGATAAAAGGAGTATTGGCATTTTTTTAAAAGATCCCATCAACTAACTTGAAGAGCAGACTTACTGCCTCTATATTCTTTTTAGTAATGTAAAGTATCTTTTCTCCCAAAGCTGTCATGAAATGAGGAAAGCAGAATGCTATTTCTAAACTGCAGTTCCAGGCCTGTTTGTCTTCTTTCAAACGAATCTTCATTATGATTATCAAGCCTATACAATACCAACAACCTCATGGTGAAGGATGTGGCTCCTTTTCAGATGCCACATGCAAAGGCTTGAAGTTTCAGGTGAAAGTTTGATAAAAGGAGATGGCTTTCTTCAAACCAAACACATCTCCTGGCCCCTCCATCTTCGCTGAGCGCTTGCCTGCTACGTTTCTCCCAATGCTTCATATAAGGCCTCAAAGCAAATAAAGATGCCAAGCTTTGATTAGGAAACTCAGCCGGGTCTTTTTGTCTCCATGTTATATAGAGGCAGCTTCAGTGCATAATTTAATCTCTTCAGGGGACTGTAGTAAATCCACAAGAGATTTCCAACAGCAGCCCTCCTTGACATGAGAACTAGCATGCACATGATCTTTGATGTGAATTCCCTAACCATAGCCTTAGAAGGACCTGTGGCCTTTGATGCTGCCCTAAAAATTGGGCTTTCTGAAAGAAACGTTGAGCCTCCTTTCTTAGAAACACCTGATGAGATCCTATTTTCTGAGGCCATAGAAGGTTTTTTTTTCCTCCCATAGTGCAGTGCAGCAAAACATGTTTTCCCTTGGCTATTAGACTTCTTCTTCTTTTAACTGATATTTCCTCTTTTATTAAGAATCTCACAAAGTCTAGGCATATTGTGGCATTTCATACCATAGCTGGACAGGACACATATGACTCTTCTGTTATATTAAAGCACAGCCCTAATAACACATGAAAATGATTTTGGCAGGAAAAAAAAATCAGGCTTCTAATCTCACTGATAATTATTTCTGTGAAAAGATCTTCCTTCCTTCCTTCCTTCCTTCCTTCCTTCCTTCCTTCCTTCCTTCCTTCCTTCCTTCCTTCCTTCCTTCCTTCCTTCCTTCCTTCCTTCCTCATCTTATGAATTTTTTCCTGAAGCAAGTCATTCCCAGCAGGATTGTTCAAAGAGGACATTTGTCATATTGCTAAAATGACAAATGTTGGATCAGACATCCAGGCCTTTTTAACCTATTAAAAATACCTATGGAAGGCATCCTATGGAATGTTTGGAAGATTTTTTTTTGGTATCTTAAACAGAATTCAGTTTAGGACTTCAATTATTTCCAATTGGTTTATTACTTATATCTCAGGTGTTTTATGACAACTAGCAAACTACAAACGTGTATTTGCATTTGTATAACTACCGTTATATGGTTTATATGGTGGTATTATGTAATACCAGACGGGGAGTGTGCTGCCACCATGTGGCTGTTTTGGAGTAATTACAATGTGGGCAGTCAGACCCTCCTACCCTATGATGTATTTCCTCTTCCCTTTCTGGGATGGACTTCCTCCTCCTTTGTTTCTGGAGAGAATCCCATCCTCCATTGTCTAGCTAACATGTGACAACAGCAGATGTGCAGTCGCTGGGAATATTACCATTTTATGACCTTGGGGACACCTTGGAAATATCTTGGAAATGCTGTAGAATCGTCATCTTAATGCACTCCACCTGCTGTATTTGACTCTACATGCAATAAAGGTATTTCTATATGATAAAAGGTGTTTCCACAAGTTCAAACTATCTGAAGAGAGCTGTTAATGTTAAGGAAATCTGCTTATCTAGACCATAGAGGTCTTATCAAAAGATTAATTAATGCACAATGGCTTGGATTCAGAATACAGGCTGAGAACGCAAGTACTTTGAAGGTCAAGACCCATCCTAGCCTAGCATTTTAACAACAACAACAACAACAACAACAACAACAACAACAACAACAACAACAACAACAACAACAATAATAATAATAATAATAATAATAATAATAATAATAATAATAATAATAATAATAAAGTTGGAATGGACCTTGGAGGTCATCTAGTCCAACCCCCTGCTCAGGCAGGAAACCCTATACCATTTCGGATAAATGGCTGTCCAGTCTCTTCTTAAAAACTTCCAGTGTTGGAGCATTCACAGCTTCAGGAGGCAGGTTGTTCCACTGATTAATTGTTCTAACTGTCAGGAAGTTTCTCCTTAGTTCTAGGTTGCTTCTCTCCTTGATTAGTTTCCATCCATTGCTTCTTGTCCTGCCTACAGGCACTTTGGAGAATAGCTGTTATTTTTTCTCTTCGTTGGTATTGTGCTAGACTGGGCTTTTATTATTTCACTTTTCAAAATTTCCCAAGCTTCTTGAGTTCTTTTTCCCTTGAGGATTCTCATCCATGGAATCCTTCCCAAGCCCTCTCTAAGTTTATTGAAATTAGCTCTCTTAAAGTCCAAGACTCAAGTTTGACTGCGTTCTATTGCTTGTGCTTCCATAATGTTGAATTCCAATATTGCATGATCACTTCCTCCCAAGGTTCCTGTGGCTTCAACACCTTCTATCATTTCACCTCTGTTAGTGAGAATTAGATCCAAAATGGCTAATCCCCTAGTTCCCTTCTCTACTTTTTGGGTAACAAAGTTGTCTGCTAGGTTTGTCAGGAATCTGTTTGATCTTCCACTTGGTGCGGAGTTTGTCTCCCAGTTGATGTCAGGGTAGTTAAAGTCCCCCATTACTATTGTAATGTGCTTCCTACTTACCTTAGTTAGCTGACTAGCAAAAAGTTCATCTATTTCCTCTGTTTGGTTGGGTGGCCTATAGTATACACCTATGGCAATGTCATTTCTTCTCCCTTTTATATTGACCCAAATGCATTCAAGTTTACAGTTTTCATTATTGTTGTGCTCTATTTCTGTAGAGATGTAGTTATTCCTTAGATAGAGGGCAACTCCACCTCCTCTTTTATTTGGTCTGTTTCTTTTAAATAATTTAAATCCCTCTAGCTGTGTGTTCCATTTGTGGGTTTCATCCCACCATGTTTCCGTAATGGCAACAATCAGATGACAGAAGGAGACATTTCTTCCATCATTGGTCTCCTGACAGTATTATTTATTCAGAAATAAAATAGTGACTTGAGGATCAATAACCTTTACTCAGCTTGTCCCCCATGAATTTCTCCATTCCAGAGCCATTCAGGTTAGTGACCATCACATCTTGCTGTAATAAATGCAATAGGATAGTGACTGCAGGGTTTTATATATCTTGACCATGTCCCCTCTTGTCTTTTTATTTGTTCTAGCTTGGTCTCGTAAGGTAGATGTTTGATGAATAAGTATTTTGTTTTCCTTTGCCTACTTTTTTTGCAGTTGTAGTATTTTTTTTCAAACATTGTCACCAGAACTGTACAGTATTCCAGAACTGAATATGCAGTATCTAAGTATACAGTATTGGTGAGTTTATTTTCAATCATTTTCTTAATTATTGCTAACATGAAATTTCTCCTTTTTGGTAGATGCCAAACACCATCATTGGTGTTTGTCATCATGACCCCTAAATAATAATAAAGCTAATTTGTTCCAGTGTGCATTATTTTATGTCCACCTAAACTGAACTGCTTGGTTTCTGTTTGACCATTTCTTAGATATCCCTCTGAAACTCTTCATAAATGAGTTTTCACTATCCTGAATAATTTCATATAATCCATAACTTTGCCTAACTCCCTGCTTACCCTGTATCAAGATCAGTAAGTTAAAAATTATTTAAATTTGAATTTCCTTTCATTGAGAAAACTTAATATTTATCCCTATTCTATTTTGTCTAACTAGTTAACAAAACACTCTAGAAGACTGTGAACAGGATTTACTCTCGCAGAACCCAGTGATTTTCTTTCAGCAAGGCTTATTGCTCCATAGGCTTTTTTTAAAAAAATCTTTCTACAATTCCACACAGAACAGACAGTAAGAATAGCTGCCTGAAATTTTCTGGATCTTGCCTATCTTCTGCTTTTAAAAATTGGTGTTGTGCTCGATACCTTCCAGTGTTTTTGCTAAGAGGGTCACTTTTTACTAAAATATTTGGTTTTAATTGTATAGTTTTTCAAGATATGCTAAAATATATTTTCATTACCCTAGTTCATCTAGTTGTTCCAACTGCCTACTTGAGAAAGTCTATGCCTATTCATGACATCCTTTGTTGTGTGAAAACTGCAATTTTTGCTCAGCCAAATCACCATAAAATCTATGCCCATCACCATATGCCAAAAGAAATTTGCCCCCTTGGAAGGAATATCTGCAGATGAAGATGATGTGGGCTCCTTATTCAAAGACTGGATCCTTCTTTAGGAACATTTGATTCAGCCTCAACATGCCCTCTTTCCCTAAAACCTTTATTCTGCCTGAAAGCAGTTATCATTCTGGACTTTGGACTAAATTATCATAACCTGCTACTTACAGCTATCTTGATTTGAAGAGAAGTGTCGGGAGCTCCTTATACCAAGTACAAACTTACAAGTTATGTCTAATAGCCAGATACTTGTACGTTAATATGCAATAACTGATAACCGTCACTGGTCTTCTTTCATACCAATTATTAGTAACCTTTAGCTTTCTTACTCTTTAGGAACTGTGTAATGTAAGATGGCCAATATTGCATGCGTTGAAGCTCATACTTCTCTCAAGTCAGTACTAAGTTTGACTTGATGCTTTGTCTGTCTGTTCTTCCCCCTTTCACTTCACTTCCAACGCTCCATTTTAGTCAGGGTTTTCTTGTAGCAAATCTTGATTGGGAATGACAATTTCAAAGAACAACCCTCTCAAAAGAGTCAATTCATAGAATTTCTTAGGAAGCATGTTGAAGTATTATCACAAGAACTCCAGCAAGTCCTCTAATCTCAAATTAGTATATCTATGCACAGCAAATAAGAGGTAGCAAGGTTTGGGACTTGACTCCCATTTTTCCAAAGTAAAGGGAAGAAGAAGTGAGTCTCTGTCAAGGTGTAGCAGTCTAAATCTGTTGTTGGAGTTATGTTAACCACCTGATACTAGCGCTTATATCTTGTTCCTATTTGACCTCCTTTTGCTGGTTCTGGTTATGTAGCCAGCTTAGGCAAAGGAAGTATATAACTTCATTCAATTAGTCACAATTCTCCTTATTCACACTTGGATCAGATCTACACTCACTCCCTCAAAAACTATCCTGTGCCCATTTGCTCTCCTCTTCAGTCCCTCTAACCACAAACTCCCAATTACTTCTCCTCTTTCAATCCTTTCTAAAGAATAGCCTGTACAACTCAGATCTTAATACAGAAACCAAATATAGGAGGTTTCCTGCACCATGAAATTTGGTAAGGAAATCTTGGAAGAGCTGTTTGATGCTACAGAAGAGCATTATGAGAGAACAAGATGGACAGAATACCTACATTAGCAGAGGGGGTATGAATAAGCATTAAATGAACAATAAATTGGGGCTTCCTTTTGTGTCAAGTACAAATTTGTGACTACACTGTAATATATTTTTTCCACTAACTGAAGCCTTTATGTATGTAACTTTATTTTAAGCAGTCAGCTAAAATGCAAAAATATATTTACTACGTAAATCATAGTAAAAGGAGTACAAATGCTGTAGCCTAGCTTCTTCGACCAAATGTCTTCTAGATATATAACAGCCTCACAATATTTGAAGAGCTCCAGTTTGGAGGAAATTGTAATCAAACTAAATAATTGTAATCAAAATAAAATAAATAAAAAACTAATACACACACACACGTGCGCACACGCACGCACACACACACACACACGCATATACTCCAGTACATACGCTTTGTTATGGCTAAACCATACTTGGCTAAACCATACTAAACTCAATGGATTTCAATGAATAAATTAATGAATTCTGAGAAAACTGGGTTAACTTACAAGACAACACTTAAGATTTTCTTTTCAAGAGTGAAAAGAAAATCAACTTATTTTGTTATTTTTTTCTTTATTAAGATCATACCTATTTAGGGTTTCTGTATAGGCGTAACACAATTTACCCATAATGCCTTTTGAAGAGATTCCTCTCTTCATTAAATGACTGCTCTGCCATTCCTTATCTAGACATAATACTGAAATCAGCTCTTCAATACGCATGCACCCAACAGAAGTTCAGCGTTGCAAAATGTAATGCAGCACGTATTCTAAAATACTGTTTCTTTTGGATGATAAGCAAGACACATGAAGCTCCCGTTCTTACTTTTTAATAATTATACCATCCAAAACCCCAGCAAAAACTGCTTTAAAAAATAAAGCACCCATAAAGACATTAAATGCCATTTCAGTAAGTCATTTAACAAACTTAAGAAAAATTCAATAGCCTTCATGGAATACGAAGAGAGGGAAGAAGAATCTAAAGGCATGTTGGGAACTAAGTATATCCCCCACTCAATTTTATTTTCGTATCTTACAAAACAAAATGGGCAGTCATGCTGAGAAAAATAGCTTCTTGGTGTGGTGCTGCAAATGCAAACACCCCTTTCTCTAAAAGGCCTTATTAAAACCACCAAGGGAAGATCTGTGCCATAAGCAGTCCAAGACTTTGCACTGTAACCAGAAGGCTCACTCTGCCTACATTCTGCAGCTAAGTGCCGCTGGATTTAACAAACATCATTTTATAGCTGCTTTTTGCATCTTTCTTGGCTTGCGGGTCCTCAGAGTTGCTGTGTTTTTCTGCAGATGGTGGATCTTCAGCAACTTCGTCTTGCTCGGAGTCAGAATCGCTTTCGGAGTCTTCTGAACTTTCTGATCCTGGGGAATCTTGCTCCTCCTCCTCCTCCTCCTCCTCCTCTTCCTCCTCCTCCTCCTCCGGTGCTGCTCCTTTCTCTTCCTCCAACTAAAGAGAAGATTCAGAGAAAAATTTCTATCAGCTTCTTTTTGTTACTCTGAACAGATCCCTTTCTTTTGAGGTGTATTTCCAATGTCAATACATATAGAAATAACAGCCGGTTGATATATTGTGGATGGTAATAGAAACTTAATCATTTGATTTTAATCAGCTACTAGTGCAGTAGTGAAGAGGAAGTAAAGAGCCTCTTGTTGCGGGTGAAGAAGGAGAGTGCAAAAGTTGGCTTAAAACTTAACATTATGAAAACCAAGATCATGGCACCCGGCCCTCTCAATTCCTGGCAAATAGATGGGGAAGAAATGGAGGTAGTGACAGGTTTTATTTTCATGGGCTCCAAGATCACCGCAGATGGGGACTGCAGCCAAGAAATTAAAAGACGCTTGCTCCTGGGGAGGAAAGCCATGGCAAATCTAGACAGCACACTAAAAAGCAGAGACGTCACCCTGCCAACAATAGTCAAGGCTATGGTCTTCCCAGTTGCAATGTATGGCAGTGAAAGTTGGACCGTAAGAAAGGCTGAGTGCCAAAGAATTGAGGCCTTTGATCTATGGTGCTGGAGAAGACTCCTGCGAGTCCCTTGGACTGCAAGGCAATCAAACCGGTCAGTCCTAGAGATCAACCCTGACTGCTCTTTAGAAGGCCAGATCCTGAAGTTGAAACTCAAATACTCTGGCCACCTAATGAGAAGGAAGGACTCACTGGAGAAGAGCCTAATGCTGGGAAAGATTGAGGGCAAGAGAAGAAGGGGACGACAGAGAATGAGGTGGCTGGATGGAGTCAGTGAAGCAGTAGGCATGAGCTTAAATGGACTCCAGAAGATGGTAGAGGACAGGAAGGCCTGGAGGAACGTTGTCCATGGGGTCGCGATGGGTCGGACACGACTTTGCAACAACAACAGTGCAGTAATATTTTAGGCTACAGCAAAAGAAGCTTAATATCACCATCTACAGGGTCAAAAAACCACACACCCCATGCTGGCTATGAGGGATGTTATCCGCTAGCTATGTAATGTGATGAAGAACGAGCAGATATGTGAAAGTTGGTCCTATTTAACCACTGGCAATACAAAGTGTATTATATAATGCATGTGAAGCACAGCAAAGAAGGACTCTTGAGCCACTGTCTCAGCCAAAGGAAAATTACCTCACTGAAGCCAAGTCCACAATGCCGCCGGTTCCTTCCTGACATGGTACTATCCATACTTTGCTGAAACTGAGTCTCCAGCTCATCATTCATTTTCTTATCTTCTTCCCCTAAAGGGTTACATATGTTGATTAACATACCGTCATGTAACAAATCCTATATTTCAACAAAAAAGCAGGCGCATAAAAGATTTTATTCAACCCACAACAGAGTTTATTCCTAATGGCACAGGGTCACTCCTCTCCCATTGTTTCTGTCCACTCAGGGCAGAGTGGCTGCACAACATTTCTATTAAATATTGCCATTTTGTAGGACCTAGGAAGGTAGTCTATCTGGGTGCTAGAACAGCAACCGCCCAGATATATAGATGATCTCCACTCACCTGGGGTTTCAAAAAGCCCTTAAAGTTGGACTTTGGTCCCAGAGATGGGATTAAATGTATGTATGTGGGGGTGAGGGGAACCTGATGTGCTGTGGTTTAATGTGTGGTGGAATGCAGTCTGGATTCCCAGGAGGGTGGGGCTGCATTCCAGAGTGCAAAGAGCAATGAAGCTCCACCTTGGAGCCTTGGTGGAGCAGTGGGCTAATGCCTCCTTAAGTAACACCAGCTGCCTGCAATTAGTGCAGGTTCGAGTCCCACCAGGCTCAAGGTTGACTCAGCCTTCCATCCTTCCGAGGTAGGTAAAATGAGGACCCAGATTGTTGGGGGCAACAAGCTGACTTTGTAATAATGCCGCTTGGGGGGGGGGGCGAAAGCCCTAATAAGCAGGCATATACATAGAATGAAGGCTATTGCTAAGCACATTGATTTGTGCTTTAGATTGTAAGCCGCCCTGAGTCTTCGGAGAAGGGCGGGATATAAATGGGATTAAAAATAAATTTTAAAAAAATGAAGCATAGAAAGTTTGGTCAGGAGGAAGTGTGTTAAGAAGGCTTCTCCCTTGCTATTCCCAGGATATATCTATAGCGAAGCAAATAGTTGCTTTAATTTGGCAATTTTTTTTGTCTACAGGTGAGGAACAATGGCTGTTTTTAGTGCAGGCTCTTTTGTCTATGTTTTTAATTGTTTTAGGGGATGGCTATAATATATAGAATGAAATAATGATAAATAATATTCTTTGAGGACAACAGTAAAACGTTACTCATAAATAGAACTTTCTGGTACCTTTTGCACAAACAGTACCATGTCACTTCAGGGTACAATAAGTCAGAAACTATTTTGGTTTTATACCACAACTTACACATGGGGCAATATAGCACTTCAGAAGAATAGTGCAGAGGCAGCAGCAGTTGGTGGCCAAAAGGATGGTTTTGAGCATGAGAAATATCAAATCTATATAGCATATGGATAAATCAATCACAAAGGTAAAGTTCCCTAGAAAACACCTTTGTTTAACTCAAGCAGGGGACACCTATTCCCCTTTTAAAACCTTGGTTAAAACTGACCTGTTCTAAAATGAGAAGTTGAACGATGGTCTCCAATAACAAGGCGCCCAGTGTGTTCTTTCTAGAAGAAAACGTATATTGTTATTCCAACACAATGATTCTAGTTTTCTATTAAAGACTGGTTTATTATAGCATGGGCTTTCAAAGACCATTTCCCCCAAAGGATTATTTTTCAATATTACCATGTTATGTTTCAAATAAATATCAGGCCACTCAAATGACACAAATCAGCTTTAGATTTTTTTCTGATCGTTGATATCCACTTTGAAATGTGGCGCTGTTATCGGTTTGGCTGGCTTAAAAAAAAAAGAGTTGGACCAATTCATGGAAATCATGGGGATCAACAGCTATTAGCTTTCATGGCAGTGTGATGGTCTCCGAAGGTCATCTGCTGGAAGGCTAGTGGGCTTTCTTTGGCACTTGGATGATTAGATGGGCCAATGGTCCAATCTAGCAGGGCACTACTTATGTTCCTATGCTTTTATTTTGCACCACAATTTCCAGGGACTGTATTTGGGGAGTGACAAGACACTTTGAATAAGCATAGCTATCCAGATGGTACTTGCAGTAGACAATAAACTGAAAGACAAGTATTTACAATTTTTTTAAAGTAAATTCATTCCACTGCACTTCCACAAATTTCTTTTGAAAATTATTTAGCGTATTTTTCGGACCATAAGATGCACTTTTCCCCCCCAAAAGTGGGGGGGAAAACGAGGGTGCGTCTTATGGTCCGAAGGTGATCCGTATGGCCAGCCCCAACCTTTGCAAGTGGAGCACGAATCGGCACGTGCTGAGAAACGCCGATCTCACGCTCCTGCACTCTCCCTCGCTCGGTTTCAGCTTCCCTTGCTACAAGAGAAAGCAGGCTGAAACGGAGTGAGGGAGATTGCCAGGAATGCGAATTGGCTGATCTCGCGCTGCTGCAATCTGCCTCGTTTCAGCCTGCTTTCTCTTGTAGCAAGGGAAGCTGAAACCGAGCGAGGGAGTTTGCAGGAGCGCGAGATCGGCCGATTCGCATTTCTGGCAATCTCCCTCACTCCGTTTCAGCCTGCTTTCTCTTGTAGCAAGGGAAGCTGAAACCAAGTGAGGGAGTTTGCAGGAGCGCGAGATCGGCCGATTCGCATTTCTGGCAATCTCCCTCACTCCGTTTCAGCTTGCTTTCTGCAAGAGAAAGCCGGGCTGCGGGGCCGCCTCCGCGGGTACTGCTCTAATGCAGAGAGGGAAGGACAAAGAGGGAGGGAAGGAAGGAAGGGACAATGGGAGAGGGAGGGAGAGAAAGAAAGAGAGAGAGAAAGAGAGGGAGAGAGAGAGAGAAGGAGAAAGAATTTTTTTTCTTGTTTTCCTGCTCTAAAAACTGGGTGCGTCTTATGGTCCGGTGCGTCTTATGGTCCGAAAAATACGGTACATCCACTTTCAAATTTCAGATGACAGTGGTCTTTACCAAATATGAAATGAAAAACAATTAATTAAAATAATTAACTCTAAACCCAAAGGTGCTTTTTCCAAAAAGGCAACTAAACTTTCCTGCTTTTTTGTTTAAAAACATTTCACTTCTCATCCAAGAAACTTTTTTAGTTCTAACTGACTGGTTACTTAATTAGTCAGTCTGTCAGTCAGTCAGTCAGTCAGTCAGTCATAAGCTAGTCAGTTATAACTGAAAAAGCTTCTTGGATGAGAAGCAAAATGTTTTCAAAAGAAAAAAAAAACCAAGAAAGTCCAGTTGCCTTTTTTTGAGAAAGCACCTTTGCAACAACCATGACCTGGATGATTGAGGATCTCCATAGATAATTAACACTAAAGCAAAGTTGGAAATGTGATATTTTCTAGCTGATTTGGCTTACCCCTCCCACAATATTTGTCCCTGGTCCCACTGTTAACATGCTTCAAGACATGCTTTAAATATTAATTGCTGGGAAACAAGAATCGAAGAACATGTCAACTTCATGCTGAAAGGGTGAGCTTTCTTGCCTAAATGAGCTTTTGGTCCTTTTACTAGTGTTTTTACTAATATTCTATAGAATTGAAACAATGAACGGGTGTAATAAGATTCATTCAATTCACCATACAATTAGTTAATATCTCCAACCTTCTCCCATTCAACCATATTCACTGAAAAAAATGAATGTACACATTAACTGTATATATTAGAAATCAATTTTCTTGTTTAAATGGAAAGCTACTAGTACTACTTAATGCTCTTTAAAAAGTTATGTTGTACTAGCTGGGTTTTGGTTCAGAAATGACTACTTGTGTTACTAGAAGTATGAAAACTTTACAATGACATCGATATGAATGGAAATTGTATTATTGAGAAGGTGTAGAGGCCCTAACCTAAAAAGTTCATTCGCATTAAGTTGATAGAGAGAGCAATAAAATTCTCAGTATTAGGCATTTAGAAAGATAATTGCAAGATTCCATGGTCATACACTGTTGCACAAATATCTGACAAAACACCAAATAGGTAAATGTTAATTCATAAGAAAAAAGTAATAAATTCTGGTACAACTGTCCCATTAGGTATTCTGACACACAAAGGTTTATGAAATGACTTTTCTCTTACATCATACTTCTGAAATTTTACTTATTAGCAGGGCTTTTTTTGTCATAGAATGCTCAGAACAGAGTTCCGGCACCTTTTTTGGATGGAACCTTGTAGGGTAGGCAAGGCGGGTTGTATGACATGTGTGAGTTCCGGCACCTTTCTCTTTTACAAAAAAAGCACTGCTTATTAGATAGGGGTATTTTTAAGACGACCTTCTATTCTTATAAAAAAAGAGAAAACGAAGAAAATCTGCTTGGAAAGCTATGCACTAAAAATCTCTTCTATCATCATTATACTGCTAGGATGAACGTTAAAACCCTACCTTCCCAGCACCCATCAGCCTCAGGAACTTTTGTTTCCTTTCTTCATTACCCAAGTCAGCTGCCTCCCAGCTCCCAGCTCCAAGCTGAAAAACAAAATATAGTTTTTAGGCATGTTAAAATAAAAAAAAATCAAGAGTTAATTTGTACAGATATAAATATTTATAGTACAACTTTCATTGCGGCTATAGCCTCCAGAAGCGGTGAATGCTCCAACACTGGAAGTTTTTAAGAAGAGACTGGCCAGCCATTTGTCTGAAATGGTACAGTTTCCTGCCTGAGCGGGGTTTGGATTAGATGACCTCCAAGGTCCCTTCCAACATTATTATTATTATAAACATGGATTAAACTCCATATGGCTACACCATATTTGCCTATCTACTTCACATAAATGCCAGTTTTAAAAAAACATCACGGTCACGGGTTGCAAGGAAAATATTCCAATTTTGGATAATATACTTTTAGCAGGCAGGATTAGAGCCCAAATCAACAAGGCTAGTACTGCCTGGCCACAGCTTCCTGCTGACATCTTCCAATCACTAATACATATTATAGTTCCAAATACAAAATATGGAAATAATGCAAGAGATGGATAATTCCCCTTTTACAAAAGTGGAGCAATAGTGTGAGGGGGAGTAATGCTACTTACTTAGATAATGAAACAGCCGCAAGAAAAACCCCAACTAAATTCAGAGAATACCAAGAACCCAATAGTTCAATCCTTGCTCATAATCTAGCATTGCTCATAATGTACAATATTCTCTTCTATTTGGATAGAGAAAATTAATCAAGTCATCTTTTTAATGAAAATGTTAAATTAAAAATACTATTTTATTTCATTGAAATATGCCATTTATTTTCAACCTTGCCAGGAAGAGTTCTTTTCCCCCTTTCAGCAATGCTGCTATATGATATTACAAAAACAAACAAACCCCAAAACACCATCTTGTTCCTATCTGCTGAAAGTCTGTTCCAAAAATGCATACTGTAACTTTAGAAGGCGTTCTGAAAATAAAAAACATACAGAGCATAGCATTGCTCATAATGTACAAACATGCACCATATATCCAGCCTTTGGCAGAAAAACATTTTTGGTTATAGTCCAGCATAAGAAACTTATTCCAGATCCACATTTTTATACTAAAATCTACTTGTAGCCATCACATAAACTAGTAACTCGGATGGTACCTCTAACCTCCTCAAAGTCTGGAAAAGCCCATTTCTATAGGATTCTATAGAAATAATCTACTGTATGTTGCACCTCAGATTTTTCTGTTGAAAATCTGTAATCAATTCCTAACCTTTGCATAGTACGCATAAGTTACCATATGCATACTTACCTATTCTGGCAAGTGGATTTGCATTTCCACCATGTCTCCTGCTTTCTATTTTGGCTATACTGCATCAACATATTGACTACTACTTTATTACAAACATTTTTACCCTGCTTTTCAGAAGAGTAATGCCACTGCCTTCTCCCAACTCTTATTCACACTCTGCATCCTGCCAAGGCCTTGCTCCTGAGAGGCTGGTTCTCAGAGAGCTTTTTAACACCCTGGTTAATCATTGTACATAATAAGCTATCTTGAGAAGCCCAAGGGGGTCTCAATCCACAGGAAAACTCTCACTCCTCACTCCCAGTGGCAGAAACGGGGCTTCCCTTCAGGCACAAATGTGCAAGGAAAGGGCCACCTTCTTGAATCCACTCTTTATCCAGATGCATCGATCGACAACTGCCCACACCGCATGGGACCTGTAGTCCCTCACTTCTGCCCAGTATGGGAGTTGTAGTCCTGCAGAAGGGCAAGTCGAGTGAGATGTACTACTGAACCAGCTTATCACAGGGGGAACAAATTCTCCTACATAAAGTGGGAGAATTACCTAAGGCAGGAGTAGGCAACCTTGGCTCTTTTATGACTCGTGGACTTCAACTCCCAGAATTCCTGAGCCAGCCAAGCTGGCTCAGGAATTCTGGGAGTTGAAGTCCACGAGTCATAAAAGAGCCAAGGTTGCCCACCCCTGACCTAAGGGATGCTTGCCATCATCTCTTCCTTCTACATAGAAGAGATGATGGGAAGAGGAACCCCTTTTCTTCCACCGCCGGCCCCAAGAGTCCCTACTGCCTTGATCCCCCTTCCAATTCCCTGCCCCGCAGCTCCCAATTTCTCCCTGCCCCTTATTCACATCAGGGGAGGCCGCCCGCTTCACGCCGTGGCCGTGCTCGGGTTTGGACTCCTTGGTGGCGCTCATCTTCCCGACGCCCGACCAGAGTCCAGTGAACGGCCACTTCCCGGCCCTCCTGCTGTTGCTGCTCCTGCCGCCAACCCGCCTTCTTCCTTCTCGCCTTCTTGCAAGCTTTTGCACAGCGCAAGCGCGAGAGGGGAAAAAAAAATTCGGCGGCGCAGGTCACCGAGGCATCTCGGGAGGTGTAGTTCTCTCGCTAAGCGGCGGGGAAACGTTCGCGGGGCAACATCTTGGAAAGGCAGAAACTCCAATTCCCAGAAGCCTCTGTGGCATGGAACCGGGAGGGCTTTCTTCGCCGTTCCTCGCGCTCCTCCAGTCACTTGTGGTTGGTTATCAAGGAATTGGGCGGCGAGGAAATTTGATCAGCCATTGGTTCCTGAATAAACATTTCGGGCTTCACCCCACCCCTTTATTCAAGGTTGAAGTCATTTTTGTGTCCCGCTCCTCAATTCAAAGCGTAGCAAAAATTTGTAGCTAGAATTAGCTAGTAGCATTTGCTTGGAAAAGAATAACAGAATAGCAGAGTTGGAAGGGACCTTTGGAGGTCTTCTAGTCCAATTCCGTGCTCAAGAAGGAAACCCTATACAGACAAATGGTTGTCCGGTCTTATTAAAAACCTCCAGTGATTGAGCACCCAGAACTTTGACAGTACAATAAAAGTTTGCAGTTGACAGTTGCATTTAAAAAGCATTTCATATCCCTCATCTATTCTTTGTCGGGGCTAAAACGGCAAAAATCACGCAGCCCTTCCTGTTTAAAAAGGCACGCTCTTTGTCTTAACAGTGGCTAAATCAAACGAGAAAAGTGAAACAAAAGGCACTTAGTGTGTTCTAAAAGGCATACCCCTTCACCCCTTCACCAAAGGCATACCCCTTCTGGAGACAAGTCTTTCCACTGACTAGTGATTCTGTCAGGAAATTTCTCCTTAGTTCTAGGTTGTTTCTCTCCTTGATTAGTTTCCATCCATTGTTTCAAGTCCTGCTTTAAGGTGCTTTGGAGATATATTGTGCTATGAAATAATTTGCCTTTCTCTTCTAGTCCAGTCTGAGGCTTAAGAAGGAAAGCGCTTCCTCACGATAGTGCACTCGGCTGGGACAGAATAATCAGAGTATGTATTTTTCCCTTTCCTAATTATTGCTCAGATACAATAATTGGGAAACTCATCGCTGTGGAAGATACATCCCAGCAATTAAATTGATTGTACACATTGTAGTGGAAGCGACTTTAAATTCAAATGCAAGGATTATAAAATAATGCAAGAGTAAAGCTAAAGCTGCAAATCTGCAAAAATCCAAACAGTAACTACACTTAGACTTTTACGCATCTAGGGTGTTGACTGGATTTTTGCTCCCCAGGTATTGATGTCCAGCTCTATGCAAGAGTTAATGTAGTGTGTAATCTCCTGAACAGATTGTGGATATTGTGAAGCATGTTGTGTTAACAGTTTCTCAGCATTTGTTAAAAGATCCAACAAAGGTTTGGAAGTTAGTATTGGGAAAATATAGTACAGATCTGTAAAACAGTTTTATTACCTGACTTGCTCCCCTTCTCTACACTGCACCTCCACTTTGCCTCAGTGTTTGACTATGACAAGTAACGGATATGATATTAAGGACAACTCAAAGCTGACTTTTCCAATCTTGTGTTGTCAGGTTGTATGGTTGATTGTTAATCTGTATGATTTAGCAGAAAGTTATTTGCAGTTTATAGAAATAGGTATTTTTATAAAATAAAATCCTCTGGGTGGCTTATAATATCTAAACTTGAAAACTAATGTAGAAAAAATATATAAACTGGGAAAACCAGGAAAGCAGTGTAAAAGAGCAAAATTCACAATCCCTGTTAATAAAAATAAATATTTAAAACAGAAGTCCAACGTTCACAAGTAAACCAGTATGTCTACTTTTACAGTGTTATGGAGAGTTTTGAAAACAAGGCTTTCTTATTTCTTGAAAAGGACTGAATAAAGTAGAACATAATCTCAGGATACACTATTGTGAACTTGGAACTCTCAAGCCTTAAAAATTTTGGCTGGTGAATGGTTTATTGATTGATTTATAGTTTATATTTTTATGCTGCCATAATTTCCAGCAGTTCCAGGAGAAAATCATACACAGGAATAGAAAGTGTTGTAACTGAAAACGAAGATTTTCCCCACATAGTGTGTTTGTCAAAAAGCAATGGAATTTTGGACACAAATTCATACAGTGACACAAATGATAGTATGGGTTAATATTACAATGAAGGCAGAATTATTTTTATTGGACCTTATTGATGCTGAACTGAAGAAAAATCTGGGAAACTAACAAATATAGCGAGACAAGTTTACTGGATGTACAAAAATGAAAGAATGAGATATTCATAGTAGAGAGTTGGATCATAAAACTGACAGAACTCGTGGAAATGGCAAAGCTGACCAGTTTGGGCAGGGAAAAACCAATTACTATTTTTTTTTAAAAAAAGTTTGGAAGCCTTATATGGACTTTTTGCTGAAAGAAGAAAAGACAGAACTGAAGATTTATGGTGTAGGGTATTTAAAGGGATTAAAGATGGAAGGGAAAGAGTAAAGTGGAAATTAGAGCCTTGGTGGCGCAGTGGGCTAATGCCTCCTTAAGTAACACCAGCTGCCTGCAATTAGCGCAGGTTCGCGTCCCACCAGGCTCAAGGTTGACTCAGCCTTCCATCCTTCCGAGGTAGGTAAAATGAGGACCCAGATTGTTGGGGGCAATTAAGCTGACTTTGTAATAATGCCGCTTGGGGTGTGTGTGAAAGCCCTAATAAGCAGGCATATACATAGAATGAAGGCTACTGCTAAGCTTGTAAGCCGCCCTGAGTCTTCAGAGAAGGGCGGGATATAAATGGAATTAAAATAAATAAATAAAAATAAATAAATTTGATAGAAGAGCAGGAGTAAAAATCCACTTTTATTTCTTTTTTTACCACTTCATTTTCTTCTTTTCATTGTTATCCTTTTATCGTATTGTAAATTCTAATATATATGCACACATATAACATCAACATAGCAAGTATAAGGTTTCTAAAAATTAGATATAAAAGCAAGAGATGGAAATAACTGTACCTATGCAAACTGATTTTCCAAGTGCCACAAGTTTCTTAAGGAATTTGTAGAAGATCATCAGCTAGTCTAAGAAGGCCACTTCAAGGAGTGAAGGAAGTAACCAACAGCTTTTGATGGGGTGTACTTACTGGGCAGGAGAAGTTCCTATAGGTATCTAGAAACCCAGACATTTTGCTTTTTAGATTAAAATCAGCACTTGGAACTGAAGTTGGAAACCTATTGGTAAACAATGCTGCAATCACAAATCGGTTGTTATATGATTGTATTTATTTATCAATTTTCTACACCACCTATGTCACCGAAGTGACTTTGAATGGTTTACAGATAAAAACCATGAAAACAGCTGTAGTTAAAAACAATATTAAAACAGTTAAAAAGTGTTAAATAATTACCATTTTTTAAAAAAAATTGGCGGGAGTGCTCCCAAGCCACCAACCATCCCCAAGGTTTCGTATCATTCTTATTTCCCCATGCTGGTTGGTACAGCCAGGTCTTAACTCTCTTCTGGAAGGCCAGAAGAGGGGGGGCTTGCTTCAACTCTGGGAGCAAGAAGCCCCCAACTCTGAGGGTAGCAGCAGAGAAGGCTGTCTTCCTAGACCCTGTTAGCTGAAATTCTTGAACTGGTGGAGTCTGTAATATACCCTCCGTGCTTAGCCAGGGAGGGGTCAATGAAATTGGGAAAAGGCGCTTCCTCGGCTAACCTTGCCCCATGCCATGAAAGACTTTAAAAGTAATAAGTAAAGGTAAAGGTAAAGGTTCCCCCGCACATGCGTGCTAGTCGTTTCCGACTCTAGGGGCCGGTGCTCATCTCCATTTCAAAGCCTAAGAGCCAGCACTTATCCGAGGACGTCTCCGTGGTCATGTGGCCGGCATGACTAAACACCAAAGGCGCACGGAACGCTGTTACCTTCCCACCGTAGTGGTCCCTATTTTTCTACTTGCATTTTTACGTGCTTTCGAACTGCTAGGTTGGCAGAAGCTGGGACGAGTAACAGGTGCTCAATTTGTTACGCGGTACTCGGGATTCAACCTGCCAAACTGCCGACCATCTGGTCAACAAGCTCAGCGTCCTAACCCACTGAGCCACCGCGTCCCTTTAAAAGTAATAACCAACACCCAAATTGGACTTGGAAACAAACTGGCACTCAGTTCAGTTCGTGTAGCAAAGCTCTTCTATGCACAATCCTAGAAGTGCCCCAAACTGCTTACACTACTACATTCTGCACCTTCCAAATACTCTTCAAGGGTAGCCCCATGTAGAGCACATTGCAGTAATACGGGCTGCTGAATTTTAGACCATTTGCAGTTTCTGAGTGATTTTCAAAGGCAGCTCCATATCGAGAGAATTATAACATTTCAGCCAGACATTAAGAGTGTGTGTTGTAATTGCCAGATTTCCCACTCCAAGCAGGGTTACAACAGGTCTCCATCTGCCTGTTGCCATGTGAGTCCAAGAAGACCCTCAAGTAGTGGAGTTGCTCTTTTGGGAGGGTGCCAGATCATCCAGAGTTATTATCGGATCTTTTTAGCAGCAGCCTGAACTGGAAACAGTGAATCCCATGAAGCAATCTATTAGAGCGATGTACACAAATTCTAGGGACGCGGTGGCTCAGTGGGTTAGGACGCTGAGCTTGTCGATCAGAAGGTCGGCAGTTTGGCGGGTCAAATCCCAAGTGCCGCGTAGCAGAGTGAGCGCCTGTTACTCGTCCCAGCTTCTGCCAACCTAGCAGTTCGAAAGCACATAAAAATGCAAGTAGAAAAATAGGGACCACTATGGTGGGAAGGTAACAGCGCTCTGTGCGCCTTTGGCGTCTAGTCATGCCAGCCACATGACCACGGAGACGTCCTCGGACAAGTGCTGGCTCTTCGGCTTTGAAACGGAGATGAGCACCGGCCCCTAGAGTCAGAAACGACTAGCACGCATGTGCGGGGGAACCTTTACCTTTACCTTTACACAAATTCTAGCCAGTACTCACTTTTATCTTTCTCTATATGATTTATCCTGCCAATTTATCTTCTAGAGGTACCCAGTAAACCAAGAGCCGTCCAACAGAGAAAGGTTGTATCAAGAGGAGAGAATATATATAGCTCATGGTTAAACTGTGGAGTGCTTGGTGCTTTCTGAGCTTTGTTGTTTTCTTGCAGGCATTTCATTACCCAACTAGGTAACATCATCCATGCCGGTGAGCATGGCATTTGCTGCCTGATTATATGGATTGGTAGTTCTCAAGCTTAATTCCAGGGTTGCTTGGAAACAATGATGTCAAACATGCTGGTCATTTCCTGATTCCGGATGGCAAAGAAAACTTCTGAAGACTCCTCCAGAGTCCTCTGCAACCCATCCAGATCCACTTATTTCCTCATTGGGCCATCATAATGGGTGTATTCATATATGAAAGAAATGGGCAGCATCAACTCTCATCTGGACCAACCAGTGATCTGATCACGACAAAACACTCAATCTAATGTATTCTATGTCCATATCACGCATATCTCCTCCTTTTAAAGTCAATAGCATATCAGAAGTGTGCAAAATGCAGTGAGTTTTTCCTCCTAAATTGACTGGTTACAAATTCCAGATGAACATAAATATTGCATTACATAACTTCAGTTGATAAGGCCATAGCCAAAGTAATATGAGAAGACTTATGTTTATGCAATGGGACTCTCCCTTGCTTTCCTTCTTTTGCATCACATTGATGAATATTCTGTAAACCTCAAGTGGAAGAACTTGCTACAAAAAAATGACCCAAGAACACATTCTAACTAGTTGCAAATGATACGAGCCTCCCAAACATTGACATTTAAGCTCTAGAACACACCAGTGTCAAATTGAATGTAGAAGGTGAATTTTTTGTCGCTATTTTGTAAATATTCCAAATTAAAGCCTTCCTTTTCTAATAAAATGCACAGTCTATTTGCCAAGAGATCTTGCAAGGAACTCATATGCTGCATTTTCTCAGCCTTTCCTGTCTTTTGCAACTGTGATGTCACAGTGGCACTCTGGACAGATGGAGTAGGGCAGTGATGTGCCGGGGAATATCATAGAGACCCCTGTTGCTCAGGAATTGTTGAATCATCAGTACATGTACATCTTGGGTAACTGACAATAATTGGCAACAGTAATGCTGTCTGCTGGATATTGCATTTCCATGGCTTGAATGGCTATTGGTATTATGGAAATGCAAAACATTTGTCACCATCACCGCACTGTAAGTATAAATAGAAAAGGAGATATATTTTGCAAAATACACTTCTTAAATTACACAAAGGACAGTTAAAATACCATCAGTATTTCATGGATCACAATTTTTTAATTAGTTAATGGCTGGATTGTACTAGTCAGACAGCAATGGAAACTGGTTTGGCATTCAATGTAAATGGCAAATATCGCTTAAAGCTTTGCTCCATTTCTGTCTTCCATTTTGAACCTTTTAGAAAAGACTTGTACTAAAAGTTCCTTTTTCCTTTTCCTCTTCTTATTACCATCAACCGGACTGAGAGAAGAAAAAAAAGCCCAACTTCAGAGCATTTTCTCTATTTTTGGTAAAAAAAAAAGAAGAAGCAATTCCGCATCATTTATTTTAATCTATTTACTTTTTTTCCACAGGAATTACAATAAAGGTTTTCTATTTTGCCCATTACAGCACAGTATTTTTCACATCTGAATGGCTGCATCAATATGAATCCTTTATAAGAATCTCAAAAACAAACTTTGCCAAGTCCCAGAACACAGAAGCTAATTCACAAGCTCGTCTTCAGCTGCTTCATGAATAAGGGAGACTGTGTGCCTGATCCTTTGAAGTTGTAGCTGTTAAACCATACAGAATATTTACCTCAATAAATCATTATAAGAAACTAAGGTACAATTATACCCACCGAGAAATAAGATTCAAAACAGTGATTTATGTGGTTCAGTTGCCTGTTCTCTTTTCCATCATGTTTTGAATTTTATGCATGTTTGTCATCTTTGGCTGTTTCTGTGTGTCTTTAAACTAATAGGACCAGCCTATATATTTTTTTTCTAAGACCATTCATTAGAGTTGTTTTTTCACTTTGATATCTAGGTAGGACTTGTACAACATACAAATTTGGCTTCTAAAATTCATATTTTAATGTATAGGTGGAAAAACAATTTTTTTTAAAAAAAACAAGGAAAATTAATTTCTTTCACCTTCTAGGAAAATCTATGCACTTTGTTTGAGAAACCATACTTTGCAGATCTTGCCGCTCTGATGCTTTGAGAGTCCATTACAAACCCAAGTACGTAGTTGTTATAAGATGACAAGAATGGCTTAAATCCAAAGCCATCTTTGAATGCAAATGGACAACTTACAAAAAATAAAAATATAACTTACATATAACTGAAGCGATGCCATCAAAATACTGAGAGAAAAAGACAAAGACTGAGATAACAAACTATAGCTTAAAAATGAATACACAGTGGAAAGATTTTATTTGCCTTGAAAAATCAAAAGATTTTCACAAGACATCATAACTGAGATAAACAAGCATTAGGATAAAGCATTCCTGGAAAAGCATTCCGCCGAGGTGGCATCCCTGAAAACGCATTCTAATGGGAGGAAAATCTGGGAAAAGTTTTGTTAATATCATCAAACCTAAATGCATTGATACTTCTGGGCAGGGAAAATACAAATGCTTTAAGTTATTCCTGGAATGAATGAAGTTTTCAAAATAAATTCTGCTGTGAAAGCAGAGATTCCCTCTTCCATCTGCTCCTGGAGCTCCTTGTGAAGTAAGCTATGATCGGTACAGAGAATTACTAAGGTAAAGTCCTCGCTCCTCTTGGAGTTTTGTTTGCTTGCAGACATTTTGTTACCCAAGTAGCTAACATAATGTTACCTAGCTTGATAATAAGACATTTGCAAGCAAACAACCAAGCTCAGAGAACACATGAGACTCCATAATGCAACCTTGAGCTATATAGCTGTAGTTCTATGGAACTACAAAGGTAGCTGCATCATTTTTTCAGTCCCTGAAGTTGTCATCTCCAAGCTATCTGGGAATCTGTGAGTGGGGAAAATAAGCCTTCTACTTACCTTCTTTAGTCAAAAATTTATAAAGAAAATTGTTTATAAAATTTGTGCTTTATTTTTAGGCAGTGGGAAGAAGGGTCCTGTAAAGATACTAAGACATCCTACCAACCAAGTGTGAAGATTTATTAAGAAAAAGAAGTGACGAGAAAGTTAGGTGCACAAAGCTAAGTATAATCTTATACCAGAAAGCTGGTCTTACAGATGTTGATGCTGAATAGCTACTCTGTTTTCAATAAATGTAGTTTCCTGATTTCACAGACTTGTGGACTTCAACTTCCAGAATTCCTCAGCCAGGCATGCCAGGAATTCTGGGAGTTGAAGTCCACAAGTCACAAAAGGACCAAGTTTGAAGACCCCTGGTCTAGAGGCAGAACGGGAAGGAACATTAGGACCATTGTGCAACAATAAAGGCCTTTTGGCAAGTTAAGTAAGATGTTTCAGACTAACAGTTAAGCCTCGTGTGGCCAATAGGTGGTGATGCACTTAGGCAGAAGAATAATTTAGTCTCAGATTTTAGCCAGACGAGTAACTAGAGTGGGTATGGCTCTCTTAGCCAAGCTCTCTCAGCCAAGGTAGAAGAGATTATTGTTAAACAGGGTTGAATAGATAAGGTTGGCTTTCTCATAGCTGTAAGACAATCTCCCTTTCAAATGCAGTGCTGACGTTTGTCTAGAAGCCATTGTAGCTGGAATAATTGAAGCTGGGTAGAAAAGCCATGGAAAACCACATCTGTCAAGCCAAGCTGGCTGCCACACAAAGTAGTACTTCCAGTAAACCACATCCATTAACAAAAACTGAATGTTATCCGAGGCTTATGACAAGCAACCCTAGATTCCTACTCATCACTTCTCAGATTCAGAGATTCAGAGCCATAGTCTAGTAGTTTCACAACTATGATGTTGCTTAAAAAGAGTGCATCTGTTTTCAGCTTGAAAAACCTGGTAAGATGATGCATACATCAAAGTTCCTTTGACTCATCATTATTCTTCTAATTGGCCTATAGCTAGTCCATCATTTCTCTCAAGTGCTGGTGTGGTACATTTTATGCCACTCTTAATGTTAGGATTAGATGAGTTGAGTTTCTTCTGCATACGGCAAATTCCAGACAGTATCAGAACAAGAATAAATAGCAAAGCATCACCATTACATGGCTTTATGTACCATATAGATAGTAGAGAAAGAATAGTGGAAGAAATAGCTGATTCTTCATGAAACTAGCAAAAAGATTTGTTTCTGTGAATGTGTCTTAATGTTTTAATGGGGTTTTAAATATGCATGGAGACAGGTGGACTAGACATTAAGCAGTCCATTCATTAAAAGGTTAATGTGTGCTGTAAAAATTAGCCATTTCATCTGTTACAACTAGAGTCTCTTTACATAAGGAAAGAATCTGCTGATTTGTAATTCTATTGTGTAAGCAATTAACAAGAAGCTGAGAATTCAAGGGCACTCACACCGATACACTTGTACTTAAACTGTTATAGCTGGAACCCAGTGGGATTAAACTATCATTAATATAGGTCTAGAAATAGGATATCCTAAGTGTTTTCCAAATGCCCAAGTTTTAAAATATTTTATTTTATAACAGGAATATCTTCAGGATCCTCTCACACCCCCCCCTCAACATGCACACACATCTTTAAACATGTTGATTACTTAATTAGTTGCATTGTTTAAGCATCTGGCAAGACTTCAAAAGACCTGGTATCCTTTGTGAGAGATACCAAAGAAACAAAGAGGTAGCTGTCTGCAGACAGGGAACCTGTTTCTTGCAATGTGCCATCTTATCTGTGAGCCTTGAATTAATAAGCACGGAGAAACAGATTGAGCCAAAATGCTATCTTTGGATTTTGTGTGAGGTGAAGAAACCATCAAACTTTCATGGAGATGAAGAAGTTTTTCAAACTAATAACCAATCCTGGTTGTACTGGCTGACAGAGAATTGTTTTTGTCTTGTAGATCAATCACACACATTCATATAATATAGAGAACCACTTAGGGTTGTGTAAAAAGGTAAAGGTAAAGGTTCCCCCACACATGCGTGCTAGTCGTTTCCAACTCTAGGGGCTGGTGCTCATCTCTGTTTCAAAGCCGAAGAGCCAGCGCTTGTCCGAGGACATCTCCGTGGTCATGTGGCCGGCATGACTAGACGCCAAAGGCGCATGGAACGCTGTTACCTTCCCACCGTAGTGGTCCCTATTTTTCTACTTGCATTTTTACGTGCTTTCGAACTGCTAGGTTGGCAGAAGCTGGGATGAGTAACAGGCGCTCACTCTGTTACTTGGGATTCGACCTGCCAAACTGCCGATCTTCTGATTGACAAGCTCAGCGTCCTAACCCACTGAGCCACCGTGTCCCTTAGGGTTGTGTGGAGACCCCCAAAATATTTCAAGGCTCTGAAAATCACCCAGTTTGCCTCTAGAGGGGAATTCTGGAAAAGTGTCTTCCTGCAGCTTTCTTTTTTAAAAAAATCCCTCTCAAGGAATTGTGTTTTGATCCTCAGTATCTGACCCAGCCGCTGTAAAACAGCCTTTTTAAAAACCCTCTCTTCCAGTCAGGTATCTGATTAATATTTATTTAAAGGCTAAAATAAGTATTTTAAAAACAGTTGCCATGTATTGTGGCAATGTCATTTCTGCTCATGTGGAGTTCTGAAATGTGATATGGCGGTCAACATTTTGTGGAGGCCCTGATTGATTGATTTCATGTACTGCCAAAATTGTGCTTCCTTTGAATTGAAACAGTCAGGTAGAGCCATTTGCCCGTCTAGGAAAAATCCACCTAAACTAGACTAGATTCTGGCTTTGTTCCAAGTCAGAATGCAATCCTAAACTATTTATCTAAGCAACAGGCTTCCCTAAAAGGACATATCAAACTTTTTCTCCCTTTGATTATCAGCTTTTCTCTCTTGGGGCAGTTGTGTCATTCTGCGTTGGGCTAGACCTGGTTATGATTCCCAAGTAAGGCTGCCCTTTGGCCATAACAAATTGTAGGACCTTTGTCAGCTTCGGGGCTAAGGAAGGTTTCCTAAATAGTTGTGATTGTGTAAAATGGCAAAATTCATCCAAGCACAAGGAAAATTATTCTTGTAATTTATTTACTTTGTTGTAACATTAAAGGAAATACATTTGGGTTTTCAGAGATAATATATTTTGCATTTGATGCTGACTACCAGAGTCTGTCCTTGTGATTGTCAAATAATGCATATTTGATGTATAGAACTACCGGTATGCTGCAAACCTAGATATTTTAAATCTCTGAACCAAAAAAGGAAAACAGATGAAGCTTCAGTTGTGTGCTCATAATCAATATAGGGACGATAGATGTCTCAACCAAAGCCAAATGTAACTACCAGGTCTCTTCAGCCAACCTGCATGGCCTCAAGTAACGCTTCTTCTGCAGGAGAAGACAAGACATTATCAAACTCTGAATTCTCCACCAGATAAAACTGGTTTCTTCCAGTGAATCCTGTGTGCATTGTGAGATGCACAACATTCATTGGAATACAGGATGGGAAGCAGGAATGGCTTTGAGTGGAGAAGGATGGACTGGGAGTGCAGGACACAAGTATCAGGTAACCAACAGTGTGCAAGAAAAAAAAAAGAGTAATTCAACAGCTTGGCCAGTAGGGGCCTCTCACCACTTCCTCAGTGCAGGATTAGATTATGATGATGATGTTTTCTTCCCATTCCTATCCCCAAAGCCATTGGGGAAGCTGGCAGGAAGTTGGAAGTTGCAGTCACATGAGATCCTCATTTAACAAACAGCAGTGTCATCTCTGAATGATGGCACCCAGGATTGTCAGAACAATGTAGTTATGTGATGTCGTGGTTTATGACTGTGTTGCTTAACATTAGTAATTCTTTTCCCAATTACCATTGTAATCCAAGGACTGTCTGTAGTTCATTCCTTTCAAATAGCAGCCCGCAACTCTCACCACTCCCTGAGTGCCGGAACAATACAGGCTTTGGTGCCTGGCATACACTTGCCCTCCAGCAGCTGGTGCCAGCTGACCAACAGAGAAGCCCTGTTGTCAGTCCACTTCAATCTAGACTGGCATTTCTGAAGTTGGCTTAAGAAAAAGCTGGGAGTAGTGTAGGAGATATGCAATTTAGGCTGCAGTGCAGAATTCCCCAATTCTGACCCTTTGGCCACTATCTATCTATCTATCTATCTATCTATCTATCTATCTATCTATCTATCTATCTATCTATCTATCTATCTATCTATCTATCTTCCTATCTACCTATCTACTATCTATCTATCTATCTATCTATCTATCTATCTATCTATCTATCTATCTATCTATCATCTATCTATCTATCTATCTATCTATCTATCTATCTATCTATCTATCTATCTATCTATCTATCTATCTATCTATCTATCTATCTATCTATCTATCGGAATAGACCTGGAAGAGACTTTGGAGGTCTTCTAGTCCAACTGCTGCTCAAGCAGGAGACCCTATACCATTTCAGACAAGTGGCTATCCGGTCTCTTCTTAAACCCCCCTCCCCGCCCAATGATGAAGCACCCACAACTTCTGAATGCAAGCTGTTCCACTGGTTAATTGTTCTCACTATTAGGAAATTTCTCCTTAACTCCAGGTTGCTTCTCTCCTTGATTAGTTTCCATCCCTTGTCTCTTGTCTTGCCTTCTGGTGCTTATTTCTGGAAAATAAGTTGGCCCCTTCTTCTTTGTGGCAGCCCCTCAAATACTGGAATACTGCCATCATATTACCCCAGTCCTTCTTTTCTCTAGACTAGCCATTCTGAGTTTCTGCAGCCATTCTTTTTATGTTTAGTCTCCAGGCCTTACTTACTCTTCTCTGCATTTTTCCCAAAGTCTCAACATCTTTTTGGTAATGTAGTGACCAAAACTGGATGCAGTATTCCAGGTGTGGTCTTACTAAGGTTTTATAAAGCAGGACTAATACTTCTCGTGATTTTGATTCTATGCCTCTGTTTATATAACCAAGGATTGTATTCACTTTTTTGGCTGCTGCCACACATTGCTGGCTTATAGTTAAGTGATTGTCCACTAGGATTCTAAGGTCCCTCTCACAATTACTGTTTTTGAGCCAGGTTTTGCCTAATCTGTACTTGTACCTTTGGTTTTTCCTGCCTGTGTAAAACCTTGCTTTTCTCCACATTAAATTTCATTTTATCTTTTGGGATCCTGAGCTTGTCTTCTGGGTTGTTGGCTATTCCTGCCAGCTTAGTGTCATCTGCAAATTTGATGAGTTCCCCTTCAATTCCCTCAACTAAATCAGAGGCCCCCAACCTTTTGGGCACCAGGGACCACTTCCGCGGAGAGATATTTTTTTGTGGACCAGAGGGGGCGTGGTTTCACTTGCTGCCTGCATCCTGCAGATGGGGCTTTGCTTGTTTGCTTGGCCTGGTTTCTGGCATACCACAGACTGGTTGCTGGTCCATGGACTGGGGGTTAGGGACCCCTGATCTAAATCATTTATGAAGATATTGAAGAGTACTGGGCCTAAGACAGAGCCTTGTGGTACCCCACTGCTTACTACCATCCATAATGGTAGATGTAGTACCATTAAGGACTATTCATTGAGTACGGCTTGTCAGCCAGTTACAAATCCATCTGGTGGTGATGCTGTCTATCCCTCATTTTTCTAACAAAGTAGGTTGTGGTCTACTTTGTCAAATATTTATTTATTTATTTATTTTAATTCCATTTATATCCCGCCCTTCTCCGAAGACTCAGGGCGGCTTACAAGCTTAGCAGTAGCCTTCATTCTATGTATATGCCTGCTTATTAGGGCTTTCACACACACCCCAAGCGGCATTATTACAAAGTCAGCTTAATTGCCCCCAACAATCTGGGTCCTCATTTTACCTACCTCGGAAGGATGGAAGGCTGAGTCAACCTTGAGCCTGGTGGGATGCGAACCTGCACTAATTGCAGGCAGCTGGTGTTACTTAAGGAGGCATTAGCCCACTGCTCTTACTGAAATCTAAGCATACTACATCCATAGCATTTCACTGGTCTCCAATTTAGTCATTTTGTCAAAGAATGAAATAAGATTGGTTTGGCATGATCTGTTTTTACCAAACCCATGCTGGCATCTAGTTATAACTATCAACTATCAAAGCAAAGCAAAGCAAATGAATACAGAACACAGAACACTTCAGGAAACTTCTGAACTGACGTCTTTCTGATTTGTTGCTCATTAAAGAGGGTATTTTTTCAGTTGTATCATAATGGAAATGCTATACATCCTCTTCCTCCTCCCTCCTCCATTATATTTTAAATCAATTTTGATTATGTCTCCAAAGCATGGGTTTTGCATGGTAAATCACATATTGAAAAGATTGGTTAAAAATAAGCGAGTTTATATATCAGAGATGCAAGTCAAAGGTTCAAAATCCATTGTATTAGCATCTGTCTTTTCCACACATATTGCAATTATTAAAACTCTAGAAATAAAATGTTCATTCTTTCATCTCTTAAGATCTTTACAGTTTTTAAAATCTGCTGATCTTTTTCCCTGCCCACTCACACTGCCATCTCTTGCCCCCCCTGAAATTAAAAAATAGCATACTTAGTTTTCTTCATAGTTTATAAAAATTTTATACATACATGAATATTTTAATGGGGAACTTAGAGATGGTATAGTTTGGCTCCCCCAAATAATTTTTACACAATAATGTAAGCATTCAAAAACACCGTATTTTTAAGATTTCCACATAAAACCTAAAATGAAATGTTACCATTTATTTCACTGATGCAATCTGGTATTATTCCAGGGATATATTTACAACTGTTTACTTTGTCCAGTAAGGGTGCTTGAAAATCTAGTTAACTTTTCAAAATGAAGTGTAGCAAACATAGACATACATTGCTTTGCAACACCTATGTGGGCTGTCCCATAAATCACACAGAGAAAACTTTATTCTCAATACTTCTTTCTTTTACATAAGCCTTCTCTTTAACCTTGGTTTGTTGGAATATTCTGTGGTGAATTATTATTATTATTTAAATTTATTGGCTGCCCAACTCCAGTGAATTCTGGGTAGCATATAAAACTAGAGAAGACATAAAAACTGCTAAAAATATTAAATCAAACAGACAGTCCAGGCTACAATATCTGATTGGTACCAAAATAAACCAAAGAAAACAAGGGCCATTGAACAAATAATACCAACCTCAGGCTTGCAGCCGAAGCCAGGTTTTTCAAAGCTTTCTAGTGCCCCAGCATAGAGGGTGCCTGTTAGTGTGAAGGAACAAGACTATGCATTAAGTTGCAGGCAAGACGATTTATTATTCAAGTTTATACACAAGAATCTAGTCAATTAATGGTCACCACCAAACTGGTGCTTGTTAAGAGTTAATGGCATTCAAGGTGGGCTGGACATGAATTGCTTCTGAGAACATAATGACTCCAGACTGATTCCTCTCTTGACTCCACCCTTTCTTCTCCTGCTTCTTTTTCTCCTTCAGCACCATTCTTACTTCTGGGGAGATGTGGTTCCGGAGGTTGGAGATCACAAAAGGGAAGGCATGCTTCCTAAGTCCCACAAGATGACAATGTTTAGTTGAAGGGACCTGGAGCTCACCCACTCTACATGGGTACCCATTCTACCATTGTAGAATTCATTACAATAATTCAATTGTAAAGTATCCAAGGCCTGAGTGACTATCTAAAGGGTCTCCTGATTGATGAAAGGGTACAACTGGCACAAAGGCCTCTCTTGGCCATAAAGGTAAAGGTAAAGGTTCCCCCGCACATGCGTGCTAGTCGTTTCCGACTCTAGGGGCCGGTGCTCATCTCCGTTTCAAAGCCGAAGAGCCAGCGCTTGTCCGAGGACGTCTCCGTGGTCATGTGGCCGGCATGACTAGACACCAAAGGCGCACGGAACGCTGTTACCTTCCCACCGTAGTGGTCCCTATTTTTCTACTTGCATTTTTACGTGCTTTTGAACTGCTAGGTTGGCAGAAGCTGGGACGAGTAACAGGCGCTCACTCTGCTACGCGGCACTCGGGATTTGACCTGCCAAACTGCCGATCTTCCATCACCTATTCATCAAGCAGCAACTGCAACTTCAAAACGTCCTCCAAGTTGCACACCAGACTTGAATGGTGAAGTGCAGCCCAAGAATGGTAACTGAGTGGAACTGACCACTGAATAAGGAGGTAAAGAAAGAAAGTAATTGTTGCAGAGCAGGGCCACAAACATACACCTCCCGAAGATGTAGATAACATTATATACTACAGACACGATTCAGGCAGCTTCCAAACCACACTTGCCCTCCCCCCTCCCGCATCACAAGCACACTGCAATCACTCCCCCTGGCTGCCAACAGAAAGATGGTGAAGAGGCCTCCATTGTTCACTCCAGTAAACCACTGGAGCACAGGGTCTCCCACCACTAAGCCCTACAGTCGGTCCAGAAGGATCATGCGGTTGACAATATCAAAAGCCACTGAAAGATAAGGAGCATTAGAGTACCTACCCCATCCTGGTTCTGGCAAAGGTAATCAACAATGTGACCAGCCCTGTCTTATACCGTACCCTGGAATGCATCCAGAGTGAAATGGGTTCAGATAATCTGTTTCTTCCAAGATCATCTGTAGATGTTATCCAATCACCTTTTCTACAACCTTCCTCAAAAAGGAAAGATTGGAAACTGGCTGACAATTCTCTAACAGGAAAGAGGTGTGTCAAAGTTGGTGACCTCAGCCATGCCATCAAAGCGCCCCCCCCCTGATATACACAATAATCTGTAGAACTCTAATTGCGTGGTTGTGGTCCCCTTCTTGACTTTTTTTTTACATCCCCCTTCCCCCCTCACAGACAACTGCGATCTAGGTCTAACAGAAAATTCCTGGGACAAAGACTAATAAGGTAAGATCACATCAAAAAAATGAAAAGCTGAGAAAAAGGATGCCTGAACTAGCAATTGGATGCCTCTTCCATGCTGGTAACAAGAGCACATATTCTACTGCCCCAGAGATACAGCAAGCGATGGAGTCCACCATTCTGTCTTGTCACTGGGTGTTGAACTGTCTCTTTCTTTAATAAATCTTAATTCAGACATGGATGAAATATGCCTCAAGTGCATATCATGCAACCCATCAAGATTTATTCCTCATGTTTTAAATGGCATGAAAACTGAGGCATGCTATTGAAACATGTTTTGTTCAATATTTCACTGTACTTTCTTTGTTTAAAAGAGGTGATTTATTTATTTATTTATTTTTGGGACTTATATCTATCTCCCGAAAGACTCAGGGCTGCTAACAACAATAAAAAATACAATAATACAAAAGTTAAAAAAGAATTAAATTAACAGCCCCAATAATAAAATTAAAAACATTTTAAAAATCCCTGTCATCAGTCCAGGTCAGCCTGATGGAAAAGGAATGTTTTAAGGTCACGGCGAAAGGACAGGAGATCCGGGGCCATCTGGAGTTCAAGGGGAAGTTGGTTCCACAGGGCTGGCACTTCCACAGAGAAGGCGCTCCCTCTGGGGGTCACCAGCCGACATTGTCTAGCTGACGGCACCCTGAGGAGGCCTTCCCTGTGTGAGCGCACTGGGCGATGGGAAGTCGTTCCCGGCAACAGACGGTCCTGCAAATATCCCGGGCCTAGGCCATGTAGGGCTTTAAAGGTAAGTACCAACACCTTAAATCTCACCCGGAGGGCAACCGGTAACCAATGCAGCTCACGCAGGAGGGGTGTAATATGGGAGTATCGGGATGCTCCCATCACTACCCGTGCGGCCGCATTCTGCACCAGCTGGAGCCTCCGGTGGTCTTCAAGGACAGCCCCATGTAGAGAGCATTGCAGTAATCTATATGGGAGGTAACGAGTGCGTGAGTGACCGTACGTAGGGCATCTCGGTCCAGATAGGGGCGCAACTGGTGCACCAGGCGAACCTGGGCAAATGCCCCCCTGGCCACAACTCCTATATGATCTTCAAAACTGAGTCGTGTATCCAGGAGGACGCCTAAGTTGCGCGCCCTATCAATGGGAGATAACACCTCCCATAACCAAAGATGGAACCTCTTGGACTAAACGAGATGCCGGCACGTAAAGCCACTCAGTCTTCGCTGGGTTGAGCTGGAGCCTGTTCTTCCCCATCCAAATCCATACTGCTTCCAGGCAACGGGACATCACTTCGAGGGCATCGCTGGGTTGGTTCGGGGTGGAGATGAAAAGCTGGGTATCATCAGCATATTGATGATACCTCACCCCGAAACCATGGATGATCTCACCCAGTGGCTTCATATAGATGTTGAACAAGAGGGGTGAGAGGACCGACCCCTGAGGCACCCCACAACTAAAGAAGCCTCAGGGTTGACCTCTGCCCTCCTGCCAACACCGTCTGCGAACGGCCCGAGAGTTAGGAGGAGAACCACCGTAAAATGGTGCCTCCCACTCCCAACCTCTCAAGACGTCGCAGCAAGATACCATGGTCAATGGTATCAAAAGCCACTGAGAGATCTAATAGGACCAGGACAGAGGAATAACCCCTATCTCGGGCCTGCCAGAGATCATCCACCAGCGCAACCAATGCCTTCTCCATGCTGTACCCGGGCCTGAAACCCGATTGGTATGGGTCCAGATACTCAGTTTCCTCCAGGACCAAAGGGAGCTGCCATGCCACCACACTCTCAACAACCTTCGCAAGGAAGCGAAGGTTGGAGACAGGACGAAAGTTATTCAAAATAGCTGGATCCAAGGCAGGTTTCTTGAGGAGGGGCCTCACCACCGCCTCCTTCAAGGCGGCAGGGAAGCACCCCTCACTCAAGGAAGCATTAATAACTGCCAGGAGCCAGCCTCGTGTAAACTCCCGAGCCACATAAACCAGCCAGGAGGGACATGGGTCCAACAAACAAATGGCGGCACTTAATTTCCCCATGATCCTGTCCACTTCATCCGGAGTCACAGGATCAAACTCCTCGGCCAAACCCATTGCTTCCCCCTCGTCAGATACTGCCCAGTCGGAGTCCAGCCCAGCCCGAATCTGAGCGATTTTATCCAGCAGATACTGACTAAACTCCTCGGCCCATCCCTGCAAGGGGTCCTCCCCCATCCCGATTTAAAAGGGAACAGGTCACCCTAAACTGGGCGGCCAGGCGGTTATCTGCAGACGCAATGAGTGTGGTGAAGTGAGCACGCTTCGCCACCTCCATTGCCACAAGGTAAGATCTAGAAAAGGAACTTAACTGTGTTCGGTCAGACTCGGACTGACTGGACCTCCAAATGCTCTCTAGGCCCCTCCTCCGGTGCTTCATCTACCGCAGGTCCATGGAAAACCAAGGGGCCAACCGGGATCTGCACCGGGTCAGAGGCCGCAAAGGCACAATGCGGTCGAGAGCCTCCAAAGCAGCCCGTTGCCAGGCATCAACTAAGGTCTCAACTGGGCTATGGGAAAGGGAGGCAGGAATCAGCCATGAACTCTCGGGCCACCCCCGATGCACCACCCAGGGAAGGCAGGTTAAAATCCCCCAGAACCATGAGTCTGGGAAAATCAATCGCCAGCCCCGAGAGAGCGTTGAGTAACCCAGGCAGGACCGTTGCCACGCAGCTTGGAGAAAGGTACATGAGCAACAGGCCCAACTGACCCCCAGGGCCCCATCTCAGGAGGAGGGACTCACATCCGCCTGAGCCCGAGGCTGGTGAAGCACACGGAAACCTGGTGGGCATAACTCAATCAAAGGGACTCCTCCCTCCGGGCCCAACCAAGTTTCCATAATGCATGCCAGGTCTGCACCTACCTCCTCAATCAAATCCCAGATGAGGGGAGCTTTATTCACCACAGACCTGGCTTTCAAATAAACCAGCCTGAGCTCAGGTACCTGTCCTCCCCCACCCCCGGAGAAGCAGGATGAAGCCAGAGGGTCGGAGCACGCCACCGCTCGAAGATAGCGGGGGCGCGATCCCAAATTTCGATATGGCCCTCTGTTCATCCATCTGCTGCCATTCCCAATCACCATGGGGATCGCTGTCCCCACCCTGTCCCCTAGTTGTTCCATGTCTTAAGAATAGCTTGGAGCTCTGCAGTCCCCAGACATTTAAGAACCACTGATGGAGTGCTTGGCCAATGAGATCATCATCCATGACAGATTGACAGCACCCCACATGAAGCGCTAATGTTGCTGTTACAGCACAACTTGGAGATGGCACTGTTAACCATGGCTGCTTTAAACATTGTTTTGCAGCCTTCTGGCATTTGATTACTGCCTCGTTTTGCTATAGTGTATGATATAGTTGGCCAATGAGACCTTCCTTATTTGATGGTAAGGGGAAATGCACTTTGCACCAGCTCAGGAGCACTTTAACTGAACCCAATTTCATATATCCTGAAATTGAACCTTAGCACTGAGAATTAGTCTTCTGCAGTTTTAAAACTCTGAATTAAAAATGGGAATGTTCTGTTTCACAATGAAACCTCCAAGAGCTCCCTATAAAGATACTTACTTCCTGCCACCTAAACTAAGCAACTCCTACATTTTCACTGCCCTGCAGAGATCAATAATATATATTAATGTAAAAATATCAACAGCAGCTTCCCTTAAACTATGTTGCAAAAACCAAACCTCTTGTCAAATCAGAATGATGCATATTTATTCATTTTGATGGAGGGAAGAACAGAAAGTCAAGCTCTTCATGAAACAGCCTTTGAAAAATGTTAGATCCTGATCTTTGAAAAGATGCATTATGTTAATCTATCATAGGAATCTATTTCTAAGAAAGAAACAGACTCAAGAGCACCAGAAAAAGGCACTTGAAAGATGAGGCTATAAAACTGAAAATTGGCATGGCTACACTGTTTTGCTTACTATGCCCAAGTCATTAAATTGAGTAAGGCAGAAAAACAATTATTTGCATCTTAATTATTTGAAACATCTTTATATTCCAAGGCACACTCTAGATAAGCTGCACATGTTTCTATATCTTTTGCAGCAAACCAAACTCATTGAAAGTGACGCTGCCCTTCTGTCCCCGCCATTTTCCTCTATGCGCCACTCTGCATGGGATCATGCTTAGCATGTTATATGGTTGTTTGCCTCAGAAGCAGAACTTCTGCCAAGAATTGATAAGTTTTGGATCATGAAAGGACACAGAAAGCTTTTTGGATGGGGAAAAATAGCAATGCAAAATGAAGGTGTGGCATTAGCGGATTTAGCCGGTTCACACCACTTTGGCAGAACCGGTAGCTAATTTTTTGTTGTCCAGGCCCAGAACGGACTTCCGGAAGCAGCATCCACACATAGAATGTTGTTCACATATTTGAATCCCACCACTGAGGTGTGGGATTATGGATATGGGGTGGGGGGGAAAGAGAGGATTTGTTTCATTATTACTTGTTTAATTTCACAAGGATGGCTTTGGGTTTTAAACTGTATACAGCCTATTTGAGGAATGTATTTTAGCTGTCATATATGATTAGCCTTCCATTGGAGTGGAATCACCATTCTGTAATACAGTTTTGGGTGTTCCAAAGATTATCAAAAGGAAAGTATGGGAGATAACACGCATGTTTGAGGATACAGGTCATCCTACTTTATGCAAATAGCATTGCTGCTTCATTGGAATTATGGGTTTATTTCCTTTTACCAGCAAGATTTAAAAGGTAATATACTAAAATACAAATTAAAGCAATATTGAGAATTGAATTGGGGCTTGGGGCTGGAAGGGTGTTACTCAAACCACACTATCCCTATCACATGACCTGAGGCCACTTAGAGTCTTTCCCCTTAATCTAATTCACTGTGATGTTTTGGGAAAGAAGTGAAATAATCCATTATATGCCATCCTTTATTTTGTAATGAAAGATATTCTCCTCAGTTTTTGTCCCTAAATCAGAAACTGAATATTGATAATGGGAGCCACTCTCCAAATCTGTTATAGAATGAGAGGCTGTAGAAATGTTTAGATAGATAGATAGATAGACAGATAGATAGATAGATAGATAGATAGATAGATAGAAAGATAGATAGATACGGCTCCAGTAATTCTACATTACATATTTAGAATCTTAAAACATGCAAAGCCTCTCAAACAAATAGACTGATTTCCCAGTAGATATGCATTGATGACAGTATTGCTCTAACCTTCAATCATCTGTTAAAGTTGCAGAATGTAACCAGTGATGTAGTTTTAAAAATAATATATTTCAATATAAATTGTTATATAACAAGTGTGTCAGTATATTACTTGTTTTTGTAAATATGGATTTGTGATGACACTAACAGGGGGGAGGAGCCAAGATGGTGGACAGGCAGCAAAGGCTGTAAAGAGCTCCTCCAAAAGTAAAAGCTTTATTTTATTTTACTTTATTTTTATTTTAACTTTTTAACCTCTTTTAACATTGTATTTTTAAGCTACCTCTTTTTAATCTATTTTAACCTTTTTAAACCTTTTAAACCCATTTTTAACCCATTTTAACCTTTTTAAACCTAGTTTTAAACACTTTTAAACCTGTTTTAACAAACTTGAATGGGGAAAAGGAGGAAGAGACAGCACTCTGCAGCAGAGAGTTTATCCAAGCCATTGAAGCAGCAGAAAATGGAAGATTATATTGCAAACAGACAGTCTGTTCCAGTAAGTAACTCATTCCCAGGCACCTTATCAGATAAATTTAATTTATGTGACTTATTGGAAAGGGACTTACAAACCAAACTGGAGAGAACGGCTCCCCTCCTTGGAGCCCAGCAACAGCCTTCTTTGCACAGGAGGGAGATGTAACAAATTTAAAGGGGGAAAATGTGACAGATTTCCTCTCTAGACAATGTTTGCTTACAGCTCAAACTGTAAATTCAATATATGATCTCTTGTCAATTGTCATAAATAAGGTCGACTGCCTGAAAGAATCTTTCACAAAGTTTGTTAGGAGCCACCCAAATACTGTAGAAGGACTTGGGAGGACAACCATGGATAGACATGGGATGGCTAATTCAGAAAATGAAAGTAGAGAAGGACCTTGTCTTCCTTCCAAAAATTTGAACACCCATAGAGAAAACATTCAATCAGGCAAAGGCCTAAGAGATGACCAATATAACTACAGTCTGCAAACTAACCAGGTTACTTTGCAAATTTATGACAAGAGAGTAAATAGAGGGCATTGGAGTAATAGAGAAGCTGTTAGGCTGTCCCTGAGCCAGCTGCTTCGCTGTGAAATCTCTCTGATAGATTTTATTTTATTTATTTTTATTTTAATCCCATTTATATCCCGCCCTTCTCCGAAGACTCAGGGCGGCTTACAATCTAAGCACAAATCAATGTGCTTAGCAATAGCCTTCATTCTATGTATATGCCTGCTTATTAGGGCTTTCGGGGGGGCCCCCAGCGGCATTATTACAAAGTCAGCTTATTGCCCCCAACAATCTGGGTCCTCATTTTACCTACCTCAGAAGGATGGAAGGCTGAGTCAACCTTGAGCCTGGTGGGACTCGAACCTGCACTAATTGCAGGCAGCTGGTGTTACTTAAGGAGGCATTAGCCCACTGCTCCACCATGTAGTAGTAGATCTACTACATGCAGAGTGGCTGCCAGCAAGAACGCAATGTATGAGAATTCTCCTATCGTTCAAGCAGCCCACAATTCCCTCCATGCTCTTCAGAATGAAGCCCTTTCTGAGCACCTTTTCAATATTTCCAATAAGGAACTTTTGCTCAGACAAAGTTTGCCCACTCCTGAAACAGCGTCATCAAGAGGGAACCGTCACTTTAAATCCAGGCTGCAACAGCCCTCATACTACTAAGCCTGAGGCTGCTGCAACTGAACTGACCCTGAGAAGGCAAAGGAGCAATATACAAATAGTGTTACCCACAGCTGCAGGAAGTGCTGAGGATGTGCCAGAGGAAATGCTGATTGACCTATTCAATGCATTGCCAGAACCTGAGCAAGTTAATAACATTCAAAGAGTGGATGACCTAAAAGAGGTACTGACAACAACTTAATCTACAGCAAAGCCTCTATTTAATTTGGCTCCACTAATCACGCACTCTTGTGACAATATATTTAATCAACAATCTGCCTTTACCTCAATAGTAAAAAAAAGGAACTGTCACACAGGCTGACAATGGGGTAACTGCACTGACTGACCCAGCCTCTGAGAAACAACTGAAAGACAAAGGGCTTCATCACACAGTGCCCCCTAAACTGACAAACACTAAGGATATAATCCAGCTTCCATCCTCATTTGATTTAGACGTTCCCACAAGATCTTTTCACAAGATGAATCCTCAGCTACGCCCCTCCAAAAATGGACATAAATCTACATTTATAGACTTAAGCTGGAGTACCTGCCCATTGGAAAAAAAGTCATTCTTGGAGCAAGAGCAGAGGCACACTGGCAACTGAGATATAGAGGAGCAACAACACGAGGAGAAATATCGAACCTCACAACAACTGTGTTTATATGGGAAGCATAGATGATATCAACCTGGCTCCAATGTCAAGTTGACATCTGGCATTTTTACCATCTAGCCAATCAACCAAGCCAGACCACCTTGCCTCTGAGAACCCCATACAGTTGATGACCTGGAAAGTAGCTGGCTGGAAAGGGATGGTTGATAGTGGACTAATGAGATTCCTTTCTAGATTTGACGTAATAGCCTTTCAAGAAATCTGGTTACCTGAAGTGGATGAACCAGTACAATTGCCATGCTTTCAGGGATGGGCCTCCCCAGCCCAAAAAACAAAGAACAAAGGGAAACCCTCTGGTGGGCTATGCATTCTTATAAAGCAAGAGTTGCAATGGCAGAGGGAGAAATTATATAATGAAGATAAGTATCCGTACTTCCTAGCTGTCAAATTTGAATATGAACAGTTTGAGTTAATATTGGTAAATGTGTATATTCCTCCAAGCACATCCCAGCACTATAATTCCGAATACTGGATGGGCTTGGAAGTTATCCTAGAAGATATATCTGTACTGTACCCTCAGTCCATAGTGGTATTACTAGGAGATCTGAATGCTAGGCTGGGTCCGTCTCTGTATGAGCTTGCCCAGAAGAAGGGAATCCCAGGGGAGTTCTTTGATAACCATCCTCAGTGGCTCTCGAGAGACTGTAAAAGTAATGCTGCTAGCCTGCTCCTAGTCTCCTTAATTTTTAAGGGTAACCTCCAAATTTTGGGGGGTAAGGATATGAATTACATATACCTTTATACATACCACTCGTCTAATTCAAGTACCGTACTGGATCTCTTTTGCATGTCTAGAGATAAGGCTGACCTCTTTTCAGAGGTCACAGTACACCTTAGTGACAATAGCGACCATCAGCCTGTAAGCATGACATTTCAAGGCCGCTCAGATTTAAGACCATATAACATGGCTGACAGAAGGCTCACCAAAAAGGTAGAGGTGACCCAAAATAAAAGGTTAGTTTGGGCCAAAGTTGATACTAAGGCAATATTAGAATGCCTTAAAACAGAGAATGCTACTAAGTGGGCTAGAACAATCCAGTCATCTACTACTGACTGGATATCAGCCTTCAATGCATTCTCCAATCTCTTTAATATACTGAAAAAACACCTAACAGCTAAACCTACTACAAAAAGAGCCCAAGTGGGTAGACCTCGCTGGTTGGATCCTGATTGCCAGAGACTGAAAAAGAAATTGAAGGCAGCCATGAGGCTTGCCCAGAAGAATCCTACTGCCCATATACAAGCTAAGATGCTGCACACAAAAAGGGAATATAAAAAACCTATAACATTAAAGAAAAAAAGTTTTGCCATTTCAATCTGGTCAGAACTCGAGCTGGCTGCCAGAAGTCATAACTCAGTATTATTTTGGCACTCTGTAGCAGGTATCCTGAAGGAACGGAGATTTGCATTCGACATACCAATCTCTGCTGCGGACTGGGAGAATTATTATCAGTGCTTGTTTGCTCCCATCAAACCGGTAAAGAAACTATCTTTAAATAGTGATTTAGTAAACTCTAGAACTCCCCCCCCCCTTGGCCACCAGTCTCAGAAAAGGAGATATAGTCCATCATTAAAAGCTTAAAGAGCAATAAAGCCCCAGGCGAGGATTTTTTACCAGCAGAATTATTTAAGAAATTTCCCAATTGGTGGGGCCCTGTATTAGCAGGTCTTTTTACACACATAAATAACACCTGCCATATACCAGATGGGTGGAAGATGGCAATAGTTGTCCCCATATATAAAAAAGGGAATAAAAAGGATCCTAGTAACTACAGGCCCATCAGCCTGATTGACATTGTAGCAAAAATATATGCTAGGTACCTTTTGAACAGAATAGAAATCTGGGTAGAGGAAAACAACATCCTCACAGAAGAACAAGCAGGTTTTAGATAAAACAGATCTACTATTGATAACTGCTTTGTCTTGAACCATCTAATTGCCAAATATGCCTATAAGAGGAGACCCCTGTTTGCTGCTTTCATAGACCTTACAACAGCATTTGATATGGTAAATAGAGAAGTACTATGGAGTAAATTGACATCCCTTAAAATAGAACCCAGACTCCTGGCTTTGATTAAAGCCCTTTACACAAGTACGTTTGAGGGTGTGGTATGGGGTTAATGGGGCCCTGACTAACAGGATTCACACAAATAAAGGGATAAGGCAAGGGTGTATCCTGGCCCCAATATTATTTAATGTATACATGAATGACTTGCCTGGGTTAATGAAGGATACCATGGTACACATGCCGATGATCCTAAATGCTTACTGTAACAGATTGCTTTATGCTGATGATATGATTTTATTATCATACTCATAAGTAGGATTACATAGGCTATTAAGAAGATTCAGCTCTTATTGCCAGGATAACTCCCTAATCATTAGCAAATCTAAATAAAAAATAATGGTGTTTGGAAGAAACCATCAGAGACATAAGTGGCAATTAGATGGTGAACCAATTGAACAAGTTAACACCTTTGTATATTTGGGTGTAACTTTTTCAAAGACTGGATCTTGGGCCTGCCATCATCAACGGAGTACATTTAGAGCAAAAGCCCATTTGAATTTACTGCTCAAACTAAAGAACCATAGTTACCCAGGGTCCCTAGCTCCATTAATCAAGGTTTATAAGGCTAAGGTTACCACAATGCTCTTGTATGGAGCAGAAATTTGGGGTCTTTACTCAACCACAGTCCTAGAACAAACACAGTCCCAGCATTTGAGATGTATTTTGGGTGTAGATCCAAGAACATCTGCAGCAGCAGTTAGAGCTGAATTGGGAATTCATACAATTCATGCATTATCTAAAATTAGAGCTACTGGTGCAAAGTTAATGAAATGGAGACTGATAGTTATGCCTACTAGAGCAAATAAAACTACAATCACAAATCTCCTGGATCACCAAACTAACAAATTTTGTAAGAAGCTGTGGCCTTCCCGTCTCTTGAGTAACAGGAGAACAATCCAAAAAAAGATGTTGTGATTCAGCATCAGCCTGTGGTTTCGGCAGCTGAGTCGGACAATTCTGAAAAGGAGGAGGAGGAGGAGGGGTTTGGAGAGCCTTTGGTTGCAGAGGATGCACCGCAGAGCTCTCAGCCAGGCCCCTCCCATCTTGTTCCTACTCAGACCCAGCTGTGTGAGCCTGAAGAAGATGATCCACAGCTGGCTTTGTTCAGGGACGCTCGAAGCAGGAGGCAGACAAGCAGAAGTGAACAAAGAAAAGCAATGAGGCACCTTGGGAGAAGGCAAAGAGAAGCCACGCCTTGAGACTGCTGTTTAAAAGGGGAATGTGTGGGAGGTGCTGGTTGCTGAAGGCAACCGTTTGAAGAGCTTCTGATATAATCTCGGTCTGTATTTGTTTAACTCTGTTTTGAACCGTTTCGTTTAGTTTTTGCAAATAAATTTGGTTGGCTTAATTCCAGCCTATTGAATATAAAAAAGGGGTTGTCCCTGACATTCCAACAGGGCCGGTCATAGGCTGGAACAGAACAAAAGAGTTGCCCAAAGAATTAAGGATATAGAAGCACAAACTGATATAGCTATCCTTGGTAAGGTGGGTAACTTGAAATGGCTGAGTAAATACAAACATACTTTTCAAGTATACAGTTATTTGAAGTCACAACTCCCAAAACATCTCAGGGAGATATTTACGCAAGTGAGATTCGAACAGCTTGACACAATGGTCAGATATGGGAGATTTCATGCTATACCATACAATGAGCATCTCTGCATTTGCGGAGCGGCAGAGGTAGAAGACCTGGCTCACATCCTATTTGATTGTTGCCTGTATAAGAGGGTGAGGGACAGGTATCTTGGTCTATATACCAAACGAATGACCCATTGGGATCCCCATATCAAAACAACTTACCTTATGTCCGGCCAGAACTTGAAAATAACATTTAACGTAGCACAGTACCTAAACAAAATGGTTTGGTTGAGATCTGCACATGTGGGACTGATTGGGGTAGATTGCAAGGGCGACTCCGAAATATAATTTTATCATATTTTATCTATATCTTAAATTATTGTACATTATTACAATTTCATTTTAGATTGTATTTTATTCCCATTTCATTTTAAATCATATTTTATTCTAATTCCATTTTAAATTGTATTTTATCAAATTCCATTTTAAATTGCTTTTATCAAATTTTAGTAACAATTTGTGTTGGAACTTTGCACTTTGATATGGCCCAAGGGCTAATCAATAAAGTTAATTTAAAAAATTAATATTATTTTTAAAACTGCATTATATATCTAAAATGGTGGCAGAAGGTTGATCCTATGGCTGGCAGACCGAGCAGGGGTGACTTTTTTCAGATATTTAAGCAGACTTCAAATTTTTATGTTCAACAAGGCAGGGAGGCTAGTAGAGATTTTATTTGCAGTTCCCCAAACTGAAACATTTAAAAAACATTCATCTTGTAGTAGATTCAAACACAAATAAAAGTCCATAAAATGTTATTGTGATTGGATTGGTAGACCAATTCAACTTTCATTTCATTTAAAATGAAAACTAAACAAACCAAACAACTGCATTTGATTTTGATTTTATTTTTTTGAGGAATACATTTTACAAAAACATTACAAAATAGATATAAGAAAAATAGCCCTTTTAGAGATGAGGGCCTTTCCCAATTTGTGAATGTGCCATGAATATTTAGGGATGTTTGTCATCTGTATGCAAGATGCAAACTTTCTCAGATTGATCTGAGAGCTGAAAAAATAGTGACAGACAAGAATGTTTCTAAGATGTAACTTTCTCTTTGGACTTCATTTCTATGGAAGCAGACACCATGATTGAACGTTAATTTATTTATTTTTCTCTACTCTCTGTCTTTGCAGATAATATGGGACTAGACCACATGTTTCTCCAATCTTCAACCAGTGTGTGTACATGGATAGTAAAGGATCAGATATCTGATGTTCTTTTCATAGTTTTGGGTACCGGGTGCATGTATGTATTCATACATGCACATTTGAAATATGTGTCCACTTCAGAAGAAGAAGAATCCTGGGTGGGGGGGGAGTGATGGTGTGTGTGTGTGCGTGTGACCAGACCTTAGGCCACAGGGGAAAAGGCAGTGGATCAGTAGTGGTACAAAACCTATGATGTAGATTTTAGGTTCTAACCCATCACATCTCAGTTCTATCCCTCACCTTACTGAATCCCCTCACCCTGTCCCTTGCCAAGCCTTCTCTGCCACAGAAAGCAATGCCTTTCCATACAGCACTTAAAAACTGAGCTATTCTGTAGGGATTTTGGGACTTAGATTTTCTGGTACCTAGAAGAGATGCTGGATATTTTTTAACTGAACTATTCTGTTATAGTTCGTTTTATTTTGGTTAGTTATGATTTGATTGTGTATGGGTCTGTTTTATTATGAGTTGCAAATATTTGTTTGCTTGTGCATCAAATAAATAAATAAATAAATAATAAACCCTAACCCTATATTAAACTGTCTAGGCAGATTGGGAGAATCTCACAGTCCTGCACATATTTTCTGAGTGACACATAGGAGCTTCGTGCGCTACCTCGTTTAATTTATTTTATTGGATTTATATACCGCCCTTTCCCGAAGGACTCAGGGTGGTTTACAGGGTAATTAAAACATTAAATTAAATTAATTCTACTGCTTTACTCTTCAAAAGTCAGGAGAGAACCATAAGCTAGGAAAATCATCCCATACATCCTTTTATCCCATCACAATTGTGTTTCTTGTAACTTGTCAGATAGCTGCTGTGTGAAATGAAAATGTGTAATGTGCATGGGAACAATGTAAATTTACATATGGAGGTGTGAGAATACAGTAACTAGGGTGAAGAGTATATGTAGTCTGAGCTGGGTTCACCTCTTGCACTCTTGGCTGAATTCATAGACCATTAAGCCATAAATGAAACAAGCACCGTTATAAGGAACAGTTGCTGGAATTGGGTATGTGTAGTTTAATGAAGAGAAGGACAAGGGTTGACATGATAGCAGTGTTCCAATATCTCAGGGGCTGCCACAAAGAAGAGGGAGGCAAGCTATTCTCCAAAGCACCTGAAGGCAAGACAAGAAACAATGGATGGAAACTAACCAAAGAGAGAAGCAGTTAATGCTACCTGCCTCCAGAAACGGTGAATGCTCCAACACTGGAAGAGACTGGACAGCCATTTGTCTGAAATGGTATAGGGTTTCCTGCCTGAGCAGTGGGTTGGACTAGATGACCTCCAAGGTCCCTTCCAACTACTACTTCTTCTTCTTCTTCTTCTTCTTCTTCTTCTTCTTCTTATTATTATTATTATTATTATTATTATTATTATTATTATTATTATTATTATTATTATTATTATTATATTTTAGTGAATGTGAGCATTCTGTGTAATCACTGCAAGAGAGAATGCTACCCCTGGCTCTATGTAGTACCAAGTTCCTGCCACATCTGCTGCATTGGCTGTTGACCCAGTTCTACTGACTCTTCCTGAAAGTTCACTGAGTTACAAGACCCCTGGGTCTCATGAAAAGGTAGGGTACTTCCTTTATAGGAACAGATGGAGGGAAGAAAGATGAAAAATAAAAACTAGATAGATAAGAGAGGCCAGTGAAAATCTCTATTGAATTATGGATAACTCTGCCCACAGTCAGGAGTTTGATTCTGACCAGCTCAAGATTGACTCAACCTTCCATCCTTCCAAGATTGGTAAAATGACCCTGATTGTTGGGGGGGGGGCAACATGCTGACATTTGTAAAAGGCTCAGAGCTGCTGCAAAGTACTGTGAAGTCTAAGTACTATTGCTATAATCCTCTAGTCCAGACTTCTTTATGCATTACATTTAAAAAAACCTTATTAAAGATGCTATAAATGTAGATATGGCCCCCTAAATCACAAAGAGTGAGGATTCCGCATTGTCCATAGGAATAAAAACCCACTGCACATTCTCCATGCAGCTGTTTTGTGTTACCGTAATTCCTGCCTGTGTTGGAATCCAATAATGCAATGTGGCCCTCGGTGAAGCTCAATCAATGCCAATTTTAAGGCACTTTATCCTATGAAAAGTGCTCTCCGGATGTGACAGTAATAATGCTTGGTAAACAATCAATGGGAATGACAATTTTCCACACACCCTCCCGGCATGCTGAATAAAAGAACGGCTCCCGTAATTGCTTTCCAGTGCAGCATGGAAGGCAGCATTATCATTCAGATTATCATGTGCGGCAAAGGTGTGGAACTGAATGTGAGTTTTGTTTGTGCAGGCCCCCCACACCTGGGATCTGGGCAGAAGGAGAAACATGCTCTCAGATTGCTTTCAACATGCTGCTCTCCGGCTGCCTTGCTAAGGATCCCTTGTCATTATGAGTGCATTGTGCACAGTCCCGGTATGCAAATGTGGAGCATTCATAGAAGTGAAATTATTATTATCTTTGTAAATTACATCTTAAGAGTTGGCTGGCTGGGTACGTGCATGTGAGTTGGTGTGTTTGAGGACTGCATGGCGGGAGTTTAGGCTCTGCCATGTAGCAGAAAGTGTTTTCTTTCATTAGTAACAATAAATGAGCCAATGGAAATGCTTTTTGAAACATACCAGGCAGGCAGTTCTTCCTTGACATCCACAAACCAACCTTGAGCGTCTTGCAAACCAGCATATCAAATAGCTTTATAAACATCTGTTTTTCCTTCTCGATTGTCAAGGAAAATGAGCAAAAGGCTTCTTTTGTAGCCTCCCAGAATCTTCCGTGAAGAAAAGCGCCAGCTTGTCACAGGATTGCTGTTTAGTTCTGACATGGCATCCCAGTCCTGCCACTTCCCTTTTCTGCATTGGTTGGCCATGACTGGCAGGGCCTTTTGGGCAGATGCCCATCCAGAGTTGCTGGGAATTCAGTTTGAGACTTTCTGCTTACAAGGCGTGTATTCTGCTTCTGCTTCTGCTTCTTCCCTTGTCCTTTCCATCACAGGCTTCTCTTTCTTGATCACGATCAGGGCTTTTTTTCTCATAGAATGCTCAGAATGGAGTTCCGGCACCTTTTTTGGATGGAACCTTGTAGGGTAGGCAAAGCGGGTTGTATGACGTCTGTGAGTTCTGGCACCTTTTTATTTTACAAAAAAAGCACTGATCACGATGGACATAATCTCAGTTGAGGCTGTGGAAATGTGTGTTGCATTAAGCCTTACTTACATTTTTGTGGCAGTCTTTACATCTACATGTATTTGGCCTTTTATACGGAACCACTGAAGAATTTTACAGATATTTTGATAGCTTTATCATACAGGGATGGCATCTATTTGAGAAAATAACCTCAATAAAGTATTCATTAAAACAAAAAGTCCTAAAACACACACACACACACACACACACAATTATGTACTTGAATCTTGCCAAAAGCTGGGGGCTGTTCTCTATAGTAAGCTCTCTACTGAAACCTATATGCTGTGAAAAGCAATCAGGAAAAATTACAAGAAATCTTCCCTGTTTATTTATGTTACAAAATGCTGTCTATAGTATGGAACATCTTATAGTTTCCTTAAAAAAAAACCCAAAATTTTATTTCCTCTGTAGTCTGTCTTTAAAAAATTGCTACATTTATATAATTAGGTGGAAAAACAATGTTCTGCTATCCTAGAACCCTTTAATAATAATTTGAATTTTGTATCTATATTGGTTCATATAGCATTAACTATTTAGAATCATACAATTCAATATTTTTCTATGTATTTATTTCAATATTAACCTTTTTGAAATATGAATATATTCAATTTCTTGTTAATTTAACATTTTAACATTTAACATTTTAATATGATTTTATATCATTTTGTTAGCTCATTGCCTCACAGACATTGAAAATACACTATTCTGTTTTATTTCATGCTCCTCTTGTACTTATTTATGATAGATGTTTTATGGAACTACTCTAGGCATAATCATTGTTACTGCTTGCAAAGTCATGTAATTAAAAATGAAGTTTTAACAACATCCAGACAATAATGCCAATGATTCCCAAAATTTTTCCAAAACAATAAGAAATAGAAAGGTCAGTACTCACATTTTATGATAAAAGCATTTTTCTTTTTTCTTTTTAAAAAAACTCTGGTCCTACCACTTTATACTCTAGGTACCAAGATCAGCAAAGCAGGTTTACTCTTAGATAAATTGGCATAGCTAGTGGAATTCCACATGGTGGAATTAAATTTTAGAAAACACTGCTTGCAATATGAGGCAATATATACATTTTATTTTAATCTATATCTATCTATCTATTTATCAATCATCTATCTAAATTTTAAAATAAAACATATATTTTATATCTTTGTAAATTTAACTTTATTGATGCTATGGCATACTGACAAAATCTTTCAGGATGGAAAGAAGGAAAAGAGAAGGTAAATACCCAAACTACCATATTGAGGTAAGAAATACCATATTGTATATTTAATATTTTAAAGAAATGCCTACAAGGCTATAATTTCGGCTCTGATTTGCCGATCTATGGTGTTTGATCTATTGCGTCCCCTGCCATACACATTTCAAATGGAGATGTTAAACTGACAATTAAGATAGCCTGTAGAATAAATCAAATAACAGCCTATGCATCTTGTACATAAGTTTCCATATCATAAATATAATTCTCAACAATGAATATGTTTACAGAACGTCAAGTGACATATTGCAAAGGTTGAATACTTACTGTACAATTAAAAATAACACTGTCAAAATCTATTTTGTATAAAGTTTTTATTTTAAAGAAAACCCCCAGCTGCCTGTTTCAAGTTATTTGTCACTAGATACTGAGAATATTCTATCTGAAGAATATTATTTCAGTATACACTGCTGTTGCAATAAAGTAACACCTTTCATTTGGAAAGTGCTAATGAGCAGTTTTAATGTCTATTTCTTACACTTTCCCTTATTAATTATCTTTCTTCCAGAAAAATTCTGCTTGTTGCTCATGTTTATACAGTTAGGAACTAAACTGAAAAAGTTTGAAAGAAAAGACATTTAAAAAAAACAATTATATTTAAGTCCAACACTTTTTCCCATTAGTCAGTAAGACGTTACAATAGGAAGAAGCTTTATAATCATGTTGCTTTTAAGGCAGATGTTTGATGAACCTTTTGTAGCATCTGCCTAACTTTGTTGGTTATTTAGAAATGGATTTACTGATTTCACTGGAGCTAATTTCTAGGTAAGTGGGAGACTCATGTCAATTAGCTCATTTCAACAGTTCCGTAGCAATAACAATGAACATTATTATTTCAATGTCATTTAACACTTTCTGCCTTTTTTAAAAAAAAATAATCGTTAAAACCCTGCTTATAGATACCTATTGGAATATCTTCTTGAAAGTAAGTATCAGTTCAAACTATGTCAGCCCAAATGGAAAACTGAGTAAATGTGGGTTATAGGACTGTAATGGCCAGTCCATTTACATTAGTTCAAATAAAAGTTTGTTTCACTTATTTAAAATAGACGTAAATTTCTAGCTGAAATATGCCATGACAATAAGGTGGAAATGAAAGTTTTCAGAATCAGGCTCATCTTGCAACAATTTTGCTACAATGCATTGCTTTAAAATGATTATTATGGTAATTGTATGCAGATGACGCGGTGGCTCAGTGGGTTAGGACGCTGAGCTTGTCGATCAGAAGGTCGGCAGTTTGGCGGGTCGAATCCCAAGTGCCGCATAGCAGAGTGAGCGCCTGTTACTCGTCCCAGCTTCTGCCAACCTAGCAGTTCGAAAGCACGTTAAAAAAATGCAAGTAGAAAAATAGGGACCGCTACGGTGGGAAGGTAACAGCGTTCCGTGCGCCTTTGGCGTCTAGTCATGCCGGCCACATGACCACGGAGACGTCCTCGGACAAGCGCTGGCTCTTCGGCTTTGAAACGGAGATGAGCACCGGCCCCTAGAGTTGGAAACGACTAGCAAACATGTGCGGGGGAACCTTTACCTTTACCTTTATGCAGATGGCATCAAAACCCAAGTAAAATAATGCACATAGAACAATAATCTAAAAGGGATATTGAAACCATTTTTCAATAACATGTTCACCTCCTGGAATCTACAAGAAAGTGGTGCAAAGTACAATCCATCAAACACTGCTGAGACATTAACACATTTTAGCACTTTTTATTTTATCCAATGAGGTTTGAGCAGATAAACTTTCCAGGGCATTCTAGGTTTTAATATTCTCACATAATTGTGTAGACAACAGGTATTAGTTTTATATATATCTAAGCTTGTTTTTTTTAACCTACTGGATCTGTCTCCTTACAGATGGTGCAATATAGCTGTAATTTGAAGAGTGGATCAGTTAGCACTAAAGCACAGGTACAGTATCAATTGATTTAGGAGTCTCTTACAGTGCTCAAATAAAGTAATAGCTCGATTTATTTGAACATAGGGTGAACTGAGAGAAATGGTAAGCAAAGGAAAGCCCTTTGATAGCAGTCCAGATTTACATAAATCAATTAAACTGTGCCATTGATTGTTTTTCCAGAGATGTGGGCATTAACCTATGTTTTAGTCATCCTAGAAGTGATAAGCGTCCATTTATTTTTTAACTTTATATCTCACCTTTCTGTTCATCCCAACGCTCCAGACAGCTTACCACAACAGAGTATAAAACATGATAAAATCAATGCAATTATAAACAGAATTAAAGTAAAACACTAAAGTAATTAAAATTTACAATCTTGGCGAAAAGGATGTCTTTTGACTCTCTTCCTGCCTACTGGAAAAATGAGAGCCAACACTTCCCTTGGGAACACTTACTGTATGTCACAGAAGACACAAGAGAAACTTCTTCTCCTCAGTTGTTGTTGTTGTTAGCTGCGAAGTCGTGTCCGACCCATTGCGACCCTATGGACAACGTTCCTCCAGGCCTTCCTGTTCTGCCTCGGTACCTGGCAGCTAAGCTTTGGGGAGCTTGTGGACTTCAACTACCAGAATTCCTCAACCAGCATGCCTGGCTGAGGAATTCTGGGAGTTGAAGTCCACAAGCCATAAAAGGGCCAAGTTTGAAGACCCCTGTCCTAGAGACTCTCTTCTTGACATAATTATCCAAGCAGGTTCATACAAGGAGAGGCACTTTTGCAGGTAATCACATATGTAGCTGTTTAGAACAGTAATGATCAACCTCAGACTCTTTAGTTGTGCCTGCTAAGTAATGAGTACTCAGCGCTGCTGTTTCAGTATAGACATCATAAGAACTCTGTACTTTGCATCAGTCAGCAGCTGGTGCTGCAGTTTGCTCCATTGCAATTTCCAGGCACTTTTCAAGGTGACCCCCATGGAAAGCATATTGCAGTAGTCAAGGCAGGTTTTTAATTAAGGTGTGGGTGTCTGTCTTCAAGTCCAACCAGCCGAGGGAGAGTTGCAGTCAATATTCTTGCTGCAACTGGGCACAAGTAGTTCTCCCCAAGACACCTCTTGCATCCAGAAGAGGCTCCATCTCCATGCCCAGCTCTCTGTTTACCAACATTTTCATCTAGATTTGGTTTGTCCTCCTTCATCCAGCACATGGTGGTCATTAGGTCACATTCAAGAGTACTAACTTCTTCCTTGGAATTAGAACACGGGGAAGGGTAGAGGACTACATGTCTTGCATTTTGTAGGTCGCTTTCATAAGGCAGGACTAAAAGTTCAGTAATACCACAAAGTGGCGTATTTTATATGGATACTTCTATGACCTCTGGGTTATGTCTTTAGCTAGTGGAAAAACCAGTTGCTTTGACCCATGCTATGAAACCAAAAAGTACTTGTAATTTAGATCTTAAGTTCTTAACTCAACTCTGGAACATAGTTTTATTTTTCTTATCATTCCATCCCCCCCGCCCGCCCTCTTTTTGTAACTTTGAGCCAGTCTCGATTACTAACTACATAGAGCAGGGCATGCAGTTTCCTTGGCAATGTTTTTGGAAGTGGTTGCTATTGCCTTATTTTTAGGGTTGGGAATGAGTGACTGGCCCAAACTTGATTCATGCTTAAGGTAGGACTGGAACTCACTCACAATCTCCCAGCTTCTAGCCAATTGTGTCTCTAAGCTGTAGAAACCTTGGCTCTTATAATTTCATTATGGAAAGAAAAAAAATAATATATCCATACTTTATGACCATTCAGAAAGTGCCCTATCCTAGTCAGCATGTTTGACTCACCAGGTAAACACACATAAAATTGTGGCCTTCTCTGTACTTAAGAGATATTAACATCTAACAAGAAACTTTTAAGTATTTACTGTTCAGCAAGACTATTTAGGAATAGAGATTCCTCATGAATCTTTATGTTTAGCAGTATTAAGAATGGAGGACTGTCCTAAAGAACATTTTCAAAATATTAAAACCAGTTTCAGAAATATATATTTATTTTTATTTATTTGTATCTTGCCTTCATTATTTTTACAAATAACTCAAGGCAATAAACAAATATAACATACCTCCTCCCTCCTATTTTCCCCACAACAACAAACCTGTGAGGTGGGTTGGGCTGACAGTAATTGGCCCAAACTCACCCAGATCTCCAAATAGGAAATCTGGGGTATTTAAATCAGACATGTAACTGATTTAGTTTTTCATTACTGAAAGCCTACCTTCATTATTCAATTATTAGCTTTCTGCTATTGTGCCTGTTAGTGTTCACTTATTTTCCCTTTCAGAATTACTAGCTATTAACCAACCGTGGAAAAGAAATTAACATTTCTCCAGATAAAAATGTTCGTCAATTTATCCTCCCTTAAATAAGAGAACTCCCACTGTAGTTTAGTACAAGCGATACTTCCTAATTTTAGGTTCCAGAGAACATTTGGTCCCAAACTGTATTGCTTTCAAGCATATTTGATAGCATTGTACAGTTGGGAATAATAATTCCAGACAAAACTGTAGCTCCCCGATTTCTGCTAGGTTTTATTAATACTGTACACATTTTAGCTGGAAATAAACCCCACTTTTTGGCTTACTGGAACTTAATCTAAATATAGGTGCATGATATCTCACCTTACAATATGACATGGATGCCTGGATGTGAGGCTGACTGCAATTGATTCCATAAATGTTGTTGTTGTTGTTGTTGTTGTTAGTTGCGAAGTCGTGTCCGACCCATCGCGACCCTATGGACAATGTTCCTCCAGGCCTTCCTGTCCTCTACCATCTTCTGGAGTCCATTTAAGCTCACGCCTACTGCTTCAGTGACTCCATCCAGCCACCTCATTCTCTGTCGTCCCCTTCTTCTATTCCATAAATATTAGGGAGCAAATCCCAGTAAGCTCAATGGTGTTTAATACCTAGAGGCAGGGCTTTTTTTCCTCATAGAACGCTCAGAACGGAGTTCCGGCACCTTTTTTGGATGGAACCTTGTAGGGTAGGCAAGGCGGGTTGTATGACAAGTGTGAGTTCCGGCACCTTTTTCTTTTACAAAAAAAGCACTGCCTAGAGGATTAGAATAAAATACCTAGAGGATTAGAATGCTTAGTGCAATCCAGTGTCCTGTTCCTTGAGTTGAAAACAGGGGATTTGGGACTAACTTCTGAAAAGCGAGAAGCAGATCGGCTGGTAAATCTAGATACCATCTGAGGTGATGTGAGGGTGGTCCATCCTGGCTCACCTGAAGGTGGATGGCAGAGACTCAGTAGTTTGATCTTCCTCCCCCCTCCCCCCCCCCCCATCCACAGTCCAGGGATAGGAAGCAGAAAGCCACTAGATTTTGAAGGTTTCCTCAAGCCAACTCACTCAGGTTTGCAGCCTTCGGTGATTTCTCCTTCCCATTCATCAGAGTGATGTTAGTTAAGCGCTTCCGCTATTCCCTCCCAGTCCTTGGTTAGCCTTCCTATTATTATTTTTAAAGGTCAGGTTATTGTGGTTGCTGCTGCTGCTGTTACGGTTCCGGTGGTCCTGAAAGTATTCGTCGCTCTGGCTCCTCCCGCTCTCCCCCCCCCCCAACCCACGGGCTGCTATTCGTGGACTGGCCTCCAGGTGGCGTTTTAGCCACATCAAGCCGATCGCTGCCGGGCGGGCGGCTGTAGTTGGACCAGCCGGCGTCTTTCCCCGGCGTGTCTCCCCCTTTGACTAACGGTGCCGCTAATGTTTTGGCTTTCAGATCCGTCGCGTCCGCCCGCCTCGTTAGAAAAGGGAAACGCGTCCAGAGGATCCTCTTAACTTTCCTTGCTCTGCACCGGAGCAGCGCAATTTCGCCCCGAGCCCTGCCTAAAACCCCGCGCCCCCCCCCCTTCGCTCTTTCCTCCCGCGCCCGCCTTCCAGCTCCTTACCTGGCGGCGCTTCTTTTTCCAGGCTGACTTTGCGCCATCCTTCCCCCAACGGAGCGCCCTTCATTAAGTGTCGGGCTTCCCAGGCGTCGCGCCTGGGTTGTCTGAGGACGATGGGGGCTGTAGTCCAACCCGTCTGAAAGGGACCCAGTGAAGCCGGCACGCTGAAGCTGAGGATGCTCAATGTTAGGCGGGGGTGGGGGTGGGGGTAAGGGCACAAACCGGCTCTGTCAAAGACCCCCACTGGGGAGCGCTCAGCTCACCTCCGCAGACGGAAGCGCAATTCCAATTGAGGAGGAAGGGACCAGAGCCACTAAGGTTGGCTCAGCTGCCTGGTTCTCCTGGGCCGCCGTGGGGCAACTGAGGAGGGCGCTTCTCTCGCCGCCCCTTCGCTTCCTTCCTCCTTCTTCCTCCTCCTCCTTCCTCCTTCTTCCTTCCTCCTCCTCCCCCTCTTCCTCCCCCTCCCCCTCCTCCTCCTCCTCAGGTTCCCCCACTCAGCTCAACCAGAAGTCAATTGACAAACGCTCCCCCCCCTCGCCGCCCCAGTTCGCGGCCGCAGTCTTCCCCGCCCCCACCGCGCCCCGTCCTCTCAGAGAGCCCGGACCAAATAGCCGAGGGCCGGGTGCGCCTTTCTTGCCTGACAGGTTGGCCTGTGAGATCCAGGAAGCGGTAAAGAAGGAAACGCGAGTGGGGAGGACAGAGGGCGCGCGCGGGTGGGGGTGGGGGGGAGAGGGTGGGAGAGCGTAAGTGATCGGGCTGCGGGGAGTGGGGCGGGACTCTGAGACCGGGAGGGTATTTTAAAACACTTTTCAGAAAGCCACCTCTCCTCCTTGGGCTGCTAAACACGGTCGGCCCCTGGATTTGAAAGGCTTCTTGAAGTCACCCAGAGCCTTCTGGGCACTTTCTACCTCTTCTCTTCAGAACAAGTGTCATCCTGCCCTTTTCGGGGTAGGTGTGGAGGAAATGTGCGTGTGGATGATGGAGGGGGGGGAGGGTAGGAAGAAAGATGAGGTGGCAGGTGACAAATGGCTATTTTTTTTTAAAAAAGGAAAGTTTGTTTTGAATTGGCCCCTGGACGTGTGCAGAGGGCAGGCTCTCAGGGCTATTATTAGGGGCTACCTGCTTGGCATGTCTCCATTATCTCTGTTGCTTTAGGTGCAATACAGTACATGTTTTTGCCTCAGAGACTATATTCTATTCGATTGAATTATTCATTTTTCTCTTCCCCCCCCCTCTCCGCCGCTTCTTTTGGTGTAGACTGCATCTGGGGACTCTGATGTGACGTGTAGACTTCTCCTCTTTTTTTGGCAGGAACAAAGGGAATGTGGAAATGAAAGAGAGAGGGGAGCGAGGCTGGCAGATGTGATGAGCTGCGGTGAAGGTGTATCCAGTTTGGCGCTCCCCCCTCTCCCTCTCTCTCCCTCCTCGCAAGCCTCGGTGAATCGCAGCCTTCTGCAGGCAGCCTGCCCTCTCGCACTGTAAGTACCCCCAGCCTTCTCTCAGTAGTATCAGTAGGAGCAGCAGTAACAGCAGTAGGAGACCCCCAGCGCCCTCCCCCCCTACACTGCCATCGCTTTCTCCCTCTGCTTGCCTTTGAACCTCACGCGTGGAGCCGAGAGGGAGTTTCCTGAGCAACTTTCCCACAGAGGGGAAAGCTCTCGCGCGCAACTTTTCTGTGGAATCGCCTCTGGCTGAGGGGTGGGAGGGAGGGGGGGGGCGAGAAAGCAGATGATCTGCCCGCTTTTGTTTGTTTGTTGGGGGAAGCCGGGGGGGGGAGGCAGGTAAAGGCGGTGATATGATTGAGACGTGGAGTCGCTTTGGTTGTAACTGCTTGCGGTGCAGCTTTCGCTGCGGGGACAAAACTCGACTGGAGAGAGAGTTCAGCAATATCTCTGTGTGCATAGGGATGGGTGTGTGTGTGTGTGTGTGTGTGTGATTTGGGTTGATTTACTTCCTTCCCTCCCCCACCCAATCTCTTCGGGGAGGAAACAGGGGCGGGCGGGTGGATTCTGATCGACTGTCGAGATCTTCGTCCGGAGGATGACTCTGCTAGCTTTGCCTGACAAAACTTTTTGCTACTTTTCTAGCGGTTTGGGTTTCCACTTTCACGCCTAGGAAATACATTTGGGTCTTGCGGTTTATTCTGAAAATTTTGTTTGAGGAGTTAACCATGTTTCAAGCGTTTTCCTCCCTACTTCTCACATGTAAGTCCCTCCCCTATTCCCGAAGCACCAGCTAACATCCTAGGTAGGGAATAAGTTTTTCCCCCATCACCTCTTGAAACGTTTATTCCAACGTAAAGCCCGCTGATTTCCTCACAGGAACGTCTTCCCGCTAGCCCTCCTACTGAACGTCCCAGGAGCGGGCTGAAGGACTAGGGACAAGGGGCCTGGTCCTTGCCTTTCGCCCTGCTCCTCCTTCGCAGCCAACCGTCTTGCACTCCCGCCCTTGGAAGGAGGCTCCAGGTTGCCCGTGCGCGTCCCTTCCAAGGAGGCGGCTTCGGGACAGCACTTTTCGCCTCTGCCTAACTGAAGAAGCTCGGGGCTTCCTTGGCGTGGCGTGGGGGGGGGGGGAAAGAAGAGAGGCAGTGGTGGACATAGGGACTTTATGGAGAAACCAACGAAAAGAGGGTCAGGGTCGTCGGGCTCGCCCACCTTGGGGGGATGCTTTGGTCCTACTGAGTTGCGTTCCCCAATGCTGCTGAAACTCGACACGCTCCGATAGTTCGCCACTTCTGCCCTTGCTCTTTTGGTTCCCTGTCCGTCTCAGCCACGAAGCAACCATCTCAGTGGCTGGGGGGGGGAGGCGGAGGGGGGGGGAAACGACAGATAGCCTAGTAGTCGATGCGCTCGGACTCAACCCAGCGTCTCACTTAGGAGCGGCGGCTTTTCCCTCCCGTCAGTTCAGAGTCCAGTCGCGGGTGGCGGGCGAATAAAAGATCCAGAATACTGAGACGTTTTAGAGGGTTTGCAACTTTTAACCGGACGAGACGCTCCCTTTTAAATCCGTGGGTTCCTCTAGATCGGGAGGGGCAACGAGAAAGCGCCGCACATTCGCTTCCTCTCCGATCTGGAAAAGACTCGGATTGTCGTTTTTCTGCTCCGATCTCCTCTCAAGTAGCTATTTTAGTGGGCAAAAGTTATACAGTAGCTTGAAAAAGGCTTCTTTGCAGCACACTTTGCTTGAATCAGATTAAGCGGGCAGGCGTGGTAAATTCCCATCCGAATCCCATGCAACAAGTATGCATTTGCTGTGCAATTTAATCCTAATTTCTCTCTGCCTCCTCCCCCCCCCTCCAGGTTAGCAAAAATCCTTTGCACCGTCTCTTCTAGGTTTAGAAGATGTTTGCAAATTGGCCCCTTTCTGCGTTAGAAATGCGTTTGGTTGCCAATAAATGTTTCCCACCTGATGCTTAGTTGGTGCATTGAGCTGGTAACATGCCTGCCAGACTGACGGAATAGCATCAGACACTTTTGACTCTGGACCTGCTTTTACTCATCTAGAATGTGAAGAACAAGAAGTAGCGCCTTGGTATCGCAAAGTAACATATTCAAGAGTTAGATATGTAAGCAGCATCTTCTACTAGACACGCGTTCGCGGACGGCCAAAGGAATCTGCGCATTTGCGAATTACACAGGTCGCTTCATCATCTACCGATTTTTGTCGGACCTTAACCGCGCTTTGCACACTGTAGGCATTCCTCTTAATCGGGGTATCAACTCTTCCCTTTATTACAAAAAAGGGAAAGAGGTTCAAAGAAGACCTGTGCACATTTTCTTTTCTAAACTGTGCTAACCTGCTGTCGTATGTGCGCTCTCTCTCTTTTTCAATACGAAAGTGATACCGTGCCAACTAAACAAGGAAAAATGTTGCACAGGAAAAAAAAATCACCCAGGGCAGAAGGCGCAAACTGTAGGTAGACAAACGGTCTGTATTGAATGGAAAAAGTAGCTATAAATAAGTTTTGTTACAAAAACGTCATCCGTGGAATTACAAAATATCTGCCAAAATTATACCTATTATAAAGTTCTCATTTTCAAAAGAAGCAGGAAAATTGTAGATTCAATATATTATTGGGACAAACTCCCTTTTTAGTTTGGGAGGAATATCATATTTTAAATTTTAAATCGCCTATTTCTAGTGATCTTGAATTTTAAAATACTGATTTTCCCAATGTAATCAGATGGACCAGAATATTTTGAAGAGCCTTGATCGGGTGTCAAAGAATAAAGGCTTTTATTAGATTCTAACAATTCACACACACACACACAGAGGCACACACAGACACTTTCTTCTCTCAACTGAATCGAAACACAGCTAGAGCAGAGCAAGCTCCTACAAGCTTATTTCCCCCCCCTCCAATTGGGAGAATGTTGGGGTTTTTTATTTCTTTAGGGTTTGTCTGGGTGGGTCTCGAGGTTCTTCCCAAATCCCCAAATATGGTCTTCAGAAGATTTCTTTTAAATCAGAAAAGTTTCCCTGTTACTTTCTGATCTTACGATGGGGGTGGGGGGTAAGGGGTAAGGGGAGATCTTGTGGAAGGGGTGGGAGGTGGCCAAGGCGAAGCCCGAAATACAAAGCCAAAGAAGCCACCCCCAACGGTCTCTACTTTTGTAAGTCTCGGCGCCTGCGTCCTATACGAAAAACCCTCGCGGCTCGGTGCAAAGGGTGTCAAAAGGGAAAGTCATTTCTATTCCCTTATGTTAACTCCGGCGCCTCTGGAGATTGTGAGAAACACTGACTTTCGGGGTGGGGAGGAGTGAAATTGTCCCCCCCCCCAAATAAAAGATTGAGAGAGCCTTTTGTTTTTCGAGCAACAGGTTATGTTTTAATCTCCTCTCCGTCTCTTTTCAGCCCTGCCTTTCTTTCCTTCCCCTCAGTTGTTAAGGGGGGGGGGGAAATCAAAGTTCCTTAAAATGTCCAGAATTGCTTTGCTGTCCAGGAAAATGGAGTGGGAAAGGCAATTCTTCCCAACTGTCCCCTTCACAACCTTCACGGACCCGGCCAGGTTCCTAGCCGTCCTCTGCCTAGGGTGTTTTATGGAGCCCCCTCGCCACTTTCACAGGCCAATGCAGACGGAAGTGATTACTCCTCAGTTAAGTCCAATGCTTTGCCGATTTGTCTCCTAGTAAGTGTCTCCCTCACTTTCTTAACGCACCGCTCACTCTCAACGCATTGCTTCCCGAGTTTTCCCGCAGTTATTTGGAGATGAATAGCTGAGATTTCTGAGAGAATCTAGCCACCCATCTGCCTGATCCGGCCTTAAGCACAGCCTGCTTACTCCGGAGTGGTTCCTGCGGCCTTCCAGCGAGCGCCTTCGAAGACCTCGGCTTGGGCGTTGTCGCTAGAAGAGAAACGTGGCTCTTTACGGAACTTCACACCTTCTTGGAGAAGGGAATAGAGGGGCTTCTTCTGCCCTTGATGGCTAGAGAGTAAAGATCGCTGGGCTCAGCGAAGTTAACTAATTCCACCAGAGGATTCCAATCTGAGCGGGATTCTCTCGAGTTTATTTCAATCCCTACTCAAGCCTCCTCTCTCCCTCTTACTCTTATCCTTCGTTTAGATCTGCGCCGTTTGTCTCCAAAGTGAATAATCTCAGGGTTGGTTTTTTTCCCCTTTCTGGCGCAATTCACAAGGCCTCTCCCTTCCTCCTCTCTTTCTCTCCTCCGCGTCCCCCCCCCCCGCTCCGCCTTGTCTCATCAACCACAATTGATCCCAACCACATCCCAACTTCAGGTAGAGAGTGGCGAGTTCATTAGGGTTTTACTGTTCAGCGTCTAAAGGCACCCAACAAAGCTCCAGAAATCTACAGTTAATTCAAAATCCATCCAAAGGGGAAACCGCCTGCCCTCCAAGTGAGTCGCGCCGATTTCAAGGTGCCAACGGGACAAACGCTGACTGAGCGATCTAAGCGGGGCGTCCAAGTCAACCCACCCACAAGGCTTGTGAGTGTTCCCTTACCATTGTCCTAAGTCTCCGAATATTTATTGGCATCTATTATACTGAAGTCGCTTTGCTTTGAGTCCGAAGGGTGAAGGTGGCTGGCTGGTGATCTGCAGCCTAAAGAAATGCCTCTGCGTAGATGGGTAGGAGCGTGAAGCTGCAGGCGTCTGTTTACCCCAGTTTAGGGCTAAATCAACGAGACGCAAAGAAAAGGATGCAATTGCGAAGCACCTAATTAACGCACCTTGGCATCATAGAAATCAGTCGGATTTCTGAAGGCAACCAGCCCAGGCTTGTGCCAACCAGAAACGAAATATTGGCTTGATCCTGCCATTTACAAGTAAATGGGACTGGCGGGAGAAAAAAAGCGTTTAATGTGAAGTTGTACCCACGAATGATTTCCATAGAATTGTGTTAGTTCTAAATTATTTTTAAATTAACCGATCTAACTTGTAACTAGGATTAACGGTATTGGAGTTAGCCCTCGTCGATTATCCAAAGTAAGGGGTCATTTCTGAGCTGACCTAGGGTGTCCGTTTGCTGTTTTATCTTATCGGAAGAACGCTTGTTTATGGATGAGGCTCACAAAATGCATTTTCTGGGCAGCAAACCTTAGAGACTGGTGTGCCGGTCGCATCGGAAGTGTGCATGTTTGCAACCCTCTTGCCTCGTAATTCGCTCGCGGGTAAAAAGTCCCTCCGGACGGACCTTACTCTCAGGAAAGTGTGAGCGCTATAGCCTTCCGCTTAACAGCTCTCCGAGAGACGCCGGCAAGCGAGCAGCAGGGAGAGGGGGCGAGCGAGAGGTGGATGGCTTGTGGTTGGGAATGCGTGCGCGCGTGCGTTGGAGGAGGCGGGGGGGGGGGAGAAAGGAGAGAGAATGAAATTTCACTTTCTCTTTGGCGCTCACTTTCTCTCAGGCCCTTCAATCTCCCTCTCCCTCTTCCCCGCGCCTCAGCGCGTGCTGCCTTTGCCATTGGGGGCGGGCGCGACGGCAGCAGCCCTGCCTCCTTTCTCCGATCGATGCCCCGGCCACTCTCTGATGTTGCGCGAAGGGAAATGCTTTGAATACTTACGACATGGCCGCTCGTATTGATTTGCAAGATTGGCAGGAGTAAAGCGGCGTCTTCACTTGTGTGCCTTTTGTGTGTGTGTGTGTGTGTGTGTGTGTGCGCGCAGGAGGGGGGGGGGGGAGGAACGGCGCGCAGGGGCGGGAGGCGGCCAAAGGGGAGGGGGGGAATCAAGCCCAACAACAAATAATGACTCTTCGATTGTAATTAAATCTCCAGGCAACCCGTCAGCAAACTTATACCGAAGATCTGATTTTTGCAACATAACCATGGCCCGGAAAATCATCAGCCGCGGCCCGCTGCGCTTGCTTCTTTCGCTAGTATAGTATATTATTTGGCAGTTTATTCGCGCTGTCCTAGAGTCAAGCGCGCCTCTCCTGTTCCTTACCTCCTGTCACGGCATTTTTTTTGTTTTTTTAAAGAAAGACTCCAACGCTTTTTTTTTTAAATCGTCATACTGGATCTCCAAGAAGGTAACTTGGCAGGAAACCCAGGCAGCGCTTATTGTATTGTTATGACCTGTTGTTGACTGAAGTTGCGAGTGTGTGTGTGTGTTTGTGCGCGCGCGCGCGCGCGTATGTGTGTGTAAAACAGCTCGGGCTTTGGTGTAGACCTCTCGATCCTGCTGTAAGAGGGTCTTCCACGTTTCATTGGTGCCGACATATGCGAGAGAATACGGTACTCCTCGCGCTTGTCTTTAAGGGCTGGTTAGTTGCAATTGACCAAAGCAGCCGCCGCGACAACAGCCGCCGCGTCCGGAGGTAGCTTGTGAAGTTAAGAGATTTCTGAATGATTTCCCGGCACGGTTCCTTACTGCTAGGCTTTCTGGGGAGCGTTGCCTTGATGGCGGCGATGGGGATGGGAAGGGAAACGGCAGACTGACGGAGAAAGTCCTTGCGCTGCTAATCTGGGGTGAGTTTTCAGAAAAGATCCCAAGTCTGCGTCCAGAGGAGAAATCACAAAAACGCTGCTTCGTTTCTCCTCTCGCTTTCTCTCCTCGTCTCACTCTCTCTCTCTCCACCCCCCCCCGGTTCCTTTCCCTTCCGCCCTCCAAGTGGCGTCTATTTTAAAACGTAGTGACAGATCCATGTTGTATTTTAAGATCACCCGCTGCCTGCCTGCGAACACATGGCGCTCGAGAGAGATTGTGCGTAAGAGAGATACTAGCATAGGCAGGCGAGGGAACAAGAGAAGAAAAATAAAATCTTAACGTCAACTTTGGGGAACACAAAGCGGCTGTCCAAGAGGCGTCTGCCTTCGCCCGCAAAACTAGTAGGAGTGGGGGAATGAGGAGGTGTGTTAGCGCCTTGAATCCCGTCCGCTAACTTTGAGGTGGGTAAACTTCTAAAGAAGTTCGGCGCTAATGTGCTTTATATATTTATATATATATATATAATCGGCCGAGAGATCTTTAAGAAAGGGAGGGATCGAGGCAATGCTGCCTTTGGCCACAGGGGGGCAGTATATCGAGGAGTTGCCGCGTCCGTGTCGCCTTATCTCTCTGCAGGCAGAGGCTAGGATAAAGTTATACCGAAAACTTTAAAATTGATATCACACCCTAATTTGTGTTCTACAGGGAGGGGGAGAAAAAAAAAGAGAGCTCAAAAACACATCGGGCTCTGCTTACACCATGAGAAGGGGAGCTCTTGGCGGCGTTGTGGGCTCGCCCTACCTTCAGCGGGGGGAGTTGTTGCTGTGTCTTCTTAGCCGGAGGTCATGCAAATCGACCTTAAAAGAATGCATAAGCCATAAATTAAAATAAACCCCGTAGCCACGGACTGATCCGTAAGTAGGCAACAATACCTAACCTGGACAAAACGGCTTTCCTTGCCAGCTGGAAGAAAAGGATAGCACCTAAAGTAACCGTAAAGTAAGTTCCCTGGAAGTCTTATTTTCTTCGCTCTTTCTCTTCCTTCTGGGGCTTCCTGGTTGTTGCTTTTTGTTACCTTTTTGTGCAACCCTGGCCGCTCGGAGGCGGCCCGTGGAGCAGGAATTTTAAACGGGCTTGCAGGAGGGGGGAGTGCGGCAAGGTGTCTCCTCGCCCCCTTTCCCTCAAAAGTGCTGCTGCTGCTGCTGCTGCTGCTGCTTGGAGACGGTCCCGTTTTAGTTGGGTGTTTGTAAGAAGTCCTGATAGGAAGGTAGTTGCAGCGTTTGGCTGTTTCGCGTAATTCTGCCGGTTCTCAACCAACACGCTTGCATGCTGTTCTTCGGGAAGTTTGTCTGTGGAGTTTAAACCGGTGGCGTCCGTAGTTTTGAGCTGCGCCCCCCACCCCGCATTTTTTTTCTAGAAAAAAACAAAAACAAAACAAAACAAAACACGAACGCTTCCGTGATTTTCAAAATTCTTTGCCGAAGTATGGTAGAAGGGAAACCGCGGCTGGTCTGAGACGGGACAAAATCAAGATAAGGCTGCGCGTTCGTCCCGCGAGCGAGCCGTGGGATTGGAAGGCGTCGGTCCGCGCTGGCACGGCGCAGACAGGGCGCACCCGCGGCTTGCACGTGAATAATTTGAAGCCGCTTTCGATGGCGCGGAGCTCCCCGGGCTTCGGCTTTCCGGGGCCTCCGCTCCGCCTCGCCACCAGAATCGCTGGCTGGAAGGCACCCGCCCTCCTGAGAGCCGAGCAGGCCCGTGGGCTCAATCGGAGGCGCCGATTATCTCGATTTGATTTGATTTGGCTTTGCGCTGGGGCTGGTTTCCTGGGTGTTTTTTAAGGACGGCGAGAGAAGAGGGGCAAATGTCGAAAAGGCAACGGAGCGTTGTTGTGTCTGGGTGTCAGGGAGATCTTTGCCCGGGCTTGGGAGCCTGCGGATAGGAGATTAGTTGTAGCCTCCAGGGTGTTTCCCCCAAAACACAGACAAGGAAACTTTCTGAGATAAACAAGCCTCTTTCGGCCTGTTGTTATGCAGATTAGGAAAACGTTTTGCGTGTGGGTTTCTTTTTAATAGCCCACTGACGTAGGATAGGCAAGTTTGGACCTAATTTTAATTTTAAGGGGGGGGAGGAGAAAGAAAAGAGATTTCATTTAAAAATACTGCAAAGTTTCACCATGATTTGCCTGCAAAGAATGGGACCTCGGGACAAAACATAATATTTAATCTTTTGCTAAATAATAAGGAGGGAGGAGAAAGAAAAGGCAGTAACCACACATGTACACACAAACACACACACACACAGACACACTTTACAACTAGACTGCACTTGTACTGAAATCTTTGCATGCTCACCCATTTTTAACATGGACACTGAATAGGATGTGCAACTCAAACCTTTGTTACTCAAAAAGTATAGGTTAGGCTGGATTTTTTTTGTGCCTTTGCCTTTTGTATGTGCAATCGCTCTTTGGAGCTCCTATCTTAATCTTCCTTAAAAAGAAATTTGAGTTGCCTCCCCCTTCACTTCAAATGTATTTTTAGGGAGGTGCAGATACCAAGGAAAATAATTAGGTTACTTGGATTTCGTTTGCAGCTCAGAGTAGCTTGACACCAGGCAGAGAACTTCTGATGCATTTCCTTTAAACTCTGCCTCCTTCTCCTTAACTGTGTTTCTTATAATACATTCTTGTGTTAAGTGAGAAAGACTATTTGTAAAACAATCTCTTGGCTAGTTCCAGTGTTGGATGAAGCTGATCCTGTAATGGCATTTTGTTTTGAACAGTTGCTGTAGTTGAAGTTCCCTCATAAGGTAAGGTGGCACACTGGCTTGAAAGGAGGTCCAAATGCCACATTTATAATTAGACTGCCAATTCAGCACATTGTATCCACTGCTATACAGGGATATATACTGCCGGGCCTGGCCTCCTCTTCTCAATAGCCTGTATTCAGAATTAGCCAATTCAACGACTCCGACTTCTGAATCAAATTTAGAATGGGAGAAGGGAAGGAACTCGATCGCAGCCCCCTTTCTCTCTCAAGCTGGCTCAGCCAAAGAATAGCAGGATCAGAACCCATATATACAATGCAACTGGAATTCATACATCAATTCATGCAAGTTGGGCGAGAGGCTTCTTCCCCCCTTCCCCACTCCTGAAGTATTTTGTAGAAGAGATCTCACAGGAATATATATATGTGTGTGTGTGTATGGATTTTAGATGCCTCTCTCTCTGTGTGTGTGTCTAGAGAAGGCTGAGGGGTGGGGGTAAACTTTAAGCCTTCCTTGGGAACGGGGCTTGCAGAGGGGAACAGCCACCGCCGAGATCTCGGCTGCCACAGTAGCAACGCTGCAGGGGAGAAACCCCCCCCCCCGCCATTGCCTCCTCTCCTTGGGGCGGGATAGGGGGCGCAGCTGGTTTGGACACCCTTCGGTTAAGAGAGAGAGAGAGAGAGAGAGAGAGAGGGATGTCGGGGAGGCCAAGGTCATTTGCATTCGCAGGCCTTTCCCTCCAATCGGCGACTTTCTAACGCCTCGGGAAGGAAGGAGTGGCGCGTTAGGGTTAGCAGGGGAGCCTCGCGCACGAGGCGGGAGGGGAAAAAAAAAGCCAGAGGGCCTCGACTGAGATCAAGTTCCGTTGTATTCTAGAAACTCCAAGGGGCGATTTGCAACTCGCAGAGGGGGAGGGGGGGAGGGAAAGAAGGCAGCCTGCGGCTGAAGCAAGCTCCCTGTAGAATCGTCTCCTTCCACCGAGAAAGTGTGTGTGGGTGGGTGGGGGGCTGTCGAGAAGCCCCCAGTCCTTCCTTCACCCCAGGAGGTTTAGCGGCCTTTCTGCAAACTTTTCCCTCCCTCGGATGCTGAGGCGTCAGTCGGAGCTGACAGCGCTTAAGCGGGCCAGCAGGGAAGAAGAGCACGCGCCGTCGCGCCGCCTTCCCGCCAGCATCCGCTCTGAGCGCGAGCGACGAGGCGGCGGGGTAGACTTGCTGCTCCAGCGGGCTGGCCGCGCGTGATCCGTCTCTCGCGCTCATTCTTACTCCCCACTCCCCACCCCACCCCACCCCGCCCTGACTGGCTTGGCCGCAGTTGGGTGATTGCCTCCTGCCCGGCGCTTGTATACTTGCCACAACTCGCTTTACACAGCGGTAGCCCCAAGAAGCTTTAACGCGACCGCCCGGACCCAAAAGTGACTGGTCTCCACAGCAGGGAACGCATCTCCACACAGTTCAGCTGAGTTGTAGGTGAATCAGAGCAATGTGCAGGTATTGCGGTGGTGGTACTTCTAATCGCCACACTGCAAACATCAGTTCCGTAGTCTCGTTCCCCCCAGCAGTTTGAGAATGTGTCAGCTTTACAGACCGTAATAATCTGGAGGAGTATTCTTTTTGCTGCTTCTGTTGTGGATTTGATTCCTCTTTGTAAACTGGTGGGAGTGCTTTTCTTTTGACTACCAAGCTATAAATGCTGCCTAGAAAAAAAAAGTAGTTCCGTGTATTTTCTCAACCCTATCCCTCTCATCCCTTGCATATCTTGATGCAATAATTTAATGTGGCACTTAAATGTACTTCAACATCTACAGATTGGCCTGTTAAGTAAACAGAAAGCATTTCCGCGCTGTGCAGCGCAGCTAGCCTTGCTATTGGGATCCTGTGGCAGAGATGCTTTTAGTCTGAATAATGAACATTCTCCAAAGCCTGTCTGTTTTTAAGATTCAGGTAGATTCCAACCCAATTTAGTGATTGCTGGGTGTTTCCATGTATGGTCCAATCTATTCCTCCTTAAAATAAGAGCAAGCATTTTTTTAAACACACACACACACACACACACAGATAATTGCAGTACTTCATGCTGAGCTATTCACCTGAGGCAAAAGATATATCTTTTTGGTTTAGACTTGCATACCTCCTATCCTAGTCCGGTTTTTTGACCATGTCTGTTTTAATGAGAGGTTAATGGGATAAGCTGTTCCTGGAAAGAAAAAAAACACATAAATATATACATTTTTTCATCCTTGTGATGGGGAGTGTATTAAAGAAATGGAGACTATGTTTCATAATAAAGTAAATGTTTTGTTTTCGGTGAACACTGAAATGCTTTTTCAGTCATAAACTTATTCAGTTTCAGAAGTGCTTTTATTACCTTAAGAAATATCCATCAGCCTTTTAAAAAATGCTGTTAGACTTTTAAAAACTGAAAGATGACAAGCTTCTTATATATATGTAATGTGTCTATGTAATGAGAAGCAATGCATTGTTTAAATATTTTATCACTGTTTTTATTATACATTCATATTGTGTTTCTGTCACGAATATAGTGTGCTTGGCCGGTACTTTATATGTGCATTGTGTGTGTGTGTGTGTACACATATATAAAAAGCACTGCGCCATAGTAATTTTTTAATTTCTTAGAATGCTTTCGTATTTAACTGTTATTGTAAAATGAAAAAAATTGGTTAAGTGAACCTATCACTTTGTGAATATGCTAGGATTGGAATTCAGTTACAGAAACAGAATTTTCAGATTGGCAGTGGGATACTGAGGTGTTTTCTCCAATGTAATAATTTGAGTACAATTTATTGGAAGATTAGCAATTCTTTAAAAACATTTGTAAAGTGACATTTTTTTCAGGCAATGTTTGAATTCTAAAACTGTTTCTTCCTTTTCGTCTTTTTATGGTATTGCAACAGGTTGCAACCAAAGAATATGATAAAAGTTCTTACTATATCCCAGACTTAACACACACACATACAGAAACCCACACACAAAATATATAGGTGTTTCTCATTGTATCCTTATTAACTGGTGCAAAAGAATTCCTTTTTTAAAAAAGGACTGCTCTCTGAATTTTCAGATTGGAATAGATAATTTTGCTATATAAACATATATATTTTTGTAATAGTTATTTGTTACAGCTTATTATGTCCAACAGCTGTGCAGTCCTATCTGTATTTTCATAGATGTAAGCCACACTGATTTTGGAAGATTTACAGTACAATCCTATGCATGTATGTTCAGTCCTATTGTATTAAATGGTTGTAATCCTCTATGGGTATAATAGGTTTGCAGGTCCTACTACAACACACATTTTGTAATACTGAACTGTAAATTATGTGAACTAGAAGACATAAGTATGCTAGCTACCAGAACATGCCTACCAATTAAGAAAACTCCGTGTATTGAGACTGGATGTTTTAGTTCTTCAAATCTTTCAGTAATTGTAAAATAGCACTTTAATAATTATGTATAATTATTTTAAAGTTAGTGTTTTTGATGCCTGCATGAAAATATAGCAATTTCCAGTTCGCATTTTATTTGGGAAAGTTATGGGTTATTTGATATTAAAGAACTGTTACACATAACTGTCCTATATTTATTCAAGTATGCAGTGAAATTTTAAATAATTCTCTTTCAGTTAATAGAACAGGAACGTGGACAATCTGGATTTATGTTAAGGAATTAGGCATTGATACATACTAATTGTTTTCCTTCCTCATTGTTTGACAACTCAGTAAATTTTAGTCTTATATGAAATCCTAAAGGATATTTAAAGTTTAAAACTCAATTTATTGGTATTTATCTAATCAGAAAGTATTGAGATACTAGTTGCCATTGATTCATAATACAAAGTAGACGAGCTTTTGTTTTGAAATGAAGCAAAATTTTCCATTAGAAGCAGAGATGGGTATGATAAATTAGGAAGTAGACTTAATCTAGAACCCTGCAAGTCACAGAGGTTTCAGTGTCTTATGAATCTTATTTGTATATATAAAAAGAATATTGTAAGCAAGTTTACATTTATTTATGCATTGGATGTTTACGGAATATTCGGTAGAATTTGATGAAACGATTAGCAAGTAAGCAGCAATGCTGGGATTGTTATCCTTGAAGGTTATTTATAGGTTTATAAAAACAGTGTGTTCTAGTTACTGTATTGGCATTCCAGAAGTTCTAATTATAAATAGTTTCATGTTGTGGTGAACAGATTAGACTTGCTGAAATCCAAAATTTTCATGTCAATATAGTTATAACAAAATGGAAATCATGTGCAGCCGTGTTTTCACCGTACCACAACAGTTTTACCTACAGAGTAGGTGGTCCTGCTCTGTGTGTCATCAGGAAATCTGCAGAGTTTTGCTGGCTGACTTCTGCTAATGTCATGTTTTTAAAAAGTGTAAATTGATATAGAGAGAAGCTTCAAGTAAAACTGCATGAGAACAATTTGGGACCTACTTATACTATAGGAGCATAACCGTTACTTTTTAAAGCATCTTTGACTACATTGGGAGATGGGATAGTGTTGGGATTTTGCAGTTTGTCATTTCTGTAGAGAGGAGGCAAATGTGTGCAGTGAGAAAAGATTGTAAAGCCTCAGAAATGCTATATGGACAGGATTCTTTAACTGTAGGCCTTTCCCATCATTGTTTAGAATATCCAACTTCACCCCACTATTAGCCATTCTTTTTATAGTGACACTATGCTTAGTAAAAAAAAAACTTCTAAGCACTGAGGTCAGGTGTAGAGATTGGATTCTAGTTTATTTTTTATGAATCAGATAAAGATTTCTGTGCGTGAGACGGTATGTGAAGCTGAGAGAACAAGAACATTTCCATATCAAAGGCAATATATCTGAGGCTGCATAGTAATTAAAATGTAGTGGTTTGGACTCTGTGCTTTCACTTAAGTAGAGTATTGTTAGGATCTTGTGCAGAACAGAACCAGAATCTCTAGAAATATAGTTGTAATCTTGAACATAACAGCAGAAACCATATTTGGTTTATTAATTTGTATTAGAGCTAGGCACCAGATAGAAAATATATTTCAGTTTGAACCTGAACCGATGCTGAGTTTCAGGTGTTCTGCTCAATTGTTCTGCTCAGTCTGCTGTGGCTTGGCAGGAAAAAAAAATCACATTCAGATTTACACCTAAAACTGGATCCTGGAATGATTTGTATGGGTGAATAGAGCAAAGCTGATTATCGTCCTTTTGCATCTCAGCAGCTTAATATATCTTACCAACATGTCTCTCTCCATGCCTTCCTTTCAGCTTCTACCTATGGTGGATGGGCCTGAAAATGAGAGCCAGGTACCAGAATGGAACAGAGATAATGTTATAAGAAAGAATTATAAAGAGCGGTAGTTAAGAACAAGCAAACTACCTTCTTAATGCTGAGCTTAAGTGACAAACATGCTAGGTCCTCATGCAAGAAAAAGAGAAGAGAAAATTGGTGCCAATTTTAAGAGCGGCTAGAATGATCTTTTCTTTCTTTAGAGGGTCCTGGGAAATATACATGCTATGAAGCACACCTTTAGTTCAGAAGATATGTTGACCAATTTCATCTTTGGGACAGGAGTTTCTCAAGATTGAGTCTTTTCATTGGTCAGAACTTTGGGATGGCCTATCTATAGGTTTCTTCTTGGATTAGCTGACCATATTATGTCGTCAGAATATCCGGGGAGTGGGAACCCTTTTTTTTTAATTTAACTAATAGACAACATTTATAAGCCAAGGCTGACTGTTTTTACATTAGCATCCAATGCTTTGGAAGAAACTGTAGGTTGTCACATAAAAATGTGTGCACATATGGCTTGCATGTATGTGCCTTTGAGATTTGCCATTATCTTTAGCATGGAGATAGCACTTGCTATAAAGATGCAAAGTATATTCTCTACCAATGAAGGAGAATTCATGCAAAGTATATTCTCTGGATAACATTCATGTAGTTTAATCACACAAAAAGAAACTGGAGTATGTGCCCGGGAGATGGGGTGGGGCAAAATGAAGCTTGTTGATTATGCTTTATGCAGTAGATTAACAGACTGTATTGCTTCAGAAGAAAGAGATCATTGCACTGGGCACCCTTGCATTTAACAAGAGCCCTCCTTGGCACACGAATATTTGTAGAGCAAACCAGCTTGTATAGTAGTATTTTACTTAGTAACTGCATTACAAAGACGTGCAAAATATATTGAGTTTGAACTGTTTTCTGTTTAACACAAGGTGTTCTTACATTGTTAAAAATGTTCGAACCTCAAAACATTTAAATTTGAAACATTTTGCATATTTTTACTATACATGCACAATAAAGACTGCTATTATTTGGAAACAAGTTATAGTTGCTGCTTTAAAATGTATAAGCTAATGCTAAGTACTTTAAATTTTATTAGAAAGTAGTTCAGCATATCTATTTCAAATATGCTGTTTGCTTAAATCTATGTCAAGACTTTAAAAGCCATCCATTTTTCCCCCTACAAATACTTTTTTTATATTTGCTTCTGTAATTGTATTGAGATATTGGGTATGTCCTATTTTAAATTTCACTGCATTTTTCTACTTAACTGAGACAATTTGTATTTTCATTTTGAAATTTACATAACCAAAGATGCAATTTTAGCTTTCTTGCAAGCCACGCCAAAGGGGCAAAATAAATTTGCTCAGATAATTCTAGCAAACACTATTGTTACTGGTAGAATGACTGTTGCTACTACTACCATTCCCATCAAAGAATTGGAAAGGAGAAAGTGAGGAGGGCCAATATCACATATTTATAACATCAAAGCGAAAATCTGCCATAGTTGCGGCTCTTAAGCATTAAATAATGAGTGTAATCCCTAATTACACTACAAAACCTGGAGCTTTTGTCCATAACAGGGCTCTGTTGATTGATGCCATAAATTTTGGGAGATATACAAGGTCTGCTCAGCATAAGTTGTCTTTCCAAATGCTTTGTATGATTTTGGATTGATTTATAAGTAATATTTTCCTTGGGTGATTATCTTTTTTAAAGGAAATAGTAATATAGCAAAGGTCATTATGCGGAGAACAATAAAAAGATTAGGACGTGTGTAATCTTATACACACCTACCTGGAAAGATCTAATGAACATTGGGACATTTGAGAAAGTTTGCATAACATGAAAAGCAAAATCCATTGTAGGTGAATGAATTGACTGGGAACAAGAATGGCAAAATTTAATTTGTATTCTCACTACTCGTATAGATAGATAAGATAACCTTTATTATCATTTTTTTTACTGTGGGCACAATGGCACACATCAAAAATGAAATGTATTTGCCCGCTCTCAAAGTGAAACACATACATGACACACAGCTAAACATACTATATATAACATATTTAAGTGTGTTATGTTTTAGGATTGGAGAGCGGTCTGTTTAAATCCATGAAATGTCTTTCTCAGTCCAAAATTTCTCACAGAATTCTTATTGAAGGGATAAAAAGAAAGGAGATTCCACATAAATTCTTGGAGGAAAGGTTCCATATGAATAGAAAATAAAAATATACAATGTATTTCTTGTATGTGCGAACATATACTTTGTTCCAAACTTAATTGTTTTTTATTCTCTTCAACGCTATATAATGCACGTTTTTATTTCTAATATATTATGGTTTATGTTTATTTAAAGCTGAACTAGTGTGATTTCCTTTCAAGGAAGTATGTACAGTACACCATTGCTTCCTTAAAGAATGTGCAGTGATAGAAAATATTGATTTGGTCAATGCTACACAAATTATTGCTAACTTTTGTGTAAGAGGTTAAACAAGAACAGTTAGTAAAAGACAAAAAAAACATTTTGCTTCAGGCTGGACAGTATGCATCTCAAGATTAAAAAAAAGAGAGAGATTGTGAAAGATAAGGGATGGGCATGTTCAAAGAGGGAAAAGAAATAGAGAAGCTGGAGGCTAATAATTTTTTTCAAGTATGTCTAAACTCAATCTTCAGTTGTATTCAGCAACAACCAACAGTGATTATTCTCTATGTATTACGCATATGTTCGAACTTTTTCAGTGCTATTCTCCTTCATTCTTGCATCATAAACATTAAATATATTTTTTAATATAACCCCCTTTTTGTCTTTATGTGGAAGATCAGTTAGAAGTATCCCCAAGGTTTCCTCTTGTTCATAATCGCTTGCAACGCGTAAGCAGCTGCTGTAATGAATTCTTTTCTAAAGATATTGTAATCACCTTAATTTCCCTTCTGAGGATAATATCTTTAATATGCCTATTCTAAAGTAGAAATATATCATCAGACAAAATAGTAAGCAAACCTTAGATGTAGTTTTTATGCTTTTGACTATGCCTTTTCTTTGGTGGTTCCTTCTTACCCATAGAAGAATTCTAAAAAACTCAAAAATCTGCATACTACCTTGTGATCTCTGTGGTGGATAGATAAAATTATGGGCCAATACATTTTGGGATTTTAATTTATTACCTTTTAATATTGTTAATTTATCTTCTAGTCTTTGTCTTAAATTAATTCAGTTGCTATCCACAGTATTCTCTTTCTGTATCAGATTTATGCCTACTTATTTTGCTTTTCTAATAGATAATTTTAATAACAGTAATATGCCACCCAACTCTCAATGCCCGGTTCTAGTATACAAAATACTGTATACACTGTACAAAATACAAAAATAATTTGTCAGTATACAAAACTGTATCAGTAAAAATGTTCATAGTCAATAATCTGTTAAGACATTTGAAAATGTGCTTATCAAATTAATAATACTAATACTAAAATAGAGTTGGAAGGGACCTAGGAGGTCTTCTAGTCTAACCCCCCTGCTCAGGCAGGAAATCCTATATCATTTCAGACAAAGGGTTGTCCAGTCTCTTCTTTAACACTGTTATGGTGTTATATGAAAAAAATGGCTTGCAAATATTCTACTTACATAATACGTTTTAATTAGATATCTCTTCTTTTGGTATCTTAACATACCAGATTTTTTTCATGGTGTTTAACATATGTACATCTACGTATAGTGTATGTGGCTAATTAGACTGACTGCAGGTAGTTCTCAATGTATCATTCATTTAGTGACTGCTCGAAGTTGGTACTGAAAAAAATGACTTATGATTGCTTTTCATACTTGCGACTGGGGTAACATCCCCCATGGTCACATGATCAAAATTCAGAGGCTTGGCAACTGGTTCATATTTATGACGGTTGCAGTGTCCCAGGATCATGTGATCACCTTTTGCAACCTTCTGACAAGCAGAGTCAATGGGGAAGCCAGTTTCACTTAAAAATTGTGTTACTAAACAACTGCAGTGATTCATTTAACAATTGTGGTAAGAACAGTCATAAAATGGGGCAAAAGTCACTTAACTGTCTTGTGTAGCAATGAAAATTTTGGGCTCAATTATGGTTGTATGTAAGGACCTGTATTTCTATGAAAAAAACATTTATTTATCCATTTATATGACCACCCTGCTAAGTGACTGGGCAGCAGTTTTTTTTTAACAAAAACATTAATAAAAGCTGGCATTACACATTAAAACATACCAAGCAATAAAATGGGGGGAAATACTGAAAACCTCTATAGCTCTTCTCCTGGGGACATTCCTCAATCTGACCTCAAGTCCCAGCGGACATATATTAAAGGAACAGAAAAATAATTATGTTCTAGAGTTTCTAACAGCTTTCTAAATAAATTCTCTAAGCTAGTGAAGTTTGCCTCTCTGGAAAGCAATTTTCATAAGCTTTAGTTTAGAATATAGTGATCCTTGGAATAGTGTTTTCCAAAGAATTTGGCAAAACAAGGGCTCAGATACATACTTAAGTGAGGAATTTGGCACATAGATAAGAGTATGACAGACATGGTGAGAAAGGTCTGTGGGCAGTGGAATGAGCAGTCAACAGTTTGGTATTAGACTGAGATCTCAGGATCACACCAGAATGAGAATAAAGAAAGGGGCTTCAAGTGGAATGGTCATGAGAAGTAAAGAAGAAAGAAAAAGCTGATGAAATGTTACAGAAAGCAGACAATAATCACAGTGTCAGCATCCATACGGTCACCACATATCTTTATTATAGAGGGCAACCCTTTATTTGAGAATAATTTCTTTGGAATTACTTTTCAAAAACCCACTTTTGTCCCTTATTTTGATCATTTAGTGTTTACCATACAAATGGTACCACTTAACATTAGCATAGTCTTTCACATTCATGTGAAAAGTGTGGAAATTTATATATATTGTTTGATTTTAGATATTAGAATATGTGAACTTTCCCTTTGGAAAGCCAAGATGATGATGATGATGATGATGATAATAATAATAATAATAATAATAATAATAATAATAATAATAATAATAAAACATTTATGAACCTCTTTCAGATTTGCTCCTTTTGCAGGTTAGTCTCGAAAATTAGGTTAGAAATGGTCCACCATAGTTATACGTGATTGCCCTGTGTGAAATTTAAAAAAAAATTCTAGCGAAAAGTAGCTATTTTGTCAAGCCTGGTATTCTCTAGTCATGTTGTAGTATAAATCCTACAATCTGTGATCAGTGCTGGTTCATTAAATAAGATAGCTCATATATTTCACAAATGTTTTTGTCTCTACAACAGAAAGGAGTGCAGAGAGTGATGATTTGTTTAGAAGATCTGTGTGGACAGGATTAGTATATTCAGTCAAGTTGTTACACATTTTTGTCAAATATTGCAATGCTTCCCTTGGATTACTTACTTATTAGTTTGTATCCTGCTTTTATTATTTTTACAAATAAGGCACCGAACATATCCAACATACCTTCATTCTGTTTTCCCCACAACAACCTTGTGAAATGGGTTGAGCTGAGGCAAGTGATTGGCCCAAGGTCACCCAGCTGGCTTTCATAGCTAAGGTGGGAATTGAACTCATGGTCTAGCCCAGGGGTCTTCAAACTTAGCCCTTTTATGACTTGTGGGCTTCAACTCCCAGAATTCCTCAGCCAGGCACACCTAGCTGAGGAATTCTGGGAATTGAAGTCCACAAGTCATAAAACGGCCAAGTTTGAAGGCCCCTGGTCTAGCCTGAGGCCTTAACCATTTAGACTTAACCATTAGACTAAACTGGTTACAATGCATTCTTGCTGGGAAGGCATATATCGGCTTTGCCAGGACTGAACTGAACCTTCTGTATCTGTGAATACATTTCTGAGCAGCTTGTGTGTGAAAATATCGGGAAAAAAAATCTGAAAATGCTTCACTTTATAACTGGTATACAGGTACGTCCTCAACTTACAACAATTGGGAGCAGAATTTCCATTGCCGAGAGCGATGAGTTGCACCTGATGTTATGACTTTTTTGCTGTGGTCATTAAGGGAGTCCAGTTTCCTCCATTAACCTGCTTGTCGAAAGCCACCTGGGAAGATTGCAAATGGGAATTGTGACCCTGGGACTCTGCAACCATTGCAAATACATGCTGATCGCCAAGCACGCAAATCGCAATTGTGGGGGTGTTTCGGTGGGTGCATCCATGCTGCAGTGGTTGTAGCTGATTGTAGGTGACTTTTTTCACAGTTGTTATAACACTGAACAATTGTTAAATGAATGGTTATAAGTCAAGGACTACCTGTATTTTGGAGAATTCATCTTCCAAGGTAGTAACTCATTTCTAAGCTCTTCTCCTTTTAAAGGTTATTCTTTCTTTTTGGACTAAGATTAGTAGTAATTGCAAGTGGGGCTCTGTTAACAAAATATTCTAGTCTAAAAAACTTAAGTTCACATTCCTGGCCATATCATCTGCCCAGTGTTCCTCCTTGACTGCAACTGTCTGTTTGTTATGCATTTCTTAAGAATTTGCATTCCTCCTTGTTTTGGTTTTTTTTCTCTTCTGTTCCCCCCCTCCCCAATTGGGCTCGGACATATCTTGAATGCTATTATATCCATTTTTCTCTCCTACAGATTTCTAAGAGATTTTTTTTATTATTATTCCTGGAGGCAACTTAAAATAGCTTTTCAGTCTCAACATGAGATGGGATAATGGGATAATTCTTGCTAAACTTTTATGTATTCAAGTGTTCTTTTGTTGCACCTAGTTGTCAATTTAGCTCCTCTGACCTATTTCATTTCGCTTTCTGTCCTATTGTCAAGGTTTCTCTTCCCCACTCGTTTAACGCTCCTCGCTATTGAGTTATTATGGGTTGATTTTTAAAAATCCATTTAGGGATTTTATCCCCCCAAATACTTAGAATAAATTCTAATTTGGGATTATCTCATAATTGTTTATACCTCTTTTGTACATGTGGGTGACAGTTTGGATATAAGCTGTGCAAGCACAGCAAGATTTAAGTTGATTCCAGTTAGTATATGAAGTCCACTGCTATTTTCTCTCTGAATCGATATTTGCTTTATTCCAGTGTATCTTTATTGTCAGTCAGTGAGCTGTTCTAAATATTGCCTTATGTAAACAGAAGCTCCCCCCCTTTCAGACATTCACTTGTGCTGCTGTACTGCTGACTGCTTTAAAGATCTGGAATTCCAATACCCAAATTTCAGTGCTAATTTCAAAACAAATGGCAGCTCCCTTTAACTATGTCCTGAAGAAATAGTTAAAAGGGAGCAGCCATTTGTTTTGAAATTAGCACTGAAATTTGGGTATTGGAATATTGAAATATTCTTCAGGACATATTCTCCAGGAATCTGCAGTAGTGCCTTCTGCCTGGAACATGCATATTGAGATATTTTAAACAATTAGAATAAAAGTTTATTTTTTATCTAATGGGAATTGTGGAGCTAGCTGCCATTTTTATTATGGACGTATTGTTGGGGTTATACTTGTAGGATTATGATTTATTTACTATTTATTTAAAACTTTATTTCTTAAGAATCAAGATAACCAGTGGGAAAAAGTACACAAATTAGCAATACAATAAAACAGGACTTTCAAAACAGGAAGAAGAATGCCAGATACAGCTGCTGTATCTGGCTTGTTCAGTGTTTGTGTTCTTACTGTTCTCCGTTTTATGGGAACATTGCTTTATTTGAAGGACCCTTCAAACTGAATAGTGGGTTAGATCGCTTGCCATAAATAAGTAAAGAAATACTCGGTAGAATCTGGAGCTTGTTTCTAAATATTTTTATGTTTTGGGCTGCAGTATTTGAATGATTTGCATTGCTTAATTTCATAAAGCTTTTGACATGCATTTAGCATATTTGCCAGTTGTATCTGATTCTGCAAAGTTTTGGTGTATGTTAGTGGACATGTTATTTTTTTGTAATTGATTTTTAATGCCTATTCTGTAGGTAGGCAAAGCGTTGCACTTACCTGGGAGTAACCTCTACTAAACATAGTGGGACCTGGAGTTAATATACACATGACTGCCTTGCAAACCTTTCAGAGTCTGTATTAAAGGGAGAACACAGAGATGTTGTAGAAGATACATTGCTGGCTGCATAGCTGTTGCTTAAGTCTGTGGTTGAAATATGCTAGGAATGCGGTTTATTGTGCCTTTGTTGATAGAAAACGAGGTCTGTCTGCACAGGTATTGCAGCATACAACATGTTTGAATAAGAAGAAGTGTGGACAAGGGGTCAAAATCTGGGAAGGTAAAGGTCTTATCAATAACTTTGCTGCTGTTTTGAGATTGTGTACACATTGTGAGTTAATTGTTGATATGCGCTCCCCTATTAGTGATAATGTACATTTTATTTTTGTAGTATCTACCATACTATTTGTGTGAGGCATAAATACCAATTTCTCTGCCATGCTGGGAGAAACTGAAGTAACAGTCCTGCATTTGTTCCCATTGATAAAAACAGAGAGCTCTTGCTGCCATGCTGCCTTTTGATCAGAGAGATGGAGTTTCTGTTTTTGCAGAGGCCTTGTTTCTCTCAAAGATAAACTTTTCAACTGCCAGGAGTTCTCCCTCCATCCTGTACCTGCCCTTTTCCTCCTCTTTGGAAAAAAAGTGCATTTTTAAAATTGTTTAACCAATACAGTATTTCCATTTGCTTTTGTTGATCACTGGGTTAAAGTGACAAGAACCATTAGACCAAATTTATTGTTATGTGATGCACACTGGAATAAATATGCTAGGCCTGTGCAAATGAAGTGAAGTGTTCCTCTGGATCTGTGGCACAGAGTAGCAAAACGATCTTTGCAGAAGTGTCTCTGGGCCTGGAAAACCTTGAGGGCTGCCTTGAAACAGCCATACTCTGCCTTCTAATGATTATAAATGTTTTTGCAGCTCTGGTCCTTCTTTTAAATGATTTGCACAATGTTTCTGTACAGTTCATTTAACACATTATTTTATTTATTTATTAAAGGCAACTCTGGGCAGTTTACAATCAATCAATTAAAATACCAATATAAAATAGTAAAACATTAATAGTAACATTAAAATTGACAAAGGTGGAGAGGAAGGGAGCAAGAAGCACAAGGGGAGGAGATGAGGTCTTATTAACCATGTCCAGAATGACACATTTCCATTGGGCCCCAAGGCCAGCTGGCAGGCCCATTCATAAGATCCAAGGGTGGATCTCACGGGGGGGGGGGCATAGTGTTCCTGATGGTGGGAGAGACTTGACTGCAGCATGGCCTTTTCTGCCAGCATTGGTAGGGCAGGCTAATCCCATCAGTTCCTTGGATAACCAGGATCCATACCATGAAGGCCTTTAAAGATGATAACACCTTGAATTGGACCCAGAATCAAACTGGCAATTAGTGCTTTGAGTTTTAAGGTTGGCCCACACTGTAACTCAACACCTGCATTCTGTGCCAGCTTCTGAATATTCTTCAAGGGTAGCCCATGTAGAACTTATTGCAATAATTTAAATGTTTGATGACGGCTTGAGTGACTGAGAACAGGGACTCCAACCCAGGAAAGGGCGCAGCTGGTGCAAAACACATAATTGCACAAAGACTCTCCTAGCCTTGACTGCCACCTGCACTTTGAGCAGGAGTCACAAGCCCAGGAAAACTCAAATTGTGCACTGGATTTGTCTGGGGCAGTACAGAACCCCATCCAGAAAGATGTTAAAGTCCTGGATTGTGAAGCTTCACACACCCAAAGCCACTTGGTCTTACCAGGGTTCAGCAAAACTGTTGTTCCCTATCCAGACCCTCACATCCTATAGGCATCATGAGAAGGGAGTGACAGCATTACAGATGTAAAATTGAGTATTATCAGCGTGCTGATGATATATCATCTCATGGTGCTGGATTATCTCACCCAGTGGCTGATTATAGTGCCATTCCTTTTAAATAAAGTTGAAGAATGCCTGTGTTTTGCTTAAGTATCATGATGGCTTATGGGAACTGAGGTCCTTACATCAGTTGTAAGTTAAACCAAGATAGCCATAATTTGCATGCCTTCCTGCTGTAACTGGTGTAACTGTTCTAAGTATTCAACAATTCTACATTTATTTATTGAAAAGATGGACCTCGTGTATTTATACTAGATCTCTAACATCTCTTAAAAGAAAATAGGAATACTCTTCTGCATGAGTTGGTAGACTAAAGGTGAAATTAGTCTACCAGCATGATAGATGTTCAGATGTGCCACCAGTAGGAAGTGAGAACTATCTATTAAATAAATCCCAAGGATAGTAAAATACTAAAAGATGCTAAATAGTAAAAGATACTAAAAATTCTACAGGGAACATTTTGTTTAAAAAAATGGAATATATTGTATAGACCAGATGACCCCAACCTTTTGGGCACCAGGGATTGGTTCTGTGGAAAAAGGTTTTTCTGTGGACTGGAGAGTGCGTGGTTTTGTGTGCTGCTTGCATCCCATGGATGGGGCTTTGCTTGTTTGTGTGGACCAGTTGTGGGCATGCCGCGGCCCAGTACTGGTCCATGGACCGGGGTTTGGGGAACCCTGGTATAGAACACATTTTTATAATTCTGTTTGCATAATATACTGAAACATATGAAATGTACTTTGGTACCAGTACAGATTACTCTGTACATGTTAACTGGGGAGAGAACAAAAGAAGCAGTAGATCTAAATAAACACTGTAGTGCCAAGCATGAATTCCTTTGAAAATTAGCTAGAACATGGTGTAGCTTGGGAAGGTCTGTTTGCTTGATGAATTAATCCTTTGATATAATGTCTAAATGGGGCTCCTCTCTCTGTCTTTCCCTCTCTGCTACCTCTGCGCCTTCTCTTATCCCCATTTAGTTTCTTCTGCTTTATTTATTTTCTTATTTATTAAACAAATTTATATGGCTGCCCAACTCCAGGCAACTCTTCTCCTCCCAGTACAGCCCTCCCTCCCTGTCAGAAGTAGCCTTGGTGGAGCAGTGGGCTAATGCCTCCTTAAGTAACACCAGCTGCCTGCAATTAGTGCAGGTTCGCATCCCACCAGGCTCAAGGTTGACTCAGCCTTCCATCCTTCCGAGGTAGGTAAAATGAGGACCCAGATTGTTGGGGGCAATTAAGCTGACTTTGTAATAATGCCGCTTGGGGTGTGTGTGAAAGCCCTAATAAGCAGGCATATACATAGAATGAAGGCTACTGCTAAGTTTGTAAGCCACCCTGAGTCTTCGGAGAAGGGTGGGATATAAATGGAATAAAAATAAAAATAAAATAAAATAAGTATATTTATATTTATGTATGTGTATATGTTTTTGCCAGAGAAAGACAATGGTTAATACAAGATGAGATGATACAAGACAGATCAATGAATTTTGTAAATGGAATGCTTTATTTTACAGACAATTAATTTTAATCATTTATTAATTCAGTTGCTATAATAGTACTTTTTGGATTGTCAAATATATATATAATGCACATCTATAGGCAAAGTTAATAAATGTGTTACACTCATTTATGGGAGAGGATTTCCAGAATTGGGTTTAGTTTGTATAGGCAACTTTAGGTTGACCTGGTGCACCAAGATTTGTATTCACAGCTTTTATCTCTCTTTTTGTGTGTCTGTATATTATTATTATTATTATTATTATTAATTTTATTTGTATACCGCCCTTCTCCCGGAGGACTCAGGGCGGTGAACAGGGCAATACATATTAAAAAACAAGATACAAAAATTAAAAAGGATTAAACAAATGCCCATGAATAAGTTAAAACACATTAAAAATAGATTAAAACAGATTAATACAACCCAACCCCATCCCATCAGGCCAGGCCAGCTTGTTCAAAAAGGTAGGTTTTGAGATCGCGCCGGAAGGAGCGGAGGTCAGGCGCCATCCGGAGCTCAACCGGAAGATGGTTCCATAAATCCGGCGCGCCCACAGAGAACGCCCTCCCCCTGGGGGCCACCAGTCAACATATGATGTCTTCTGTTTCTCTGGAGAGGATGTTCACTTAATTTCGTGGTCATCAGTGTTGTTTTTAATGGAAAGTTTTATATAGAAAATTTCAAGAATTCAAAACTGCCCTCCACCGGATGAGAGGAAGAGTTTTCAGAACAAATGAATCTAAGACCAGAGCACTTCTTTATCAGAGTGAACTAAGAGTTGCATACATATTTAGAGAAAAGAGTGCAAAATTCATCATAGAAATAAAAGTTACAGAGGCTCAAGGTCATCTGAATATAAATTCTTCTTAGCTAGAATACTTCTTGCTATCTTTGGAGTGAGATTCATTTGTGGGGTGTGTGTGAAAGGGGGATAATACCTCGCACCATTCTTACGAGAATTTTAATATCAAAGAGACGTCCTTCCCCCCCCTACAAAATCTGAGGAAGAATGGCAGCATGTCCTCACTAGGCTAGGCGTGACTGCTGGATGATCATCACAGTGCTTTTTTCACTCAGAGGTTTGGTAGAGGACCTTTCAAGCTCTGTGGTCTAGCCCCAGTGACCTCACTGCTATAATTCTTCTGCCTGTCTTGGGAGAAAATGTATAGTAGAAACTGAATTTGTCGCAATATTTCAGGTATTACATTGGACAGAATGCAAAACTCGGGGAGGTCAGGAAAGGGCTGTCTGTAGACACTTGGTTTGCTTCAGCTGCACCTCAAAGTTTCTATTTGGCAAGGTGAGATATCATTCATTGTGAAAAGGAGTTCTGAAGGGAATTGCTGCTCATTTTTGTAAAAGGTCTGGAGCTTAATTAGCCTTGGGGAAAGCACGTCCTCCCACGGAGACACATTTGTAGAGACTCCACCTGGAGAAAACTTTGTTCTTTTAATAATGTTTTTTTAAAAGGTAGAGCTCCTTGGATGCTGCTGCTTTTGAGGCCTCTAGAAGTGTTGGATCAGGAATGGATTCAGAGCTGAACCACCCACCCCACATGCACACAGATTTCAGCCTGTTTAAAGCCCTATTATTCATAGCAGGAGAAAGGAGATTTGTTCTTATCTAGCAGTCCTCTTTCTCACAGAGGAATTTTTTCTTCTGCATTTCAAAGTTAATCTGCTCCGAGTTTCCTCAGCAGAACAACGGCTGATAAAAAGCAGAGAAGGATATAAGCATGGATTTTTCCGTGTATTTCTAGCTATTAAGAAACTTCATCTACTGCTGCCTTGTTAAGGGTATACATCATTATTAAAAGTATACATCACTGTATATGTTTTAATACACTCAGAAATTGGGAATGAAAAATAAAGTTGTCTCACACAATCAAAACAATTTTCTTGTAACTTACGGAGATTGTTTTTAAGGCTAGGAATGATACCATAACAGAGAGCAGTTACAATCTGGAAGATGGCATACAACCATTAACGTTGCAAACCTCTGGAGGAGAATTCCACGATGATAGAATACTGTGATTAATATGAGATTGTGAATCATGTCATTGCTGATGTCCACATACCCACAGAACACGACATAGAGAAGTGTTAAAATCTCAATAAACATTATTGACTGGTATATTAATTATTGTGGCTGGAAACCAAAGTTTTCAATGTACCTTTCAAATAATACTTAAACACAATAATAGAATTGTATGGCGTCCCTTCCAACTCTATGCATGTTATTCTATGTAATTCATTGGCTATGTAATTGCCTAGTATTTTTCTAAATCTAACTTTTTACCATTTTAATTCTTTTAATTCTTAGGCTATAATCAAGTATAGGAATTTTCTTGGCAGAGGAGCAAAGACTGTTTAAAAATATAAAAAAGTATGATCTGAATACATGAGAGAAAATGCTGTTATTATTTTTTGCTGCTGCTGTTTTTGTTTTAACATTGCAGCCCAGGGGTCAGGAAATAAAACTGCTGTTTAGTTGCTTGAGTTTGTAAATTGCCAAATTTCCATTACCATACTCTCAGCTCTAGTAGAGTAAGAAAGTAAAACCTATTGTAATTAAGAGCTCCTAGAAGAAGCATAGGGAAAGGGCATGATATTTGAAAATGGGATCCTATGTTTTTCTCCAAAATAAAGCCCTGATCTGGTCAGTTGGAATTATTCCAAATGAGTGAACTTTTCCTTCTATGGAAAGGAGGGGAAGATCAAGTTCAGATCTGTAAGTTATTGGTTGTTGAGTTGTACTCGTTGTATGGAGTTGCCTTGTACTTCTGAATTGCTGGGTGCTGTTCCTAAACGCATGACCATTTGTGGGCACAGAACGATAAAAGAAAGCTCATCATAGATTAGTGGATAGGAATTTCAGACAGCATTTCAAAATGAGAGAGAGAGAGAGACAGACAGTCATCTGGTTTTTTAAAAAAACACTTCAACCTGTAGCAATCGTGTTGCATTTTGACTGTAATTTGCAAAGTAATATGAGGTATTAGTTATTAAGAGGTAATAAGGAGAAGAAAAAGAAGAAAAAACCAGTGGAAAATTTTAAGATACAGACAAGGAATTGTTTATTGTGAAGTCTCATTGTTTCCTAAAATATTAGGGATAATATCCCACAGCAGATCATACACAGCTTTTCACAGCAGGTAGGATACTTGGCTGATACTCAGTGAGAACTTGCCTTTTGTAGCAAAATTGAAGAACAGGCTTCAAGGTTGCTGGGAATGATTTGACCACTTAATTATACTTGTTGTTGGAATAAGATCTGCGACCATCATTGTATGCTTTCCAAAAGCACTGGGGGAGGAGGGACAAGGGGGCTGGATACATCATCCCCCTCCACCAAATTGTTTTTCCATTGCTGTAGAATAAAGGAAGGATCACTTGGTATGTCTTACTTTCCATCTTTCGTCTGCTGCTGTGTGTTCAAAAAAGGGGTAACCAAAGGTTACTTTGTTTTGGACTATCCCTTCTAATTACCTACAATATTATTCTAGGGCTCCTGTAAAGGTCCATCCTACTTAATAGGTATAATGTACATTCTTGCATGTTTATATTTATTTCTATTTTGGTCTGTCTTTTGTCCCACTTTTGCCAGTTAACTATTTTTAATATTTGATGACATTTCATAAATAAATATTAAATTATATTGTTTGCTAGCTGAACCAAGTGGCACATGTGGTTGTTCTGATCAGGATTAAGGGATTGATTGGACTGCACTGGTTGGAGCAAAGTAAACTAGAAATTAGCCATAGTAATTTTCTAGTTTCCCAGTGTTCTAAGAGAGCCTGTCTGGAATAATGGTTAAAACACCAGGCTAGAAACTGGGAGACTTGTTTTAGGCACAAGCCGTCTGGATGACCTTGAGCCAGCCATTCTGTCTCAGCCCTAGGAAGGAGGCAAATGGCAAACCACTTCTGAAAAACCTTGCTAAGAAAACTGCAGGCACTTGTCCAGGCAGCCTCTCAGAATGAGAGTTAGAAAAGAGTTAGAGGGCATTTTGAAATGCAGTCTATGGTTTCCGTGGCTTCCTTGATCAATTCATTGGCTTATGCTTAGTCCTTGTTTGTCAAGGACTAACAAGTAAGTAATTAATATTTAGTCTCAGAGTAGTAGTTCTCCAAACCGGATTTGGGGACAGAAATCTAGGGGTGATGCAATATAGTGAAGAGAGCCATTTCCCACTAACTTTTGAAGCTACCTGCATCGCAGTCTATATAGCAATTCCGTGAAGTTACGCTCCAAATAGAAACCCATAACACTTTTGGGTCCAAAGCTTAAAATTATTGAATTGCACCCCCCCCAGTTGAATGAAACTTCTGCACTCAAAATCTGCCAATACTCAGAAAAAAGATTCCCCAGGCAAGAAAAATACCCTTTAGATTTTAGTTTGTGGGTAAATTTATCTTCCCATCAAAGTACAGCTTTTGGGATGTTGGTAATGTTGAATTTTAATTATTATACTTGGATATTTACTCAATCTCCTATGAATTGTGCTCATCTCATGGTGGACTCTTCGATGTATTCCTCTTAGAAAGTAATACAGAAGTGATTTGCCACAACTCCTTGCTGGAATTTCTTTTTTTAAAATTATCAGTGTAGTCTTGGAATTCCCTGATGATGTCCAATCCATTAGGTAACCAAGTCCAGTCCTACTTAGTTTTTCAAATCAGCCAAGGTCGGCTAGTTGAACATAATGTGGGGTTAGGAGTTTTAACATAACAGAGTAACAGTGTTGGAAGGGTCCTTGGGGTTTTTCTAGTCTAACCCCCTCCTCAAGCAGGAGACCCTACACCATTTCAGACAAAGGTTGTCCAATCTCTTCTTAAAAACCTCCAGTGATGGAGCACCCACAACTTCTGTAGGTGAGCCATTCCACTAATTGTGTCTGATGTTTACAGTTTAACCATATTTGGGATTTTTTAAAACTCTTTTTTCTTTATTAAATAGATTTTTATCCACCTTTATTACTTTATAGGTAATTCAATAAAATGAACGTATCTTCTTCGCCCTCCTATTTTCCCCAAAACAGCAACCTTGAGAGATGAGTTAGGCTGAAAGAGAGAATGACTGGCTTTCATGCCTAAGGTGGGACTAGAACTCACAGTCTCCTGATTCCTAGGCCAGCACCTTAACCAACAGAACTAACTGGCTCTTTTTCTTTTAAGCTTTGGATACAAAAGCCTTACCGGTATGAGTTATTTGGCTCATTCAGTTCAACACTGTCATTGCAAATGCAGTTTGAACTAAACTATCTGGCTTTTAAAGAAAATAAGTATCCTAATGGCTTAAAATGTTTTGAACTAAAATGATTGAATGCAATCTTTATCAGCCTGGTGTGTCCAGATGTACTGAACAACAATTCCTACCATCCTGGTAAGATTAGTTGTTTGCCATCTCTTTTGTGGAGTTTACTACTTTATGATTGACAGATTTTGGTCTGTTACCAAGTGAAACAGATGGTCATAAAATAATGCAACAATAAACAAAATGTTACTAGTATTAACAACAATAACAATTACTGGTTTTTTTTGCAACATTCATATTTGCTCTTCTAAAGACAAACTACTAAGGTATATCGCAGTTCCTGAGTGGAGGCAATACCAAAGAAATTCACATAACTAAGTTCCAAGTGAGTGTTTCTGCATACCAATATGGCAATCTTTGTATTTAGTAGTATTATTTAGAAGAAGCGTGTCCATGCTGAGGCCCACAGACCACATACAGCCATGGACAGCTAGTAATGTGGACCTCAGAAGATCATATAAAAAAATAAAAAGTTTGTTACTTACATGCATTAACTACATTATATATTTTATATGTGACCCAAGATAATTCCTCTTCACTCAGTGTGGCCCAGGCAAGCCAAAAGATAGGACATCATGATTTAGAAGCAGAGAAGAACTGTAGTTTTTTTTTAAATTGTAGAAGCTTTCACAGAAGCCTTGGAATTTATTTCAACTCTAGTTGTGTTGAGGAATTCTCTTTTATGCTTTTCTGCATTCTGCTGCTGAAGTGGCTGATGATTTATTTTCAGTGACAATATTGAATAATGTATTAGTCCAGGCATTGTGGTGCTCAGATCTTATGGGGAAGACTGGAAGATGCTGTTCCCTTAGTCTTCTTAATTCTGGGGAACTACCATGAAGCTGTGTGCTCCTGAGAGCAGACAACTGTATGGCTGGTCTTGGTTTCATGTTACATTAGGTCAAGGCTCCTCAAACTTGGCCACTTTAAGACTTGTGGACTTCAACTCCCAAGTCTTAAAGTGGCCAAGTTTGAGGACCCCCGCATTAGGTATTAGTGCTGTTCTTTGAAGTGCTATTTCGCTGTGACATCAAAGATTTTTCGACAGGCTAGTTGTAGGGTTAGCATGCAACTGTCTACTACAGTAATAAAGAATTGAATGTTTAACTGTTCTCTAGTTATCAATTTTCTAGCAAATGAAACTGCTTCTTAACAATTATTTTTGAATGCCTCCTACTCAAATACCTGGTACAGATTTGAGTTAATGTAGATCATGAGAATTAGCTTATAAAATATGTAGCATAAAATGACTGCCTTATGAGAGGCTCTTAGATAAAAATGAAAAGGAATTACATCCAGGAAATATTTAAGGACATTATTTATTTCCAGAATTAGCTTGGCACTGCTCCAGGTGTTGAGACTGCAATTTGCGGTGTAATGTATTGGGCTTTGTTTTACTAAGTGTATCATGTGGGTTTGATTGCTGGAAGGTTGCTTAAGCAGGGAAGCTGGCTAACGGCTCCCAGTTCCTCAGACAACCCTTCTCCAGCACTGCCATTGGCTGCTTCTAGGGTGGCAATAGGTTGTTTTAAACCTATTGGCTGCCATCTAGAGGCCAGAGTATAAATAGTTGCATTCGCAGCCTTGTTCCCCAGTTCAGTTCCTGCAAGCAAATAAAGAATATTTCTGACTGAACTCACTCGCCTCGTCTCTTCAATCAAGCACAGAACCCAGTATACAACACTGGTGATGAAGGTGGGATCCTGCTTCTCCAACAGAGCTGAGAGTCACTAGGGGAGAGGCCGGAATGCACCTGGCAGGAAAGCAATCCCCCCCCCACGGTCAGCCTAGCACAGCCACGCAAGTGACCATGCGTCTAGAGGATCAAGTCCCTGGGCATATGGAGGAGCAGGATAAGAAGACGATGAGCCCAAGCTGCGAAGACCAACAGAGATGGCGAAGGTCGGAAAGCTGGAAGAATTTGACATAGCTCACCCGGAAAGATGGTCTTCATATCTATCCAGGGTCGAGAACTACCTCCGCTCCAATCAAGTCGCCGAGGATGGCCTGAAGGCCGCACTCCTGTGTGTTTGCGGCCCAGCCACATTCGACATTGCAGGGAACTTGTTTGCGCCGATGCCATTGGAGTCCGTAACATTCACGGACTTGAAGAAACAGCTCAGCGACCATTTCCAGCCCAAGCTGTCGGTAATCACTTGGTGCCACACGTTCAAACAGAGGGTTCAACAGCAGGGTGAAACTGTCTGAATTCATCGTGGCGTTGAGGCAGGCCGCATGCCTGTGCTAGTTCTCCGACGTAGAGGAAAGGCTCCAGGACCGACTTGTTTGTGGCTTCCGGAATTGAGAGTTGCAACAAAAACTCTTTGCCAAAGAGACTCTGTCGTTTCCAGATGCGCTGAAAGAGATCATGGTGGACGAAGTCCCCGGTGGAGCTGTACAAGCCATGCGGCCCGCCAAAACAGCACAGCATGAGGAGGCTGTCCACCATGAGGACGCCGAACATGCTGAAGACTCCAACGACAACACAGAAGTTGACAAGCTCCAAAGGCATGACGACCAACAATGTCGCAGCGATAAGCAACAAGGGATGACTTACAAGGCAGATCCCTTCCTTAGGTGCCCAGGGTGTGGTGGCCGCCACCAACGCATGGACTTTAGGTTCTGGACAGCCACGTACTGGGCCTGTGGGAAGACTGGCCACATTGCTTCTGTCTGCAGAGGTCGCCAGAGGTACCAGCAGTCGAATCGCCAGTCGGACACTCCAATCAGGAGAGGCACTGGGGGCCCGGGGCAGTTTAGCATAGGGTTTTGCTCCAGCCGCAGAAGCGTTTGCTGCATGGGAGCTCGCCGCCCCATTAAGCCAAAGTTTCGGCTTCAGGTTGAGCTGCAAGGGGTCCCTTACAAGATGGAACTGGACACGGGCTCAGCCGTGTCCATTATATCACTTGAGACATTTAACTTCGTCTGCAATCGCAGCAAGAGATGGGCCAAGCTCAGGCCATCTGACATTATACTGACCGACTTCCAGAATGCCAGAGTCGCAGTCAAGGGTGAGGCCACACTGGCTGTCAAATTTAAGGGGTTTTCTGGGCACCAGGACGTTGTCGTAGTAGGGGGTCAGTGAATGAGCCTGATAGGGCTCGATTGGTTTGATGCATTAGGCATTCAAGTAACCAGAATCAACCGGACACAAGTCGCGAGTCTAGCGACAGTATGCGAGGAATTCACAGATGTGTTTGACTCAGGTCTAGGGACTTACACGGGCCCGCCAATAACATTTAATCTAGATCCTACTGTAATGCCAGTCAGGATTAAACCTCGAAGAGTGCCATTTGCTCTTAAACACAAGATAGACACTGAGTTAGATAAACTCGTAGAACGGGGTACTACAGCCAGTAGATGGGGGTAAATGGGAAATCCCAATCGTCACGCCACTGTAAGCCAACGGAAAGGTCAGAATTTGCCCTGATTACAAGTGCACAATTAATCGTGCACTCAAACAGCATGCATACCCGGTGCCAGTAGTGGGCCACATCCTGGCATCTCTGCAAGGTGGTACAGTTTTTGCAAAGTTAGATTTGGCTCAGGCCTACCAACAGCTTTCTGTGGACGAGGCCACAGCCACGGCACAGACTATTGTAACCCACAGGGGGGGTTTTAAAGTAAAACGCCTGCAATTCGGGGTTAGCGTAGCTCCTGGCATTTTTCAAGGCATCATGGAGTGCACACTCACGGGCATTCCGGGGGTTTGCTCCTATTTCAATGATGTGCTCATCACCGGGGAGTCCACTGAGGTGCTTGCAAGGAGGCTCAGAGCCGTCCTTCAATGGCTTCGCGAAGCGGGCCTTAAACTTAAGAAAAACAAGTGTATCATTGGAGTCCCTTCAACTGAGTTCTTGGGTTTCCGTATCGATGCCGATGGCATCCACCCTGCTGAGTCGAAATTGAAAGCCATTCAGATGGCACCCAGCCCCAAAACAAAGGGAGAGCTTCAGGCATTCCTAGGCCTCCTAATTTTTTACCATGCATTCCTTCCTAACAAAGCCGCAGTGGCAGAGCCGTTACACTGGCTCTTGGTTAAAAATACTGCTTGGAAATAGACCAATGTTTATGAAAGCAGCTTTAAGGCATTGAAGGCCCTACTGTCCACCAGTTCTATGATCACTCATTTTAAAGAGTCGATGCCGGTGTGCCTTGCGTGTGACACATCCCCGTATGGGGTGGGGGCTGTTCTAAGACACTTGGAGAGCGACGGGACTCAAGTCCCAATTGCTTTCTATTCCAGGACACTGTCCTCTGCAGAGCGTAATTACGCACAAATTGATAAGGAGGCATTGGCCATAGTAGCTGGAGTAAAAAAATTCCACGACTACTTGTATGGCAGGGACTTCATGGTCTTCACAGACCATAAACTGCTATTGGAGTTATTCATTACAGACAGAGACACTTAATACTTAATACTTAAGTTGGCTGAATTTTAGGAGTTACAACCCCAGCACATTTTGTGTGTGTACTTGTTTGTGTGGAGGGGGAAATAAATACAGCAACATATAAAATAATGAAGACACAGTGTCTTGATAACATTCTAAAATTTTGTCATGACCAGTTGCCTAAAAGGATGTTATTTACCTTCAGGAATATTAAGATATATTGGCTTCAACTCCTGAAGCCAATCTTAAAATTGTTGAGATTGAGAAACACTAGCCTAAATATATAACTAGCAGTAGTAAAACCTAATATATTCATACCTGTGCCAGTACATGTATACCATTTTAACATCTGGGATTATAACTGCTTTTTACTATGCAGTGCAGAGAGAGGAAGAAGATTGGGGGGGGGAATAAAATCTGTGGCCAAATGGGAAATTATTTTCAACCTAAGAATTGTATACCATTTGTTGGGTTATTTGCTACCAGGGTGTGAATCAAATCCAACTGAGTAGATCCAAAGGGATCTACAAGCTCGTAATGAATATTCATACACACACCCATTTTCACAACCAGCATATATATATATATATGTATATGTATATGTGTATGTGTATGTGTATGTGTATGTGTATGTGTATGTGTATGTGTATATATATGTATATATGTATATATGTATATGTATATGTATATGTATATGTATATATAAAGATCTCCCTATTTGCAAATAGATAGGGTTGAAACCATTCACCTACAGATTGTAGTAAATGACCCTTTCAACCTTATTTTCAGGTTTATGTTGTAGCTAACAACAACAACAACAACAAAAGATGCTATTTTCTCAGCTGCAATTCCCCATCCCCAAATTTCCCAAGCTGCTTTAGCTGTAAGGACAGTCATTTTCTTGGTGCCTATTGGAGACTTTTTTCAAGAGTATCTATTTTAAGAGGTTGAAAAAACGTTTGCAGACTGGCTGAGGGAAGCTGTGTGGCCCGTATTTTCAGGCATTGTCTGTTGGTTTTCTGCTCTTGGTTACCACTTCATTATGTGAATGGAAGGAGTGTCCAGTTTCATTCCAGTCACAAAGAGAGTGTTTTGTTAAGTAGATCCTCTTAACATTCATGGAACAAAAAGTTAAGAATCAAGTCTATATTTTTGCTTTCCATCTATTTTTTAATCTGTTCTATTTGCGTAACCATAGCCTGTATATATGAGATTTTATTTATTGTCACTTAATATTTTTATTTGATGCAAGATAGTCTGAGCTTCTGATATACTTGTACGGCTCTTTTGGACATGAAAAATAAATTCCATCTCAGGCTCTTACTGCTTTAAGTGGTCATTTAAATTCTTAACTGGTGAAATCAGCTTTCTACCATCAACAGCATGGCTATTGTTCTGTTAGGAATAAGAGTTCTGCAACAGGAAATATTGTTAATTGATTGAAGAAGCTATATCTGGCTATTTAGATTAAGCTACAAAAACCATGTCACTAGCATAAGAATATTTTTAAAATGATGGAAGGCAGCACATTTCTAGCAAAAACTGTGAGCAATATTTCCATTATAAACAAAGTGCCCTGGCCGGGAATCCTTCAAGGAGGTCATCCCCTACACTTTTCTTGAGGTGTAAGCCTCAATAAATACTACAAAGCCTGCTTCTTTGTGTATTCTGTTATTAACACAATAGATATAGCTAGTCAGCTATGTGTTCTGGTATAGAGATACATATTTGATAATAAAATTCTAAAGCAATAACTTTACTGGGACAGAAGTAACAAAGTTTGATCAGTGTGGATAGATTTTTTTACAGTATCAAGTGTAAAGCAGAAACATTAGGTATGGTTGCCATTTTTTTTAGAAAGTCAAAACTGCCGTTTTTTTGGCAGCTAATTTTCAGGAGGGGGTCCAAATGCATTTGAGATAAAACTGTTTGCTGTCGGACTAGATATTTCAGAAAAAGGAAATTGTATATAAATTGCATTCCCCAGAGGGATCCATCATCAAGCAAACTGCAAAAGAGGATGTACATTTGCATAATATTTGCATCTGCTATTGTATGTATGTGTAGAAGATCTTTTAGAAATAATTAGCAAATTCACAAATGCAGTACATTTCAGTGCATTGATGGGCACAGGTGACTTGTGTAATTCTATAATGCCTCTAGTTTAGCATGCTATGCCTTTATCTTATAAAAGTTGACAATTGTTTGGGGCTGATGTTGACAGAGAGAATGGCTTACTATTGAGGTTTGTCTAGCTGCCTCTTTCTGGATCAGATCCTCAAATGCAGATTATATAGTATATTGTGCTAAGTGTTCATTATTAATTACTTTAACAGGCCAGCATAGAGGTGCCCCAAGGCTCTTTGTTGTCGTTGCTGTCACCGTATTAACACAGCTGTCCCTTTGGAAAAGGATTTAGCCTTGGTGGGAGGGGACAAGGCTGACTCCTTGAATTTCCTATGATCATAAGACTATGGGGATATGCAGTGTAGCCTACTGCTGCTATGCTATGAAGATCACTCTACTCAGCTAGTGTTAATTTCCACCCTGCACTGCACAATACCTCTAGCACAAATCAAAGTCAACATGTCTGGTTGAATGTTTGGCAATGTATGCAGGTCTGAATGAGACTGTCTGCCACTAAAAATATCACTTGTTCCTGAGTGTGAAGACTTGGAGATGATGGCAATTTTCTCTAGGGATATTCTCTGGCAGGTGCAAAATTAAAATAAAAAATTAACTTGAGCCTTTTAGTTTTATATTCTCAAATAACATTTTTTAAGATACCCCTCCCCACCAAAGTACACAACATGTAATCTGTGCATACAGACTCAGAGTGATTTAAAACTCTGCTTATAAAGAATTATTGCTAATTAGCGTGACAGCTTATGCACATTCAAAATTGTAGTTAAGGGGATGGTAAACTTTTATAAATGTATAGCAAGGTCCTTGGTAATCAGAATTATTAGTCTAATGTGAAATTTAGTTTATGAATATAATTACAACCAAGTGTTATGATAAATTACTTTTTAAAATACTGTGTACTGAGCTCTGAGATAGTAATAAATTTTGAAAGTTATTTTCCCCCAATTTCTAAATATCTCAGGGTTTCCCCCCTCATTTTTTAAAAATAAAACCAATTTGGTAACTATAAAAATATGTTTGATGTTCTACATGGTTCAGGTTTCATGGTGTTATCTTGATATTTCATGGAATCTCCCTTTGAGCCATGGTTTAGATAACATTAATATAGAATATTTAGCTAAGTACTAGCACAATTTTATTAGTGCTTAGAGAGTAAATATATTTGAAGGGTTTTTTCAGCTATTTATTAACAGAAAACATGCAATTGTTTATCCAATATTGGGGGCAGATGCACAAGAAAAACAAATAGTGATGTATCTGGTAAAGAAATGTCTGTGACAGTAAAACAATATAGCTGTACGTGTCACCCAGACCAGTAATACCTGATGGCACTAATATCAGAATCTACATAAAAGGGCATCGAATCAATCTGATTGTAGATTGATTATTTATCTGATGTAATTTTAAAACAGAACACAATGTATTGTGCCCTACATTTAACCCAATAATTAAGGCTGCTTGATACTAATAGTGATATTTAAAGTCTCATAGCTGGGACAAAAAACAAATCGACAAGTTGGTTATTTAAGTAGTATGGAAAAGCAATAATTTGATCTATTATGGAAGTAGGCAAAATACTTTCTCAGCAGATATCCTTCTTTCTCCTAAGTCCTATGAAGGGTTTGTGCTATTTATAATTATGATAATTAATCAAAATATTTAGTGGCTGGTGTGTGTTTGTGTGTGTGTATATGTTTCTTTGTTTTTTTCTGTTGTCTTAGTGATACTTACAGAATGGAACTAACCTCAAAAATCAGAAAATAAAAACATGCCACTTTACAACTGTTCCAAGCAGGGGCAATAATCTGAAATGTGGACCTCTGTGAAACAAATTTTGCTACTGCTAATTCTGTGTTTTTAGGGAAAGTTTAATTGATGAAAAGATTGAGAATTAGATATAGAACAAGAAAAGAAGCAGAAATCTTAGCAATACTCAGCTATCTATAGAGTAAACAACTGTCTATCGAGTAGACATTGTAATATGTTTTGGCTTTTGTAAGTTACAAGTGATTTCAGGACGTTTTTCCATTCCATTTTCTTCTTTCTTACTCTTCATTTCTTGTTCTTTATAATAGAAACCTAGATTAGAGGGCTTGTTAAAAGTTCTTTCATCATAGGGAAACCTAGAATATTTCCAATTTCCTGGGTGGAATGCTTGTTGTTTGCTTGCTAGGTTATCTTTCTGTTTCTGTTTAAATAAACGGTAGCAAAACTGATTTGTTAAATATGTCACTAAACAATCTGTATTACAGTTTAACTTGGGGGGGTTGGGAAAAATAAAGCTTAACTATGCATTTCTTTCTTTTATTTGCGTCGTTCATTAAAGAAGGCAGTTCAGAAGGCAGTTATGAAACAAAGCCAGTGAATATTGTTATTATTTATATTGCTGCACCCTGATTTGTCTATTACAAGCCAAACAGTGGAGGAAAGAAAAATTTGAGTGTAGAATTTCAGATTGTTTTGGCAAATATTCACTAAATTTCCTAGAAAGAATACAGCATGTTGACAACTCCATCACTGATACATGATATTCACATATAATTCTTAATCAGAAAGAAACAAAAATTCTAATCAGGAATATAGCCATTTGTTACTCTCCAACCAAGGAATCTATGGTTATAACAAATCCAAAATGTACTGCCTTTTTTCAGAGTTCATTCTACAGTGTAAATAAATGCTATTGGCAGTGGGAGAAATATGATATAAGTAAGCATATTTTTAGGAACTCTAGATCATCATGACTTTGAATCCTGGGTTAAGACTGAGGCACCAACATTTGTTCTTGTGCAATGTTTTAGTAGACATCTTTCAAAAGAAAAGAAAAGAAAAGAAAAGAAAACTAGGCTTTGAAGTACCTTTAACGATTTAAATGAAAATTATTGTAGTAATAAGTCTGCTTTCAATTAAGAGATTAATTTAGTTATGAAAGGCATACATTTTTATATGGTAAGACCTAAACCTCCCTTTACATGTGTGAAGCTTTCTTGGATAAGACTATAATATACCAGAGATTGATGATCATCAATCCTATGTCAGCCACTGATCGTAGATTGCAGTAGTTTTCTATTGACTTTCATACCATTGTTACATTGTCATATTAATAGAAAGCCATTGTATATGCCAGGGGTCCCCAACCCCCAGTCTGTGGACTGATACTGGGCCATGGCATGCCAGCAACCGGTCTGTACAAACAAGCAAAGCGCCATCCACGGGATGCAGGCAGCACACAAAACCATGCACCCCTCTAGTACGCAGAAAAACCTCTCTCCACGGAACCGGTCCCTAATTCCCAAAAGGTTGGGGACCTCTGGTATATGCCACTACAATGGTTCAGTAGTTGCCTTCTATAAAGATGTTTTTGTTAATTTATGCATTTATGTATCAGGTCACAGTACATACATGTGTGTATGTGTATGTATATGTATATGTGTACGTGTGTGTGTATACACACACACATACACATATACATACACATACACACATGCATACATATATACACATAGTACTGTGACCATGTGTGTGTGTATATATATAATTTTTATCAAAACAATATTTCACACACACACACATGCATAAATATACAGGTAGTCCTTGACTTACAACTAAAATTGAGCCCAACATTTCTGTTGTTAAGTGAGACATTTGTTAAGTGAGTTTTGCACCATTTTACGAGCTTTCTTGCCACAGTTAAGTGAATCACTGAAGTTGTTAAGTTAATAACCTGGTTTTAAATGAATCTGGCTTTCCCATTGACTTTTCTTGTCAGAAGGTTGCAAAAGATCACATGACCTTGAGACACAGCAAAGGCCATATGAATCAGTTGTCAAGCATCTGAATTTTGATCATATGATCATGGGGATGCTGCAAAGGTCATACCTATGAAAAACAGTCATAAGTTCACATTTTTCAGTGTTGTAACTTTGAATGGTCACTAAACAGTTGTAAGTCATGGAGTACCTGGAGAGAGAGAGAGAGAGAGAGAGAGAGAGAGAGAGAGAGAGAGAGAGAGAGAGAGAGAGAGAGAGATCACTTTAACTACATACTACTAGAGTTGCGACCCATTGTCATGGATGCTTATTTAACAAAGTTTGTATCAGAGCTAACCATCATACCTAACCATCCCATCTTCAGCATCACTGGTCATGCATTTGGGAGCCTATAGCACAGATTGAGGGGAAAAGTGGATAAAGAAAGAACCTGGAAATCCATCTGGAGCATTAAAAAAAGAAACTGAAGGTTTGGTTTTAGCTGCTCAACAGTAAGGTATTAGAACTAATACAATCAAAGCCAGATTGAAAAATCATCAAATAATTGAAATGGTAGATTGTGCAAAGAAGCAGAAGAAATAGTAAATTAAATGCTGGGCACACTCTGATTACAAACAGCAACATAACACAGTTGCCAAAATGATTTACTGAAACATCTATAAAAATTATAGTTGGTGGGAACCTAGAGGTGAAAAAGCAGTTGAAAATAAGATTAAAATATTAGAATTAGGAAAGTTCACAAAATGTCAAGATCTGAAAATTGAAATTAAAAGAAATTGTGGCATAAACTGCCCATGGTAGTGCCAATTATATAATTATATAATAGGCACACTGGATATCATGCCAAAAAATATGGATGGCCCTTAGAAAACCTGTGCACTGATAAAATCTCCATTTGTGAATTGCTAAGGGCCACTTTGCTTGGTTCCACACAAATATTAACCCAATACATTATGACATCCTAGTTTTTTGGAAGGAACTCAATCCTGAATGAAGGCCAACACTAGGTAAAGAACTGGCAAAAATTGTTATTCCGTGTTGTGTGTAATAACATCAATACCAACCCTTTAGTGAAAATAACAAAATAACAAAAGTTCCAGACATGTTCCAGAATGTTGAAAATCAAACCAAAAAAGGTGTAAGATCAATAGCAATAGAGAAGTAAGTATTGGATTATGAAGTAATATGTGATCAGAGTATTTCTCTTTATGAGTTGAAAATTAAGAAACAAAAAGAAGGGAAAAATGTGTGCATTACACTGAAGCTTAGAAAAGGCCATTAAATTGAGATAGTGAAGAGACTCAAATGGAAATAAAACACGTTTATAACCAACAACTAATTGGTTAAAATCTTCTCTACTATTGAGTAAACTGAAAGAAATGTTGTTCCTGTGTAGCTGTCCACTCATTTTTCAAATTTGTTACATTGATCCAGATAGGGAATATAGTGAAAGGAGAGTGTTTATTTTTTGAATTCAAGTACTGGATCATTTAGAAATAGGATTTTCCTTGTTTGAATAACATTTCAAAACTTCCAGCTTATTCTTTACCAGTCAAAATGTATGTGGAAAATAAGGCAAGGCTGGTGAAATATAATCCTTGAATTAAGATCGTGGAAAAAAAAAGGTTAATTTGTTCCCCACCCCATCCCAAACATATTAGAAATACCAGGTAAATGTTTAGATTTGTGGTCAGTGATTCATCTTATTATGTCTGTTTTGAATTTTTAGTAGCAAATGCCAAATTAGCAAGGATTTTTGCTGCACAGTGTGTGGCATCCTCCAAACCACATGTAGGACAGATGCTATGACTCTTTTGGAAAGGGTGAGTAAAAGGTTGGCACGTTTTTAATGGACTATAGTTGTTATAGGATGTAATGAATCCATTGGTTCTGCCGAAACAATTTGTGAACAGTTCTTTCTTGTTCAACTTCACAGAATCATCACTGTTTTTTAAAAATATATATACACACCTATAAGAGTTCATGTTTTATTACATCTTGTTAAAATCTAAATTCTAGCTAAAAGACCAACAACAAAAAGATTTAGAGACAAAAGAGAAACCATAAAATAGTGATTTGTTTGTTTTGGGATTTTTAGAGTAGTTTTTATCAGCAGGCAAAACTGATATATTGAATGCAGAGATCTTTAAGGAGAAAGAGACAAAAAGGAATGATACTCAGTGAGATAGACAGCAGTACCGTGCTTTGTATTGCATCTGCTTTCTGGTACAGACTGAGGGGATAATCTTAGGAATACTTCTGTCTGAAATCCTGGAGAATTACTGCCAGTTTATTTCACTGATACTGTGTTAGATGATCCAACAGTCTGAGTATAATGCAGCATTCTCTGATCTCAGATATCTGTGTTGTATTATCAAGGATAATACAAGGATATTCCATTCCATTCCATTCCTAAGGCCTATGCAGGACTATTGCTTTCAAAGGCAGCTAAACTAGCAGTAATAAATATATAACTTCAGTAATCAAACCTATTACAATATTTTACTTCTCTCCATATTAGCTATAATTTAGGAAAAGTAATCATGTTTAATACAATTTATTGAAAGATGTACATTAAACCAACAATACTTGATGCTGTTTAGTTGTGACCATCAATGTCACCTAAATAATAACTCTGCCTTTTAAACCTCAGTATTTTTGCCAACTCTAGCCACAGAATGACAATTGTAATAAACAAATAACACTATTTAGCATTTATGAAACACACTGGAATATTTAGAGCCTTTTAGATGTATTTCCATCAATCTTTATAATAATATTATACTCAAAATTGTGGAAGATATTGAGAGACTAACTTACATCAAGTAAGTTTAAGGCAAGAGTTGAAATCTGGGCTTTCTGTTTACAGAACATACACTTGTGTGCATGTGTGAGAGAGAGAGAGGTGGGGGAAGAGAGACTACATGTACAGCTTCAGCTTAAAAAGCGTGAGCACAGAATTTTCAAAATATTAAACAATCAAGAACCATGTTGCAGAGATAGAATGATTTTACTGTACTGAAACCTTGTTAAAATAGTCTAAAATTTGGGAAGACATTCAAAAATTAATTGTCAAAATCCTCTTATCTGCTTTATTAAGGAAATGTAGTGGATTTTAATACTTAAATCTTTTAATCTTATATTTATGCTGTTGCACTTTTATTGCGATATTAGTTGTCTTTGGAATGGGCAGGATTTAAATTTGGTAAATAAAATAAATAAATAAATAAATAACTCTAGAAGAAACAACTGCTTTAACCCTACTTTTAGCTGGACATTTGGGGAAAGATTCAGATTTGCATAACGGTTTCTTGCTGATCATTTTCTTGAAAATTCCTGTTCTCATCAAATTAAAATCAGTTGCCCTCCATTTCTAAGTGCTTCCCAAGAGATCTAAAAGGTATCAACTTTAAAACTTTTCAAGATCATTTTTGCCTCTCAGTGCTCTCCTTAAATTTGATAAATGAAAACTTTTTGGATTATACCGCAGCAACCAATCCTCTCCAGTCTTGAATTAACATGAAGTGAAGAAGTGTGCGCACACTGATTAAGAGGGCCAGTCTCCACCTCTCATTGCTCCAACATTTCTAAGCGATGAGAGCAACAAGCTTTCTCTTTAAAGAGCTCCAGCCTTCAGATTATTAGGTTTGATATGGTGGCTCAGTGGTACCAAATCAATTGAATATTTATTACCTTTAGTGAGACTTTCCTTTTTTCAAGGGAATCACTCTTCTTGGGCTGTTTTTCTTCTCCCTTCACTTAGCACGCTAACCAGCAAATACGTAAGACTGACTCTAACTGCATTTCTTTGGAGCATTGTTGAGTTTTGTATGTTTCTTTATTTATTAATAATACCTGGCTTAAAAAGGGTAACTGTGAGAAGGACCTTGGAGTTCTGTTAGATGATCACTTAACCATGAACCAGCAATGTGCAGCAACAGCCAAAAAAGCTAATACAATCCTGGGTTGTATAAACAGAGGCATAGAATCAAGATCACACGAGGTATTATTACTGCTTTATAAAACCCTAGTAAGACCACACCTGTAATACTGCAGCCAATTTTGGTCACCGTATCACAAAAAAGATGTTGAGAGTTTGGAAAAAATTCGGAGAAGAGCAACTAAGATGATCAAAGGCCTGGAGACTAAAACATAAGAAGAACGGCTGCAGGACTTGGGTTTGGCTAGTCTAAAGAAAAGAAGAAATAGGGGAGACATGATAGCAGTATTCCAGTATTTGAGGGGCTGCCGCAAAGAGGTGGGAGTTACGTTATTCACCAAAGCACCAGAAGGCAGGACAAAAAACAATGGTTGGAAACTGATCAAAAAGAGAAGCAACCTGGAATTAATGAGAAACTTCCTGACAGTGAGGACAATTAACCAGCTTGCCCCCAGAAATCGTGGGCGCTCCATCACTACAGATTTTTAAAAAGAGGCTAGACAGTCACTTGTCTGAGATGGTATAGGTTCTCCAGCTTGAGCAGGGGGCTGGACTAGAAGATCTCCAGGGTCCCTTCCAGCTCTATTCTACTCTATTCTATTCTAATTCACATTTTAATACTGCTCATTTTACTTTAGAGAGTCTCGGCAGCATACAACAAAAACATCACAGAAGCATAAATAAAAAACAAAACAGAATTAAAAACAGAATTAAAAGATACAGTTACAGTATTAAAAGTTAAAAATTAAAAAGCTAAAAAAGGCAGAGAGAACACGTGCAGGACACCAACCATCCCAGGGTTGCCTGATACTCCTTGACCCACCCATGCCAATTGGCAGAACCAGGTCTGAGGGCCATCTCTGTTGTAAAGGGCAGTGACGGCTCTTTTCTAGGATCCCACTGGGCAAAATTCTTTTTGTGGGTAAAACACACCAAAGAATGTTGAAAATGCTTTCAAAGCCCCAAAGTCTTCTCCCCCTCCCCCCCAAATAAGCCATAAAATAGTGAAAAACGTCACTAAAAATCTGGATGAAAATAGTTTTGTAACTTTTGAATGGGGTTCTGTTCATTAATCAAAGGATTCACGTGACCTTGAAAACTCAGCCTTGCCCCCAGTCTGCAGTGTTCCAGAAATGGCAGCAAACACTCACAGTAAAAGTTGTGGAAATAAGGTTATTAAATGACATGAAAGCTGGCAGCAGGCAAAAGAATCAGACTATTGAAGACCTGTATTTATTTTAAAGGTAGAACATTCTGTTTGTATGGCTTTTTTTTATTTGCTGTTTTAAGATCACCGTGTTTCACTTGGTACATTCACAAAATCCAGCTGTGAATAATAGCAATCATTATATGGGTGTAAATGGTATATTGACTTCATTTTTCTGAGGCTCTAACACACCTTCCTTGTTGGCAGCAGAAACCAATGAATGAGACGTTTTATTAAAACTAGCGCTGGTGGTTATAATCAAAGGTCAATGGTTAGCTCTCACTTTTCAGTCTCAGATTTGTCGAGATGTTTGATCAGGGCACCGCAATGAAATTATTATGACAAAGACTTTGTACTAGGCGGTATCTGTCTGACAAAACTTGAAAGTCTTCACCGCAGTGATGCTGACAGCATGTGAATGCTGAAAGAATGTGCAAGAAATGTTATGTCTTACAGAAACCTTTACTAAGTATCATCTTCCTTTTGTGTTGCGTTTGAAATCATTTCAGTTGCTATTAAGGTACCAGTGAAAAGGTGTTCTATTGATTAAAGATGGCATTCTCCCCCCCCCCTTTGCATAGTACACTGTGTGCTTTAACAGAGTCTTCGTGCTACTCTCCTGTTCAGTCCCTCCCGCACACAGCAAGTTCATTAACAGATAGGCAGTGATTGAAGGTGGGCTGCTTGTCACATTGGAGTTGTCTTGATATAATGAGCTTCTCTTTAATGTTCAGAAATGTTGCTACTTTCTTAAAAGGGCCTGTTTGTGAATTTCATTAAAATTAGCTCTGCCTTCCAAGAACTTTTAAGTATCGTTCATTTTTTTACAATTAACACTTTTCTGATATATACATATATACACATAGGAAAAGTGTAAATGTATACATTTATAAAAGTGGATGACTTTCCCCCCTCACCCCCCCTCTTTCTTTGAAAGAGAAGAGCTGATGTTAATGGGATAGATTCTGTATTATAATTGATGCCCCGTGTGGAAAAGGCTGTAGAGTAAAAAAAAGTAGGTTACATTGCTGGCACTTTTTCTCTTGGACAAAGAGAAACTCTAGCCTCACAGGGGAGAAAGAACTCCTTTCCTTTGTTTTAACAAATCATATAAGGCCAGAGAAGAAAATGCATTGAGGATGAAAGCGGCAGTCAGGATGAGTATGAAGATACTTTGTACTTCATAATAATTCTGGTTTAAGAAGCTGCCTTATAATGTAACAGAAAGTGAAGCAGTTCCCACAGAAAAGATATTCTGCAGAGTTCAACCTAGTACAGTATTTTCATTTTTACGGATGTGTGTGATGGTGCTGGATTAAGAGCAGGGCAATCCAGGCCCTGATCTACTCTTAGCCATAGATGCTTATTGGGTGACATTGGCTTTTTTGGGGGAACCAGTCACTCTTTTTCAGCCCAGCTTATCTGGGAGGATAGGGAGAAAGTAGGAGGAAGGAGCACTATGGATGTTGCCTTATTAAGTACATAAATAAATCCCACCCCAGGGGCGTGATGGCTCAGCGGTTAAAGATACTGAACTGGTCAGCTGGAAAGCTGACAATTCAGGTTCAAGACTTGAGCGCCATGTAATAGGGTGAGCTCCTGTTACTTGCCCTAGCTCCTGCCCACCTAGTAGTTTGAGAGCATGCAAATGTGAGTAGGTAAATAGGTACCTCAGTCATGCTGGCCACATGGCTAAGAAACACAGATGACCACTGCCTTTAAGAGTGTGAGATGACTGTACAGGGGAAACCTTTACCTTCACCTAAATTCCACATCAGGGATTGTTCTTTCAAAAATAAAAAATCTTTTCCTCCTTCATTTAGTTTGCGTGCCTCCTTTTTAGAGCAAATGTAGATAGAGTACTGCTAAGTACAACGGCCATGTATCTTTATTGGATTTACTGTAGAAACCTTGGTCCAAGGAAAGCGATTCATGCTACCAAGTAGAATTACTGGAATGATGTGATGCTACTTTATGAAATATATTTTTTGTGAATTTATGAAATGTTGTAAGTTTGTGAAATTGAACAGTTAATATTATTAGCTTGCATAACTTTAGGAGGCTTGAGAAGCTTGCATACTCTTAGGGTTTATAGATTCGAATTATAGGGTTCTTTTCTTCTATACAAAGTGCTGAAACCAAAATATTCTTCCTGGTTTCAGATTCTTGTAGTCTTTATATAGTTCTGATGAAGCTACCATAATTACTGAAATATGTTTAGAAGCTCTGGAAATAATGTTTGTGTGTAGAACAAAGGTTGAATTACTTAGGAAGAACATAATTTAGTATCTTTCTTCCTTGAAATCTTTTAGTTAAACGGGGGTTTTATAGAACAAATTATGGCTATACATATTACATATTGTCATTTTCACATGATTTGCTAGATTTGAATGGCATCCATCCATGAATTAAGTAATATAACCCATGACACAAAGACTGAATAAACAATGCTTAAATTCTTCCCTAACTTATTAAGAACTTATTATAGTTTTCTTAAAAGTTTAAAACATTCCTTAATTAGTCTTCTAGTTTTCTTGGCATTTAGCCTCAACTGATCAGCAACTTAATTCATAATATAACAAAAGCTTAAACATTATGCACCAGTCAAATGGTTCCAGATAAAAGATCTAGATACTTCATTGCATAACACTTGAATGATTCTCCGTCAGTCCAGTTTGCACTACAGTCACATACATGCTACACATGTGCACATATAGCTATCCATATCCATATCCATGTACACATACTCATGCAGACTTAGGATATTTCTGATGACAGTTTTGCACAGGGTTTCATACATGTGATTTACTTTTTTAGATATAATTTTTTTAAAAAAATATGATTTGTTATATTCAGTTACATCACTTGCCCGACAACTATGCAACAAGTTTGGTACAAAACCATATCTCATTTACTCAACTATAAATTTCATGGTGTGATTGTGAGCTATTTTCTTATCCTTTATCTCAGTCATCTCAGTTTTACCCATATCTAGGAGAAGTCAACTTCTATTATTTATGAAAAGGACAGAAGATAAATGTAGTAAATAAACATGTTTCCTGCTTTCCATAGACTTTCAACCTTGTCAATGGCCATTTAAAGGTGTTTTTCGTATTATATACTGGTGCAGATTTCCTCAGTAGGAAGAGCCGTATTGCAATGTGAGTTTGAGAAATTATATTGCCAGGAATATCATGAATTGTGTGATTGCATGCTGAATTGCATCTCCTGAGTCCAGGGTTTCCTGTGCTTCTTAATAAGTACCCTGATATTTTCCAGGATTATTTCACAAGTATCTTCCAATGCAGCTCAAGTATACTGTCAGGAAAAATGAAAGGTTCCATTGAGCATGTATGAGCTCTCATGCATGTTTAAATTGGTTCTTAATGTTGCAGCTATTAGTTGCATAGAAGAAAGCTGTCTTACTTCTGCAATATAGAGCATCTTCAATCTAATAGCTGATCAACTGATTCCTGTTTTTTTTAAAATGCAAGTATCTACAAGGGTCTCTTAACATTTTGGGGTATGGCATGCATATTGGAAATTGAAGTGTTACGGGTAGTTTCACAAAATGAATATCAAGTTGTAAATGGTCAATCACACAATGCCAATTTCATGAAAATCAAATCCAAGAAATTAAAGACAAATAATTCACCAAATAATACGTAGACAGGGGAATCGTAGCTTTATGGGGAAAAAACATACTTGTAAACCTGTAATTTTCTCCTCTTTTAGAAATCCTTTTTATAGACAGGAAAACTGTTAAGTGTAGCTAGCAAGTTCTAATTCTAAAAGCGTAATTTCAAAATTGTCTAAGTGTTTATAGTAATCTATGATAGAATTGAATCTAAATGTGGATTTAACTTGCTTTTGAATAAATTGAAATAATATGCAGTATTCCTTTTCTCTCATGGGAAGGTGAATCCAAAAACATTTGTTGCAAAATTCCCCACTGGACTAGGGAATTTTCTGACAATTTCTAATACTGAGAAAGGTACTTCAGTGCTTAGTGGCTTCTCAATTCAATCATATTATTTTTTCTGTAGTGATGAGATTCAGGAGTATGGGAACAGTTATGGAGTCTCTGAAAAGTTCTTCTTCAGAAAGCAGTACTGAATACTGTTGAAATGGAGTACTGTTTACAGCCTTGGCAATGACCATTGGGATCCTACAATATATTTATCTTATTTAGGAGTTCAGTCATTCTATATTCTAAAGACTTTCAGAAGAATATTTAGGTTTGTAGCTTGAAAGTTCTTTGCAACGAGTTTGTTTTTAGTGTTTTTGCTAAAAATTATGTTTCAGCTTTTAAATCTTAGGCATCATACCATGCATTCAAGGTGATCTGTTTTCCAGGAGAAATAAATGAATTAGGGAATATGGATCTTTCAGAGGATTCACCAAGGTGTGGACTCCCCTTCTAATGACCTTCTATAGGGTTTTAGCTTACATTGCTCTCCAACTTGAACAGCTATTGAGGAAAGGCAGAATGTAAATGTGTTAAATGATTTGGGACAATTTGACTACCAAGTGTCACACAGGAAAAAAAATAATCATGTTCAGACTTCTTACATTCACATTAGTTTAGGCAATTATGATTAAAGTGAGTAGCCTCTACTAAATGAAAAAAGAGGAATGAAAGATGAGTCACCAGCTGTGGTTGCTCTTCACATATAATTGATAATATTGGGTCTTTTCCCACTGCTAAACTAAAGTAGTATCTGCCCATCTTTGATTAGGCAGCCAACACTGGTGGCTTAAAATTGGCTGCCTTCATTCCAATGTCTCTTCTGACTCTATTGTGTCTTTTCTGAGACATTGAAGAATAGTGTTGTCTTGGTTTATGAGCTTGCTAGCCATTTTAGGCAAGATCATTGGTTTGTCTTCTGGCACACTTGCTATGCTCTTTTAGTGCACTTCCAACCATCAGTGAGAGCATCCATTGCAACAGGAGTACTAAGAACCTGACTTCATGATGCCTGGTTTAATCTGTCCCTCCAACCATGCCCTGTTTGGGTACATTATTAGCTAATTTAGCACTGGCAGCTTGGATATGAAAAATGGTGAGTGCCAGAGAAATACAATTAATACAAGTTTATTAATGAAATTCCAATAAATGCAGCATTGGAGAGATTCCTCTCAGACCACCATGGTGAGCCAAAAGAATGGTAAGGAGAAAATGCTACTGCATCTTCTCACAAAGTGGTTGCCTTAATGCAGGGGTCTTTCAGACTTGGCCCTTTTATGACTTGTGGACTTCAACTCCCAGAATTCCTCAGCCAGCGTGCTGAGGAGTTGAAGTCCACAAGTCATAAAAGGGCCAAGTTTGAAGACCCTTGCCTTAACGAGATAGGACTTATGACCCCTATACCTCTCTCCATCACTTGGAATGCTCACCTTGGTCTGGGGAAGAGTAACCTGAAGGAAATTAAACGCCCTATTTACTTAAACGACACAATGAAAGAAAAGGAGAAAGAACCCGTAGGCATTGATATGGAATCCATATAGAAAGGTACATACGTAGTAGTGCAAGCTGCTTGGTGGTGAGGCAGAAGCCCTGCAGGAGATGAAAGCAGATAACTATTAGCTAAAGTCAGAGTAGGGTGGGGGAAGGGCTTGTTAGTTTGTGGCTTGCCCTTGGCAAGCAAGTAGTAGAAATCAGCTTAGGAAGAGCAGCTTGTTTAAGCACCCTGCCTCCCTGGTGTTAATTGAAAAAGCAGGTCAATCATAGGACAGAGTATTTATTTATCTATTATATTTATTTGGGAAGAAAATAGCCTCAAAGAGGAGGAAAGGAGAGTATGCCACAGTTGCGGAGCCTGATAACTAACTAGCTGCTGAACAGCACTTTCCTGCTTTAGAGGGGAAAATGATGAAACTGGCAAATAGCAGCAAAAGCCTAGTTCTATATCTCTCTCAGAAAGATACATTTCAAAGCACTGTTAAAGTCTATTTGCACAATATGTCCCCTCTTCTTTTTCAGATAAATAGCGGAGGCCTGCTTTTCTCTCTTCTGCCTTTTTTGGAAGCCTGGAGTTAACTTGGTGTCAAAAACCAATGAGGTAGAGGATGACAAATATGAAAGAAACATAGGAAACAAATAGGTAATAAAGAAGGACAAACTCTCAAACACGGGTTTGAGCGTACTTGTCAAATACTGATCACCAGGCTTTGCCAATACATGGTGAATGATAACAGATTTTACACCCCTTGAGGCTGTCATGAGGTGGTGCTGGGTTAAGGAAGAAAATACTAGTTTTATGTTGATACATCGAATGACAATTTAAAAAATGCTTCACTGGAGTGCTGGAGATGAGGGAATAACAATCTTGCAAAGCCAAAGAGAAGAATTAATGTTGAGAGTATTCCTTGTGCTATTATTAAGTAGAAGCAGAGATAGCCTATCTAGGGAAAAGAATTTTCTCTGTTCCTAGGAGTTACCTGTAGAATTTAGAACTTGATCTTCTTGAGTTCTAAATCTTAAAAGCTTTCTATAGGTAGAAAAGGTTTCCTGCTGCAATCAATTGGCTATGGGGTTATGTTCTTCATATATACATATTATATACTTTAATAACCTTTTTGCTATGGGGAATAAGGAAGAGACAATACATGCATCTATTCTCAAAATATGAACATTTTTAAAAAACTGATAACTCTATTTGGAATTGTTATACTGAATTGTCATTTTTTCTGATCTGTATTTATTAATTTCTCTCAAGACTTTTTAAAGCTTTGAAGACAAAGGAAGCTATTAAACTGATTGTAACAAAAATTCTTAGCTGTCAAAAATAACTCTAACAAATTAGCCTGTATTTAAACGCTAAAAGTCTGTTTTCATGCTTTGATACAGTCAATAACTTGTAATAAACTAAGTACATCAAAAAGTAACTATGAACTGATGAGGAGATTCAGCTATTTATATTGATGGTTTTTTTTGATACTTGAAAGAGAGGCAAGTTCTAGAAGAGATTTATAAATGTGGCTTTGAACAAACTTGGAGCCTCTGGCTCTGCACCTGGAAAGAATTTTATAAAATTTCCAGCATTCCTACCAGAAAATATCACATAAATGAGAGAATAGAAGACACCTAATTTAATTATAAGTAGTCTTTATTTTGGACAAAATGTAGTGCTTATGAAGGAAGAAGGGTATTTTGGCAACATGTCCCGCATGCAGAATATTGTTCCCAAGAAAATGATATACCGGTAATCCTTTAATTGCTACAATGTTATGGAATGGATTTGTGATATACGAAAATGTGCATTATTCTTTTTAGGATCAAAGCTATGACAGTGCTTACCCTTGTGCAGGGTAGGCAACCTTGGCTCTTTTATGACTCGTGGACTTCAACTCCCAGAATTCCTGAGCCAGCATGGCTCAGCTTGGAAACCTCTCCCTTTCCCCTCAGCATGGCTGGCTCAGGAATTCTGGGAGTTGAAGTCCACGAGTCATAAAAGAGCAGAGGTTGCCTACCCCTGCCCTTGTGCTTAACATGTGAACAATCCATCTAATGTTAAAAGTATATGTGGCTGAAACTAAAGTTACTATTTGTTCTTGGTGACTTTGCCTGCTTTTCTTAAGGCAACATTTTTGTAGTACTGATAGCTACCCTGATATCTTTTTGCAAGGATGTGGAATCTAGACCTACCAGTGACCTCCTTTGCTTATCCCCTTTCTTGTATAGAGGGAGAGTAGTAGAATTAATCCACTTTTGGGGAGTGATAAAAGAATTATCCATGGCAGTGAACTAGGGGGCTAGCACAGTGGCCCACCAAAGTGGATTTACTTTTGGTAATTTGTGACAATCATATCTTTGCTTGGGGTTTTAACATTTTTCATCTTCAACAGCCATTGATTGTCAACTTATCGGGCTAGAAATGTGTTACATCAAATTACTACAATGCAGGTTAGAGGCAATAATAATGGGATCTAACTCTTTCCACCCCCATCCTCAGAGGCATTATATATAAATGACATCATTGTCATTGTCAATCTAAATGTTACCCTCCAATTGAACCTAGCATGTCGTGGTTTCTTGCTTCTGGAAATATTGTCACTCAACCTAGAGAAAGCTGTAATAAAACTTAACCAGAGGATTTGGGATGTAGATCTATAAAGTAACGGCCAAATCAGCCACCTGGTTTGCAATTATGGTGCAATTGCAGGTTATGAATGGATGATTACTTTCCCTCTCCATAACATAATATTCTTTATGTTAGGAATTTTTTTAACCATGGCTCAAATTGGTGTACTACCTATTATGGTGAGTATAGACAATTTAATTAGTTAATGAAATGCACATGCTGCTCATATCTCTGATAAGGCAGGGGTCCCCAACCCTCAGTCTGTAGACCGGCACCGGGCCATGGCATGCCAGAAACCGAACTGCAGAAATAAGCAAAACCCCATCAAGCAGGCAGAACACAAATCCATGCCCCCTCCAGTCTGTGGAAAACATTTCCACAGAACTGGTACTGGGTGCCCAAAAGGTTGGGGGCTACTTCTGTCGTAGCAGGATTCCATACAGACCATATCCTGTATATCAGAGCTCCTCAACCTTTCTGGCTTTGTGGACTGGTGGGGAGGGGAAGAGGGGATGGTTTTGTGTGAGCAGCCGGTAAGTGTGTGCGCAGCTCCATTTGCATGAGTGGTGAGTCTGCTGCTCATGCAAAGGGGGATGCACACGGTCGCCAGGTGCTTCTATGACCTGGTTCCAAACTGCTCATGGCCCAGTACTATAAAATATTCTTACTTGATTTTCTACTATCTGAATTAAACTCTGATGAGCCATATTTATAACAAGGCCCAGAGGCATTTGGCAGGGAGCTTTGGTGCTGACCTCACATGGACACTGCCCTGTTTGCTATTTGTGACCCAGGAGCTCTGTGAACTTTGGGATGAGCTGATTCTGCATTTCTTCTCTTACGTGCACTTGGAATTTTTTAGTAGATTTCACAGTAACTTTATTAGAGAAGGCAATCTTAATCTTTCTGGTTAGTTTCACATTTTTTGTTAAAATAAGATGCCCGGCCTGATTTTTACTCTGTGAGTCATGTGTTACACTGAATTCTTGCCTCTCTTCTTCTTCCAGCACATTATTATTTTCTTCCCCAAGCACACATATGCAGCCCTACGCCATACTGTACATCCATGGTTCTAGCTATTGGGAACAGTGCCTGGCTGAAAAGCTATGGTGTCATTCTATCGTCATACCTTTCCATGGAAATTTATATGCAAAAGACTTATGCCTTCATGACCAGCTTGAACTTTTTGGTGAATGGTCAGAAGTGCTCAGAGTACAGAAGTCATAGAGGAAAGAGAGTCATTTATTTTTCTCCCATCTGTGTTGAGTATTGGTGAGGGACTTTTATTATTAGGGGAGCTAGGCAGGGCTAATTGTTGATTTTCATATTTCTCTTTTGGTCAGGTAGAAGGTGTTCAGGGATGGCCTGTCTTCACTGCTCTGAGGTTGGCAGGAGTGAAGATGATCACATGGTTGAGTCCAAATGGTTTGAAGGGATTGTGAAATCAAAGCAGTGTGATCTGGAAGTGACCTTAGCTGTCTGTGTAAATTAACTGCTGCTATAGTCAACTTATACGTCACAACTAAGTAAGGAAGCTGGCAAACTCTCTTGCTCAGGAAAACAGCTTTCTCATGTTTAGGAAAAGTAAAAGTTGGTATTTGGCAACCTTTCCAAACCTGTTTCTCCAGCTTGTTGGATTCCTGCCTTCCTGTAGCATGAGGGGAGCTGTGCTTCAACATATCTGAAGGTAATCTTGAGGAAGTATGATGTAGCTTATGATATAGAAATATGGGAAGTATAAATAGCTCCTTGTTTTGGTTAATGCTTCCTTGCCTTGCTAATAAACACCAAATACATCTCTTCGACATGTTGGCTTTCTAATATAAATTTCAGTATAACACAAGTATATTTTAGATAAATTTTAAATGACATCTGTAAAATGAGAATTTCTCTCCTTCTGTCTCTTTTTGTGAAAAACATGTAAGGTCAAAATGATAAGCTTGCATCAGCCCCAATGGGCATAGTATATAGCTTGGGCCTATCAGCCTGTGAAAGAGCTTGTTCCTCAGAATTATATGCAAGAATGAATTTCTGGGCTATTTTACACCACAACTAAATTATATTTCTACTTTAGCTTAGTCCTGGGATTTGGACATGGCCCTTAATTGTTTCTAGGTCATCATAATTTCATATTACTCTAATGACAAGAACTGCTAAATAGCTCTGTCACCTTATTGACCATCTAAAGTGCTTAAGATTGTGAAGTGGACCAATATATTTGGATTCGTCTAGACCAACGTTTTAAATTGCACTTCAAAAGGACTATTGAGAAGTTGAGCCTTGATTTATAACATTTATTTTCTAAAGTAGCAACCGCAGAAATAATCATAGCACTGAAGCCAGCAGTAGTATTTTGAAAAACTAGGGGCTAATGTTTAAGGTTATATATGGCCTATGTATGGAGAGATATGTTCCTGCAGTGATATATTTTTATTGCTAGCTTCTGTTTTTATTAAGGGTAATGAAAACCTTGTGTCTGGGCCTGTGAACAAAAGTAATGTGACCTTCCTCATAACCCACCTGTTGTGCTTTCACAATTGATAATAGTAACCTCATGTTAGGGTGATCTTACGAGACTAACACTGAACACAGCAGAAAATAAGATTTGCCTTTATTTTGTTTAAAAATCTGGAACTGTATTTGCTTTCTACTTGGAATGAAAGGAATGGAAAGGAACATATCAAAGAAAAGAACTGTAAACGAAAGCAAATATTAATCTAACAGTTTAGTTTCCCCTATTTAGGTAAACCCTTCTTTCTGTAGCTTTTCCTTATGGTGGAGAAGATTGTAGATTCTTAATGGGCAGTTCAAAGCTGCCTTGTTGGTGTTTCCATATTCAGTTCTTTTAGATATCTCTGTGTTGCTCCCTGCATGGCTTCACCAATAAAGCAAAATGTTAAAAAGGGAAGAGAGTAAGCACTTCTGAAAAACAGAAATGTCAGTTTTATTAAATAGAACATAAAAGTGTACCAGGGGTACCATCAAGGTAGGGCCTCAGCCTCAGGTTTCATGTCATTTTTTTAATTTTTAAATACATATATATACAGTGCATTTTTTTGTAAAAGAAAAAGGTGCCGGAACTTACACATGTCATACAACCTGCCATGCCTACCCTACAAGGTTCCATCCAAAAAAGGTGCGGGAACTCCGTTCTGAGTGTTCTATGAGAAAGGGTCTTGGAGTCTGGAGTGAATATTTTACAAGCTGCTGCTAAAGCCATTAGGTCAGGACAAGATTCTCTTAAGCTGCTTGGTAATAATTGAGCTGGCATGGAGATAGGAGAGGAGAAGGTACAGAGCAGATATGTCCTAAGTGACAGAAAACTATCTTCCTTTGTAGATCGGGATTGGGTCAGAGATATTTACAGGATTTGTACCAAATGTCAAGTTAAAAAAGAAAATATATGATCTGACGTTCTTTTATGGACGACCAAAGGCAAGAATATCCAATATGTTCTTTTTCAATAAGGAACAGAAACATGAGTACGAGGATCGTGTGAAATGGACTCATCTAGACTTCTTTTAAGTGATATTTTAATCTTATCTTAATTATATTATACTAAATTATACAGTTAGTCCTCAACTTAAAACAGTTTGTTTAGTGATGATTCAAAGTTACGCCACTGAAAAAAGTGACTTATGACACCTGGCAACTGACTCATATTTATGGTGGTTGCAGTGTCCCAGGGTCACGTGATCACCTTTTGTGACCTTCCGACAAGCTCTTAACAATGGTGTTTCCAACTTAACAACAGCAGTGAGTCACTCAGCAATGGTAGCAAGAAAGATCATAAAGAGTGGGGCAAAACTCACTTTACAACTACCTCACTTAGCAATATAAATTTTGGGCTCAGTTGTGGTGTAAGTTGAGGATACCTGTATTCCAACCTGATACCATTAAATTGTAATAAATATAAAAAAGGTAAAGGTAAAGGTTCCCCCGCACATGCGTGCTAGTCGTTTCCGACTCTAGGGGCCGGTGCTCATCTCCGTTTCAAAGCCGAAGAGCCAGCGCTTGTCCGAGGACGTCTCCGTGGTCATGTGGCCGGCATGACTAGACGCCAAAGGCGCACGGAACGCTGTTACCTTCCCACCGTAGTGGTCCCTATTTTTCTACTTGCATTTTTACGTGCTTTCGAACTGCTAGGTTGGCAGAAGCTGGGACGAGTAACAGGCGCTCACTCTGCTACGCGGCACTCGGGATTCGACCCGCCAAACTGCCGACCTTCCGATCGACAAGTTCAGCGTCCTAACCCACTGAGCCACCGCGTCCCTATAATAAATATAATTAATATTAATTTATTAATCCAATTTATATTGTTAATGCCTAATATTTTTCTGTGCTTCTGTTGTTGCCTGGAGAATTCTGAGAATTGTGCTTTCAACACTTCCGGATCACACCAAGTTGATGGAGGCTGGCATAGAGAATATCTCTCCCTATGACAGATGTATACACATATGTACGCTCTCTGTCTCTAACCTATTGAAACTAATAGGGGAAGAAAGTCACAGTCAACAATTCTTAATCTTTTCCGTAGATCTAAGATCTAGTTAAGACATGGTTGCTTCATATAGACATAGCTTAAATATATAATTATCTTCATAGAATAAGATATTTAAAGCTGCTTTATTTGGTCATCAGACCATGAAGACTTTTCTGTTTGGAAGCCTTATCCATGTAATAGTTTGTGAAGCAAAAAAAGTAGGCAATGATCCATAAAATAAGAGGGATTTTTACAATGCTTTTCAGCGAGAGTTATGGCTCAGGAGTTGAACAATCCTTTTCGGAATCAGCTTGTATGAAAATATGTATTTGCCCTGATTGTAGTATAGCATAATCAGTTACATATTACACTGTATTCCTCAGTTGTAAGGATTTTTTTGTTGTTATTGCTCATGTACAAAAATGGTGAAACCATAATGGTAAGCATCATATAGATATGTCGTCCAGTGACTCTTCCTGTTCCAAAGAATTGGGCTGCTCATTTAATTCAGAACAACTTGTTTTGAAAATATATACAAGCATTCAGATAATAAGAGAAGAAAAGCAGTTACCTTACAGATTGGGCCTAATTCCAACTTTCATTTCTGAGAAAACAAGTACAGTAGTACTGTATATATCAGAATGCTTCAGCTTGAAAAGTTTATTTCTATTTTTATGGACATGAGAATGTACAAATATCTGGCAAACCATGATTACTTGTGCAGTTAAATTTTTAACTAGCCATGATATTGAACTTGGGAAGTTCTGGATTCTGATATTAAAATTCAGAAAAGTATACATTGTAATTAAAGTAGGATGTTTAAAAATAAGCCAAAATCAGAAACAACAATCTGATCTTAATCTGTGCATTTGAATTTTCCTTTCCTTTTAAAAAAATGTTACACACATGCACACACACACACAAACCTTGAATTAAGAAATGGTGGATCATTTTTAAAATAATGATAAAACTTTGGAGTGAGAAAAATTCAAAATAAAATTGTCCAGAACAGATATTGGTATCATCTCTCAATATTTAAAATAATATTTAAATATTTAAAATGGTTGAATATTTAAAAAGTTTGCTTAAAAATGAAGTTGTTAAAAGTTATGGACAACTTTAGTTTTTGAGAGTCATAATTTTGCTATTAATGAAAATGACAGATGCAGGTGATGACCAAACAATGAAAAGAATAATTTATTCATACATAATATAGGGTTTGAATGTAAAAAATATTTTGGATATGTTGCAGCGCTCCTGGAAATGGCTCATATGTGAGAGGAACATATTAGGTGTAGTATATTATTAGTAATTGTTTGGGGAGTGCTTCCCTGTAACTTCTCTAAGAGTTGAATACTGTTGAATATTCTGAGTTGAATACTCAGATGAACAGTATTCCTCATTGTATGGCTCTTGCTATGGGTGATTCTCTGTATGTGACCTTGATTCTGCATCTTCTGTCAATAGCCAGAATTTGATGTCAAAAATTTCATACCGCAACTTTTCAAAGCAGGAGGCTTCTCTCACATGGTATTTGTGACTGAAAGAAACACATTAAGTTATAGAAATAGAATATTTTCTTATGTAGGAGACCTAAACGTTATCTCAAGGGTTCTTCAGGATAAGAAAGTTTTTTAAAACTGTTTTAGAGTAAAGGATATCGTTTATAGGCATTTATTTGTGTGTGTAGCTTTGAGTTAGTTTTGACTCCTGGTTACCACCTGGACAAGTCTGCATTTTTGTAGGCAACATTTTCAGAAGCAGTTAAGCATTGCTTTGTTCCTAGGGCTGAGAAAGCATAGATTAGTTTCTAAGGTAACCCACTAACGTCCGTCCATGCTTAAAGTGGATTTAGAAGTCACAGTATATTTAACTACTATACTGTACTAAACTGCCTCTCCAAACAGTCACTTTCTAAAAGGTAAATGGTGACCACCCCTCCTTTCTAGCTCCGCAGCGGTTCCTTTCCTTTCCTTTCCTTTCCTTTCCTTTCCTTTCCTTTCCTTTCCTTTCCTTTCCTTTCCTTTCCTTTCCTTTCCTTTCCTTTCCTCCTTTCCTTTCCTTTCCTTTCCTTTCCTTTCCTTTCCTTTCCTTTCCTTTCCTTTCCTTTCCTTTCCTTTCCTTTCCTTTCCTTTCCTTTCCTTTCCTTTCCTTTCCTTTCCTTCCCTTCCCTTCCCTTCCCTTCCCTTCCCTTCCCTTCCCTTCCCTTCCCTTCCCTTCCTTTCCCTTCCTGCTATATTTTGGGGCAACTGAAATGCAAGAGGGGTGTGTGTGTGTGTGTGTGTGTGTGTGTGTGAGAGAGAGAGAGAGAGAGAGAGAGAGAGACAGAGAGAGAGAGACAGAGACAGAGACAGAGACAGAGACAGAGACAGAGACAGAGAGACAGAGAGACAGAGAGACATGTAAAGTATACAGGAAATTGGCCTTCATGGCTGATTTTATAATCTCTGCCCTTCAAAAAGCCAGGTTTTGATTTTCAAGTCAAAAGAAGCTACAGCTGTCCTTAGACATGAACAACAAAACAGTTTATAACTGAAACAGCTTGTTGCAACCTGTTCAATTGATTCTATCTTAGTCTAATTTACCATTTGATTGACTTAAAGTTCTGGATTATAGGAAAATATTCACACTTTTTTTAGTTAACAATATGATAATTGCCTATATATATATATAACACTGTACATGGCACATACAATTATGTCTATGTTATTTTTTACTTTAGTCTTTAATATTTTTTACTAATGATATTGATTTCAACTTGATATTTATTTCTACCGTGTTTAATCCAGTGGGCATTTAATTTTTAAATAACAGTATGAATTCTGTGAATTTTATTGCTGTAAACTAATTTACATTAACAAATGGTATTAATAATTTATAAGGGCTGTAAAATCACATAAGCTGTTACATGAAAGGAAAAAATTGGAATTTCCTAAGAGAAAATTCAACCTTCTAATATGCTTCTGTATCCTTCAATATTTTGAAAATGAAAATAGAAATATATTCAACAGCATTATTTCTAGATGTTTTGCTCATTTCTCTTTCTTCCCTCATGTCTTCCTTTCTAACTATTCTCTGCGCCTTACTGTATAATATCATGTAGTTATCTACTCTGTAACATATATTGACTTACCATATTCAGTTACAATTCAGAAGTACATAAACATCTGCAGTATTTCAAGCTAGCATATGAAATTCTGTTTCTCATGCAGAGCTTGATTTTAGACAACACCCATCTGTTCTACCCAGTGTCCAAGAATGATGAGAATTATAATCCAGTGATATTTATAAACCACAGATTATCCCTATGTACTAGAGACTGGAGAGGGAGCCAAACCTGGAACATTAGAATTTTAATAAAATATACTGGAAAGGGACAGAAATGTATGAGAGATGAGGGACAGGAAGTAGGAAGTAGACTAATGAATACGACACTGGATATAATACTTTTTAAATGAAATAATAATAATAATAATAATAATAATAATAATAATAATAATAATAATAATAATAATAATAATAATAATAATATGATGATGATGATGATGATGATGATGATGATGATGATGATGATGTCTGTGCTAGATGTTGGAGTTCCTGGATATCTGGTGAAAAATGGGTTACAGGACTCAGTACTGTTGGCTGAGCAACCAGGGCCAGCAGCTGCAGAACTACTGGAAGAAAAGGTGTTTACCTGTCACAAATATACAGTGATTGAAAACAAAGAAATAATGATCTGTTATTACAGATCCAGTCCAACAAGAAGAGGATATCTAAAATGAATGCACCAGTTCTGGAAAGAACAACACCCAGAATCAGAAATAACAGAACAGAGACTAGCAGATCAACACCGATTTATAATACGAAATAAAGTATTCACAGAAACAGAATTGGATGAACTGCGAAGGTTTACCCAGGGCAAAGAAATCAAAGCCTTGCATTACATTCAGAATATAGAGGCAAACCAGGGGGAGTTGTCAGTAAAGGAATCCAGCAGAGATATACAACTTTTCTCATTTGGAAACCAGGCACCTCTTCCTCAGGAAGAACAAAACCCTCTAACTAAAGAAATAAAAGAATTGAAACAAAGAATAATTGAGCATCTAGAATAGCACAAAAACAACAGAATAAGGCTGTCTGCATTGAAGCTTGTTCCAAAGAAACAGCTAGCACAAGCATTAAAAGATGCAAATACTGCAATATCAAGTATAAGCACCAATTCACTGCAAGAAACAAACCAACTAATATACAGCACAGCTACAGTTATAACTGAATACCTGGGATGCAAAATCAACAAGAAGAAAAACAAACAGTGCACCACAAAAATGGAAGGTTAGACTAGAAAATAAGATCAGCAAGTTAAGATCAGATGCAAGCAAGCTAGAACAGATGAAAGAAAAGAAGCTGAAGAACAAGAAGACCAAAGAATACCTAATCAAGAAATACCACTTAGAAACAAGGAAGATCAAGGAAGCACTGGAAATAATAAAGCAGCAAATAACAGCTATAGCCAGGAAAATCAGTATATATGAAGCTTGAATTGCAAATTATAGGCAGAACCTCCAATTTTTTTTTAAAATTTTTTTTTTGCTTTATTGATTTTTAAAAACAAGTCACATAATAATTGGTTAACAGTGTGTTTGCTAGGTTTACATTTATAAAAAGAAATAATTAAAAATTGGTTTCTATAATTCATAATCCACATATTCAAACAAATGTTTCTGTTTTCAATATTCTCTCTGATAGGTCCCATCATCTATATTCTTAGTTTTCACTTTAATATTTTCCCTTTGACCTATATATTTCTTAATAAGTTTTGCTAAATCTGAAAGTTGTTCCATATATTTGTTTTTTTCCAACCAATTATACAATCCAATCAGAAATGTTTCTACCAATCCATCAATGGAAAAACTGCAATGAATCATTCAGTACCTGACAAGGAAGAAACAGTGCAGTTCTGGAAGCAGATATGGGATAACCCAAAGAAATACAACAAGGATGCGGCTTGGTTAAAAAAGATGGATGCAAATAAAACAGAAGGTGAAATGAAAAAACTAGTAATAACAACAAAAATGGTAGAAAAAAGAGCAAGGAAGATCAAAAATTGGTCAGCACCATGTGAAGATGAACTGCATGGGTTTTGTTTGAAACATCTGTTATATACCCACTCGTTGCCAAGCAGTTCAACAATATACTACAAGGAGGAGAAATTGAAAAGTGGCTAACAACTGGGAAAACCTACCTAATAATGAAAAATCCAGCAAAAGGGGCAACACCAGGCAACTATCGGCCAATTACCTGCTTACCAACAACTTTCAAATTGCTAACTGGTATAGCTGATGCAGTACTACAGCATCTAGTTGAAAACAATCTCTTTTCACCCGAGCAGAAAGGAAACTGCCCCAATAGCAGAGGAACAGATTAACTCCCAATAGACAAAATGATCTTGGAAAACTGCAAGAAAAGGAAGACCAACCTGAATGTGGCATGGATTGACTACAAAAAGGCATTTGACTCTCTGCCACATGACTGGATAATCAAGTGCCTAGAAATAACAGGAGTCAGTAGAAACATCAGAAAAAATGTGCAAAGATCAATGGCACAGTGGAAGACACAGTTGCAGGTCAATGGTGAGAGACTGGGATAGGTTAATATCGAGAGGAATATTTCAAGGAGATTCATTATCACCACTACTATTTGTTATTGCACTGTTTCCTCTGTCAACAATACTGTACAACTCAGGACATGACTACCAAACATCAAAAACATCTGCCAGACTATCCCACCTCCTTTACATGGATGATCTGAAGCTGTATGGAAAAACATCATCTGAAATAGAATTGCTGCTGAACACTGTCCGTATATATAGCCAAGAAATTGCAATGGAGTTTGGCTTGGACAAATGTGCCACACTTACTATCAAACAAGGAAAAATAGTGAAAACTGAAGGAATAAAGATGCCCCACGAAAATAACATTAAGAGTCTGGATGAGGAAGATTACTACAAATACTTGGGTATCCTTCAAGCTGACAACATCAAATACACTGAAGTCAAGAAAAACATTAGAGGTGAATACATCAAGAGAGTGAAGAAGATCTTAAAGTCCAAACTCAATGGAGGAAATAACATGAAGGCAATCAACACCTGGGCAATTCCACTTATTAGATACACAGCTGGAATAGTGGACTGGACTCAAGCAGAACTAAAAGCAATGGATAGGAAGACCAGAAAAATAATGACAATGAATCATGCCCTTCATCCATGCAGTGATATTGACAGACTCTACCTATCAAGGCAAATAGGTGGGCGTGGAATGTTGCAACTACATCAGATGGCTGAAGAAGAAAAAATGGCTTTGGAAGAATATCTGAAGGACAATGATGAAGATGCACTGAAATTAGTATATCAGGAAGGCTTACATACTACTGGAGAGACCAAACTGGCCTACAAGAGAAACCAAATGAAGAACAGAACAGAGGCATGGAAAGACAAAGCACTACATGGCCAGTACATTAAAAAAATAGCTGGGAAATCAGATAATAACAATACCTGGCAATGGCTAAGAGCAGGAAAATTGAAGAAAGAGACTGAGGGACTAATTCTGGTTGCACAAGACCATGCCTTAAGGACAAATGCATACCAAGTCAAAATTGAGAAGACAGCAACAGACAGTAAGTGCTGCTGATGCAAAGAAACTAAAGAAACAGTGGACCACCTGGTAAGCTGCTGCAAGAAGATCGCACAGACTGACTACAAGCAGCGGCATGACAAAGTAGCAATGATTGTGCATTGGAAGATCTGCATGAAATATCATTTGCCTGTAAGCAAGAACTGGTGAGATCATAAAATAGAGAAAGTCATAGAAAATGATAAAATTAAACTGCTTTGGGACTTCAGAATTCAAACAGACAAGCACCTGCAGCATAACACCCCGGACTTAACAATTGTCGATAAGAAAGACAAGAAAGTCTGGATAGTGGATGTGGCAGAATAGATGAGAAAGAACTGGAGAAGATAACAAAATACAAAGACGAATGAATGAATCGAATAAACCTTTATTGTCAAAGTACAACCATGTATACATTGAGATTGACCTACAAATAGAAATAGAAAGACTGTGGCAAAAGCAAGCAAGGGTAGTACCAATAGTAATAGGCACCTTGGGTGTAATCCCAAAACAACTGGAGCACCACTTGAACACCATTCGCATTGGCAAATTTGCCATTAGTCAATTACAAAAGGCGGCCTTACTAGGAACTGCTTCCATCGTGCGACGATATCTGTAATACCATCAAACATCCATATCTGCCTATCCCAGGTCCTTGGTAAGGACTCAATAGGTAGACAAAAATGCCAAATCCAGTCTGAATAATAATAGTAATAATAATAATAATAATAATAATAATAATAATAATAATAATAATAATAATAATAATAATAATAATAATAATTGCAAGGGACCTTGGAGGTCTTCTAGTGCAACCCTCTGTTTAGGCAGGAAACCCTATACCATTTCAGACAAATGGTTGTCCAGTATCTTCTTAAAAACGTCCAGTGTTGGAGTATTCACAACTTCTGGAGACAGGTTGTTCCAATTATTAATTGTTCTAGCTGTCAGGAATTTTCTCCTTAGTTTGGTTGCTTCTCTCTTTGATTAGTTTCCATCCATTGCTTCTTGTCCTGCTTTCAGGCGCTTTGGAGAATAGCTTTGTGGCAACCCCTGAGATATTGTAATACTGCTATCATGTCACCCCTTCTCTTCATTAAACTAGACATACCCAATTCCAGAAACTGTTCTTTATACGTTTTAGTCTCCAGTCCCCTAATCATCTTTGTTGCTCTTCTCTGTACTCTTTCTTGGGTCTCAACATCTTTTTTACATACTGGATGCGTACTTTTACATACTGGATGCAGTATTCCAAGTGGAATAAAAAAAAGGTTAAGTAGACTGTCAGCTTAATCTTCTTTCCAGGATAACTTTTCCCCCCTCCATAAAAATGCAACTGCATGGCTATAAGCCATTTTTAAAAATCAATATACAGTAACTTATAGTTACCCCAATACCTCTTTTGCATTTTTTTCAGATTGCACTTTCCAAATTTCTTAGTCTTTTCCAAAGACTGTTTTCAATCCTTGGGTAGTTCTATAAAACACTTCTGCACAACAGTCTTATGTGGCTTTCTAAATTAATTTTCATTCACTATGGTTTGAATATATATTTTAATATTATTTATATGCATACAAATTATGACAATGCTGGATAAGCAATGTGTTAAACTTATTATTTAAGATAATAAGAACAACATTCAGACCTGTTCAGAAAATCCTCTTTGCAGCATATGATACTTGAAGGTGCTTTTGAAGATGGTTGAATAGTGCATTGGATATTTTATTGACAGAATTCTGAATGGGTCAGTTTATTTCAGCATGAACTGCCTTGTTGATTCATAGTCTAAGCTGAAATGCATGTGCTTGTTTATAACTTGGTGACTGATAAAAGCACTTATTCCTGAGTTAAGTCAGCAAGATACTAACATGCTGTGTTCATTTTTTTTCCAGCCTGCTTTCTGCATCTAAGTTGAGATTGATACCAGCCCTCTCTGCTTATACCTCACCAGTTATGAAATTTTCTCCTGCAATTAACTTTTTAATGATTGTCATGAATCTTGGTTCTCTGGCATTTTTTACCTGTTACTTCCCATCATCAACGGAGTACATTTAGAGCAAAAGCCCGTTTGAATTTACTGCTCAAACTAAAGAACTATAGTTATCCAGGGTCCCTAGCCCCATTAATTAAGGTCTATAAGGCTAAGGTTACCACTATGCTCTTGTATGGAGCAGAAATTTGGGGTCTTTCTTAACCACAGTCCTACAACAAACACAGTCCCAGCATTTGAGATGTGTTTTGGGTATAGATCCAAGAACATCTGCTGTAGCATTTAGATCTGAATTGGGAATCCATACAATTCATGCATTATCCAAAATTAGAGCATATACCGGTAACTACTGGTGCAAAGTTAATGAAATGGAGACTGATAGACTCCCCAAGTTATGTCTACTAGAGCAAATAAAACTACAATCACAAATCTCCTGGATCACCAAAATAAAAAATTTGGTAAGAAGCTATGGCCTTCCTGTCTCTTGTGTAACAGGAGAACAACCCAAAAAAAAAAGAGTTGCCCAAAGAATTAAGAATATAGAAGCACAAACTGATATAGCTATCCTTGGTAAGGTGGGTAACTTGAAATGGCTGAGTAAATACAAATGTACTTTTCAAGTAGACAGTTATTTGAAGTTACAACTGCCAAAACATTTTAGGGAGATATTTACGTGAGTGAGATTTGAACAGCTTGACACAATGGTCAGATATGGGAGATTTCATGCTATACCATACAATGAGCATCTCTGCATTTGCGGAGTGGCAGAGGTAGAAGACCTGGCTCACATCCTATTTGATTGTTGCTTGTATAAGAGGGTGAGGGACAGGTGTCTTGGTCTATATACCAAACAAATGACCCATTGGGATCCCCATATCAAAACAACTTACCTTATGTCTGGCCAGAACTTGAAAATAACATTTAACGTAGCACAGTACTTAAACAAAATGGTTCGGTTGAATCTGCATATGTGGGACTGATTGGGGTAGATTGCAAGGGCAACTCCAAAATATAATTTTATCATATTTTATCTATATCTTAAATTATTGTACACTATTACAATTTCATTTTAGATTGTATTTTATTCCCATTTCATTTTAAATCATATTTTATTCTAATTCCATTTTAAATTGTATTTTATCAAATTCCATTTTAATTTGCTTTTATCAAATTTTAGTAATAATTTGTTGCTGGAACTTTGCACTTTGATATGGCCCAAAGGCTAATAAATAAAGACATTATTATTACCTGTTACTTGTTAATGCTTCTGCAGTGGTCTTTTTAATGATTGCAAATGATCCTAGAGTTACACAGGAATGCAGTTTAGTTGTTTTGAGGAAGCTGTCAAGGGTTAAGTGAAATGCTCTTTGAGTGACAACTGCAAGTCCAGCCCTTGAAGTAATCAAAGGTGGATTGCCCTTATATATGCAAAGGTGGAGATTACTGTAGGTAACACTATAAAGCTCAGTATTTCTTTCTGCATTTGAAACAGTAGTGGTGGCCTTTAATTGTCTCAGCTCTCATAAATTATATGTTGTTATGATGTTGGAAATCTTTTCACATCATAAACTTTTAATGCTGATTACAAAAATAGACCATGTGCTTGTCACTATTGTCCATGGATGTTATTCCCTTAGGCGAGATGGTTAATGTCTGTTGCCAAAATAAACAAATATCCAACTTGTCTATTTGTCTGTTGTCCCAAATAGCCAAAATAGCCAATTGTGGTGAGAATGTCACAGGGTAGATGGCCAGAATAAAATGCATGATAGTCGTGGGGTGCTTGGTCCCTGGTGCTCAAAAGGTTGGGGACCTCTGAATTAGACGGACAGATGTAAATTGTTCACCAGCACGCAGAAGGAAATTAATGTTTCCGTGCTATGACACACCACCTAAATATGCCACTTTCCCCAAAATGAGCATTAGAAAACTACCATCTTCAAGTGCTATCATGCATCACAAAAGTGTATTCTGAAGGAAGAAAAGTATTGAGGCACAAAACCATTTTCATCAACTGTAACACTTGCAACATTTTCCCATTGACAGAGAGGATAAGGGAATATTTTAGGTACTGTAAAAGGACAAGTTTTAAATCTTTATACCTAAAAACAAATGTAGTATATTCTTGATTAGCATTTGTCTTATGTTCAGGCTAGCATTTCCAAATATGTGACTGGGGAGGGTATATTTTACATATTGGCTGAAAGTTGGCTGTCTTGCTGATCCAAATTTTTGATTAAAAAACTTAGTGTCCACATTTAGGTGTCAAAAGGTTGCTTCTAGCAAGTGGACATGATAATTGACTCCACTGATAATAACTGTGTGAATAACAGAATAACAGAGTTGGAAGGGACCTTGGGGGTCTTCTAGTCTAACCCCCTACTCAAGCAGGAGACCCTATACCATTTCAGACAAATGGCTGTCCAATCTCTTCTTAAAAACCTCCAGTGTTGGAGCATCCACAACACCTGGAGGCAAGCCATTCCACTGATTAATTATTTTAACTGTCAGGAAATTTCTTCTTAGTTCTAGGTTGGTTCTCTCCTTGATTAATTTCCACCCATTGCTTCTTGTTCTGCCTTCAAGTGCTTTGGAGAATAGGTTGACCTTCTCTTCTTTGCTGTCATGTCATCCCTAGTCCTTCTTTTCATCAAACTAGACATACCCAGTTCCTGAAATTGTTCTTCATGTTTTAGCCTCCACTCCCCTAATCATCTTTGCTACTCATATGAATGACTGCTGTGGAGTATTAGTTTATTTACCAGGGGGGAAAAACCCTTCATGTAGCTGTTGATCAGCCTTTTCCTCAGTTATGACTGGCAGCAAACTGCTTCTTCAACATACTCTTGTTTTTCCTCTCCAGCTCCCTTCAAGAGGAGTTTGGATTTTTGTGCCAGGTTGTTCACTATTTCCCCCCACCCCCCAAGTGGGATAATGAGCGAAAGCTGGGTTCCTTCCTGCAATACAGTTATATTCCCACTTGTATGTCTCTGTGCCTTGATTCATTCTTATTAGGTGTTTCTTCAAAATGACATCTGGGAAATGAGTAAGAATGGTCTTTCAGCAGTCAATAACATAGGGCAGTGGGTAGTCCACAGTTTTCTCCCCTGTGGTGTTCAACAGCTCATCCAAATGGGAAAATAGTGTTTTTTTAAAAAAATGATGTTGGTCCTTAATTTTTAATGTGATATGACTGGTGATCTTCTATATTAAAACCAAACCAAACCAAACAAAACCTCACACTGTTCTTTTCTAAAGAAATGTATTGTCCAAAGATTTGAAAACATAGTTCCACAAGAAATACTATTATTTTATGCAATTATTTTTAATATTCTGATGTTTTTATTCAGTAACATGTCTATGCATGTTGGGTGTGTCTTTACCACACTTGTTATATTTTCTTTCAAACTCATGCAGGCTTCCTTGTTTTTAGTTATGTATCTGTCAGCCTTTTTGCATTAGACTTTGATGAAGTCTTTGCATATGCCACATTTATAAATAACGATGTGTTAATGCAACAGTGGGGTTTTGTCCTGGAGTGTGTCCTTCTACATAGGCATGTAGTGGATCTACCCACTTGGTTATCTCAAGTGGCAAACCCTAAACCATCCACAGAATCTGGGAGTCTGTTTTGTCACTGCCATTGTTTCCTTCTTATAGGAATGAAATTCCTCTCTGGTCCTTGATTTAGGAAGAGGAGAGTCTTGCAGCTACTAAAGTGGCCAGATTGTGGTAAGATGACTTTTCTGCTGACTTCAGAAGTTATAAATTGCTTATAGTGTAGATTAAGGTTAAAAAAGCTAGTTGAATGTTGAAGACAATGGGAGAAAAGAAAAGAACAGTATCATGAATTCTGCAGGGTGAATTACTGTTTATATTCCATATAGGATTATATATCCATACACCTATTGGTACAATCCAGATAAAACAAAATAGGAGTAAGAATATATTGACAAATATTTTAATTCACATATAGCTCAACTTTTTTTTAGATGGCCAAGCTCTTCTAATTCTCCAACTCTTTTCTGGGTGGGGACATTTTTCTTATCTTGTAGAGGCCAGACTGAGAAGAGTTAGTGACCGAAGAACAAAGGCCAAGTGGAGCTGGCCCATTGCTTTTCTAAAAGCTTCTGAGTGTAGACAGGTGACCTAGACAAAGATATGTGTCATCAAGGGAAAAAGGGCTGAAGCCTATTTAAGACTCTTTTAAAGAATAATTAGATCAAGGGTCTTCAGACTTGGCCCTTTTATGACTCAGCATGCCTGGCTGAGGAATTCTGGGAGTTGAAGTCCACAAGTCATAAAAGGGCCAAGTTTGAAGACCCCTGAAATAGATAATGTTCAGAAGCCACTCAGTTCAGATGCCTCTCTAATTGTACAAAGTAACAATTTATACAATTTGTTGTACCTTAATGAAAAAATGGAAAAGTGCAGGTGGGAGACCGGCAGGATTCTGTTATAACAGCTATTTCTCATTTAACAACCATAATTGGGACCGGCAACTTGGTTGCTAAGCAAAATGATGGCTAAATATACTTGGGTTATTTCAGCTTTCCTTTGGTTTGTAGACCTGCTGAAGTTATAGATGGGAGGGTTGATCATAAAGTTACTTTTTCATCACCATTGTAACTATGAATAATTGCTAAAGGACACAGCCACTCAATGAAGACTACCTGCATGACCAATCTCTGTAAAAGTAATTTTAGTCTTTCTGTTGAGTTGATTTCCTGATCTGGTCTACCTGGTTGGTCTGATAATGGGAGAGAGATGCACAACTTGTTTTTTAGGACTAGTTGATCAGAGTTTAAGTTTCCCAGCCTTTGCTGGTCTCTGCCCATAATCTAAGTGATAACTTTGATTGAGTCACTCTTTCAGATATGAACCTGGGTATGTCTATGATGTCACCCTATTTAAAAACTATTGAAAGGTCTGGGAAGTTATTTTCCTGATACTAAAAAGACAAAAGAGATACAAGATGAGTCTCATTGAAGGAGATTTTATAATACGAGTTCCATCCATTAAGAAAGCTATAAAGAAACAGGACTCATCCCAAGAGATTCATATCTGAAATGTTTAAAATAAAACTATTAATTTTTACAGGCAATCTTTTTAGACACTTTTCCCCCCATTGGTATGAAAAATTAGGCACCTGAAATACCTAGCACAAGAGGAATTAATTCGGGCAGCACTGGCTGTAGTTATACTCAGTGGGCATTGAGGTATTCTTACTTATTAGCTTGTTAATTCTGGCTTTATATGTGTTGTCATTAAGTTGCCGCTAAATGTCTGAATTCAATGTCTTCTCAAGACATCCCACCACCAGCAAGCAGTCTTTGACCTCCTTGCTTATGATAGCTGCACATCGATAACTTGTGAAATCAGATTAATTCCCTGTCTTTTCTTCCTTTCCTTCCACATGTGGGTAGTAGAAATGATAAGGTTTATAACTTAAAGGATGTAACTTTTTTTCTTTGAAATGGTAATTAAATAGACTTGCCGTGTGAAACACTCTTCAAAAACCCTGCAAGCTGCTTCTTTATTTTTCAACATTTCTGGCATCTTTGACTGTACTTGGTATTTGAAACTTAATAATAAAAAAGTCATATAGGCTCTGATGATTCCACTGATTCTTGTCTGTGGTTTTTACAATCTGTCTGTGTGTCTGTCTGTCTGTGTGTGTGTGTCTGTCTGTCTGTCTGTCTACCTACCTACCTACCTACCTACCTACCTACCTACCTACCTACCTACCTACCTACCTACCTACCTATCTATCTATCTATCTATCTATCTATCTATCTATCTATCTATCTATCTATCTATCTATCTATCTATCATCTATCTATCTATCTATCTATCATTTTTTCCGATTGCTTTTGTTTTCTTTCGCTTGACTGGGTGCACTTGAAGTCACGAATCTCACACAGTTTCAGCATTAAGCAGCTCATTTTAGCTCTTCTCTCTGACTTTTGAGTCACCAGCTTTTGAATTACTAATTGAGAGGTAATGAAAAATGAGTAGTAAGCAGAGATGTGGAGAGTATTTAACTTGGAAATAATGTATTTGCTAAGTAGTCAAGAGCATTCAATTCTTCCAATATATTCAACTTGGTGAGTTGAAATCTGAGTATTAGAATGCATTGGCAAGATGCTTTTATCTTTAATTTTATATATATATATATATATATATATATATATATATATATATATATATATATATATATATATATATATATATATATATATATATATATATATATATATATATATATATATATATATATATATATATATATATAAACCCACCTCAATGCTACATTAACAAAGGAGAAAAGCGTCAGGAGACTCTATGAACAATGATACTTTTTGACCATACCATAACTCTCCCTTTCATAAAATTTTTGAATACCAAATGGTAAATTAATGCATGCTTAAATGATTTTGAGCGGGGAATTGGTAGGGAAGAATGCAAAAAAAAAAAAAAGCAGTGAAATATTTCCCCCTTTCTAGCAAAAGAGCATTTGTGGGATTTTTCAGTTCTTGCAGGTCATAAATAAAGGCAAATCCTTCCTACTTCTGGGGCTTAACTTCTTGAGCTGTGTTTGTTTCATCTTACCTAAATGACATGATTATTTGGGCGATCCTTCTTTAGACAATAAATTAAGTAAAAAGAGAAAATTGCCTTGCCCCTTTGGATTAAAGCTTTAGATTTCTTTTGTTATGTATGTAAATAGTTAGCAATAGGCCTTGGAAGAGATTGCAAACATAGTGCAGCTTTGCAAGGTTTAAAGCGGGAAAATAAGGTGCAATCATTGGACGCCACAACCAAGGAGCGGGAAAAGAGACTGTTTGTATTGGTTACAGTTCAAACGCTTTCCCTATAAAAGGGTTGCAACATTTGACAGTTGGTAGTTGACTTTGTGTATTCAATAAACTCATTCCTTGTTAAACCACTCTGAGTCCTCGTCTATCAGAACTAAACAACTGGCGACGAAGGTGGGATAGACAGAAGACCAGAGAATCGGCAGAATTGTCGCGCAAAGGCGGCGGAATTCGAATACGTGTCAAGTCAACCGAGCGGCCGCGGCAGAATAAAAAAATTCTCCGAATGGCGCAGATTGGGTCACTGAAGGAATTTGACCCTAACTTCCCCGAGGATTGGGAAGAATACATCGGGCAGGTCGAAGGATTCCTGTTAGTGAACGGAATCACCGACGACCGGAAAAAAGCGGCGGCACTCTTGACAATCTGCGGCACACCGGTCTACAGAGTTGCTGTCGGGCTGTGCCAGCCTCAACCAGTCTCCAGCGTGCCCTATGCCGACCTCCTCGCAAAATTAAAAGTTCACTTTACTCCCCGAAGGTCCGAACTCTTTTGGCGGCGCATCTTCGAGAAGAGGAATCAGAGACCGGGGGAGTCCATACAGAAATTCGTCGCTGCCGTCCGGGAAGCAGCAGTTCGTTGCAAATACGACAATTTAGAGATTAGAATTAGGGACAGAGTCGTGCTGGGTTTACGCGATGAACAATTACAGAATAGAATAATCGCCAAACCTACCGGCGATTTACAGGAAGTGTTAGACGAACTCCTCACGTATGAGTCAACCGGGTATCGCGACCCCCCCCGCAGTAGCATGGCGACAGCACCCGAAATTAACCAAGAGGGCTATGTGGACTGCGGGGAGGTGGATCAGCAGTGGGAGGAAGAGATCGCCGAAGTCTCCAGGCGATTCGGAAAGATGGCACCAAAACAACTCAGAAGCGAGGGGCCTGACCCAGGCCGCCGGCAACAAACCGCAACACCGCAAAGACCACCGACCGGGGCACAACGACCATGGCGGGACACCGCAACCAGACCACGCGACAACGAAACCCAGAACCGATGCGGCAGCTGCGGCGGCAACCATTCCCGCGCTTCCTGCCGATTTCGTACCGCCAAGTGCAGGGCTTGCGGCAAGACTGGCCACATCCAGGCCATCTGCAGAAGTCGCGGTCGGGACACCCGTCTGAACGAAGTCGATGTGTGGCCAGAGGGTAAGGTAACCCCTAATGCTAGTGGCAAGGAGACCCCTGAACCCCGGGTGGAAAGTCCAACTCTAAGGGAGGTGGCCCGCGTCAATCGGAGACGGCGGGGAAGGGGGCACAATTTTCCGGACGGAAAATTAAAAATCACGGTCCTTCTGCAAGGGGTCCCTTGCAGAATGGAAATCGACTCAGGGGCTTCAGTGTCGATAATTTCCACTGAAACCCTTGAGAAAATTGAACAACTAAGTGGAAAAAGAATTCCACTTAAACCAACAACTATCCAATTAATGGACTTCCAAAAAAGTCCAATAATCGTAAAAGGGAAGACCAGCCTTAAAGTAAATTTTAAGGGGTTTAAGGGGGTCTTAGATTTGGTAGTTACGGAGGGGAATAGGACCAGCTTAATAGGGCTTAATTGGTTTCCAGCCCTAGGAATTTGGATAGGGGGAATAAATTCTGTGATTAGAAATAAGACCCTCGAATCCGTCTGCAAAGAATTTGCAGACGTATTCGATGGATCTCTAGGCAAGTACAAAGGGCCCCCCATTAACTTTAACCTAGACCCCTCAGTAAACCCGATCAGGCTAAAGGCCCGGAGAGTACCTTTTGCCTTAAAAGAAAAAATCGAGGCCGAGCTCGACCGGCTTGTAGGCCTCGGAGTTTTAGAACCTGTTGAGGGCGGTTTATGGGAGACGCCGATTGTCACACCCCTCAAACCCAATGGGGATGTGAGAATCTGCGCCGACTATAAAGCCACCCTCAACATTGGGATGAAAAAACATGCTTACCCGGTCCCGACGGTGAAGCAGGTCCTCGCCACGATCCAGGACGCCGCCATCTTCGCCAAGCTCGACTTGGCGCATGCGTACTTACAGTTAACTGTTTCCAAGGAGGCTGCAGAGGCACAAACAATTGTTACCCACAAGGGGGCGTTCCGAGTCCACAGGCTGCAATTTGGAATTGCAGCAGCTCCAGGCATCTTCCAAGAAGTGATGGAGAGGACCTTAAAGGGCATACCTGGAGTATGCCCTTACTTTGATGATGTCCTAATAGCTGGAAAAGATGAAGGAATGTTAGTAGAGCGGCTGGAACAGGTACTGGGCAGATTTAGAAAGGCTGGGTTAAAATTAAAAAAGGAAAAATGTAGCATAGGGGTTAAATCCACTGATTTTTTGGGGTTCAGGATTGACAAAAGTGGAGTCCATCCTACCCCTGAAAAAATCAAAGCAATAAAAGGGGCTCCTGAACCAAGGAACAAGGCAGAACTACAGGCCTTCCTAGGCTTGGTAAATTTTTATCACACTTTTGTGCCACATAAGGCTGCCATTGCAGAACCTCTGCACAGACTCCTAGATAAGAAGACCCCTTGGCAATGGCAGAACAAGCACAAAGAGAGTTTCCAAACTCTAAAAGACATCCTTTCCAGTAATTCAACTGTGACTCACTTTATTGAAAACAAACCAATCTTCCTGGCATGCGATGCTTCGCCTTATGGCGTAGGGGCGGTAATCAGCCACTTAGACAACCGAGGAATACAAAGACCCATTGCATACTACTCCCGCACACTAACCAAGGCAGAGCGGAACTATGCGCAAATAGACAGGGAGGCATTAGCTATTGTGGCAGGAGTTAAGAAGTTCCACGATTACCTGTATGGTAGGAACTTTACTATACTGACTGACCACAAACCCTTGCTGGGACTGTTTACCACAGATAAACAGACTCCTCAGATTATGTCACCCAGGATGCTGAGGTGGTCCATTTTCCTCTCAGCATACTCATTTTCCCTCCAATACAGGCCAGGTAAGGACATGGGTCATGCAGACGCTCTTAGCAGATTGCCCCTTAGCACAACAGAGGAGGACCCTGCCCCAGTGGGACAAATAATGTCCCTACAGGATATTCCTGATTTGCCATTAACGGCAAAAGACATTGCTGAGGCAACCAATAAGGACCTCATCTTAAGAAGAGTAATGGCTTGGGCCATGAGTGGTTGGCCCAACGCCAACCCGGACGTAAAATACAGTCCATTTTTCAGAAGGAAAGATGAACTATCAGTTCATATGGGGTGCTTACTCTGGGGAACTCGTGTAGTAATTCCGGAAATCCACAAATCAGCTATCCTAGTTGAATTGCATGAGGGACACCCTGGAATAGTAAGGATGAAGGCCCTGGCTAGGAGTCACTTGTGGTGGCCAGGATTGGACCACGACATTGAGGAATGCGTTGCCAATTGCCATCTGTGCCAACGCTCCAGGCCTGAACAACAACACATCCGCACACATAAATGGGAGCTAGCTAGGAATCCTTGGTCCAGGATTCATATTGATTTCGCGGGACCTTTCCAGGGGTTAACGTTCCTTGTAGTGGTCGACAGTTACTCTAGATGGCTAGAAGTAATACCGGTCAGTTCAGTAACGGCAGGCAGAACAATACAGGCATTAAGGGGCCTCTTTGCCACTCATGGGTTGCCAGATTTAATAGTGTCTGATAATGGGCCACAATTCACATCTATTGAATTTCAGGATTTCCTCAAGGCCAACTCGATTAAGCACAAGACTTCTGCACCCTTCCACCCCTCCACCAACGGATTGGCTGAAAGGAATGTGAGGACCACGAAGGACGCGCTTAAAAGAATCATTCGAGGTGACTGGCATCAGAGACTAGCTGAGTTCTTGTTGGCTCAACACACAACCCCCTGTTCGGCTACAGGGAAAAGCCCAGCTGAAATGAGGTGGGGCAGGAAAATATTGACCAAGTTGGACAGATTACATCCTGACAGACTCCAACCAAACATTGAATTTGACATTCCTAACAGAACATTTGAAGTGGGGGACTTGATTTGGGCCAGGAACTACGCCCAAGGGGACAAATGGATTCCAGGGGTGGTAACTGAAATCTTGGGTCCCCTATCTTACATCATTGAGGGGGAAGGGAATAGGATTTGTAAAAGACACATAGACCAACTGAGGAAAAGATCTAGTGGGTGTGTGCCTGCTGAGGGGGACCAAGGATTAGTAAGGGGAAACAGTACAGACAACATTAGGCCTGAAAGCGTTGTGGGGGTTGGGCATGATAACTCATTCCCTGATGCCCAACAACAACAATTCAGTCCAATTGATTGGGAAATACCCCTGCGAAGTAGGCCAGTGACCACTGAATCCCAAACACATCCTATTATTCAAGACAGTACATCTGTAGACAGTAACCCGGAGCCCAGGTCCAGTAGTAACCTGCAGCCTAGCAGTCAACCAGAAAGAAGGGTCCCTAATAGCCAAAGCAACAGATACCCGTCCAGAATACATAGGCCACCAAAATACCTAAGGGATTTTGTAAGAAAATGACATCAACTGGGGGGTAAGGGGTGTTATGTATGTAAATAGTTAGCAATAGGCCTTGGAAGAGATTGCAAACATAGTGCAGCTTTGCAAGGTTTAAAGCGGGAAAATAAGGTGCAATCATTGGACGCCACAACCAAGGAGCGGGAAAAGAGACTGTTTGTATTGGTTACAGTTCAAACGCTTTCCCTATAAAAGGGTTGCAACATTTGACAGTTGGTAGTTGACTTTGTGTATTCAATAAACTCATTCCTTGTTAAACCACTCTGAGTCCTCGTCTATCAGAACTAAACATCTTTTGTCAAATGAATTATGTTTTGACAAATCCTTTTTCAGTTTTATCCTTATACATCCAGAAAAAAATCCAGAAAGTCAGTTCTTGTGTTCTCCTTCAGTTATCAATTATTTTTTGAAGTGCAGCTGCCCAGTGTTACAGTTCTTGAGATGTAAATACTCCACTAATTGTTAACATTAGAATTTTCCAGATAATTCAACCATAATGTTGTAAATGTCTCTTGCTTTTGTTTCCTAATGAAAGTTACCAATTTCAGGCAGGTATTCACTAATACAGTTTATGTTTGGATCACCTCTTTTAGCTTTGGACCATTAAAAGTAATTGCATTACTCAAGACAATATGGATTATAGCCATCACTAACTTTTTTGAAGATGGAAGTTTAATTCAGTTAGAAACTTTTCTTACAGTCATGATTATTTTTCAATTGTATACTTACAACCCTTCATTTAGTGACTATTTGGAGTTACAGTGGCACTGGAAAAAATGACTTACAGCTGGTCCTCCCTCTTACAACAGTCACAGCATCCCCGTGGTCATGTGATCAACATTAAGGCACTTGGCAAATGGCATGTATGTTGCCATTTGTATGTTGCAAGTGCTGCAACATCCTTGGTTATGGGTCACCATTTGTAACCTTCCTAAGTAGCTTCCAACAGCAAAATGAATGGAGGAAGCTGGATTCATTGAATGTCTGCATGGTTCACTTAACAACTACAGTGATTTGCTTAACAATTGTGGCAAAAGTTGTAAATTTGGGTGCAACTCATAAACATCACCTTAGTAAAGGAAATCCTGGTCCCAGTTGCGGTTGTAATTTGAGCATTACTTTATGTAGAAGTAAATAATACACTTGATTTTTTTTATTATACAGTATTACTTAGAACAGGGACGCGGTGGCTCAGTGGGTTAGGACGCTGAGCTTGTCGATCAGAAGGTCAGCAGTTTGGCGGGTCAAATCCCGAGTGCCGCGTAACAGAGTGAGCACTTGTTACTCGTCCCAGCTTCTGCCAACCTAGCAGTTCGAAAGCACGTAAAAATGCAAGTAGAAAAATAGGGACCACTACAGTGGGAAGGTAACAGCGTTCCGTGCGCCTTTGGCGTCTAGTCATGCTGGCCGCATGACCACAGAGACGTCCTCGGACAAGCGCTGGCTCTTCGGCTTTGAAATGGAGATGAGCACCGGCCCCTAGAGTTGGAAATGACTAGCACACATGTGCGGGGGAACCTTTACCTTTATTACTTAGAACAGAGGTCCCCAACCTTTTGAGCACCAGGGACCGGTTTTTCAGCAGACCGGAAGGGGTGTGGTTTTTTGTGCTGCCTGCATCCCATGGATGGAGCTTTGCTTGTTTGTGCAGACCAGTTGCTGGCATGCCGTGGCCCAGTACCAGTCCACGGAACGGGGGTTGGTGACCCCTGACTTAGAATGAGCATTGCCATGTCTTTTAAACATTTGGTTCTCCAGATTCTCCTAGTGAAAGGTGAAACTGAATTTCTTTGGATTTAGATTTGTTCTTTTCAATGTGACAAATGGAACAATCATACTAACATGTAATAATGTAATTGTATATGTTTAAATTAGAATCTAGTTTGATTTTTGTTCTGGTTCTGACTACTATTTGTTCCTGATACTGCCTGTTTTGAGGATTGTGGCCCCCTAGCATGCTACTCTGAAGGGAGAATAAAAAATAAAAAAGAACCACAGTTAAACATGTCTAATTTACAAATGCTGCAATTCTAAGCATGCTCACATACAGGAGTAAGTACCGCTGAACTGGGGGGATTTTAATGCTGATTGGCCTTCATAGGAATATGTGTAAATAGCCAAAGTAAAAGAAGCAGTGCAGATCTTTCTGTTTTGAGTCCTGTGATTTTTAGACCTTTTTTAATAGGCAAAAGATTGCACAATGAAGCAGAGGAAAAACTAAACAGGAGGGGAACATAGTCCATTTCTCAGCAAGAGATGTATGGTTACAACCAGTCTTGATTTCCTAATGGCTTATATTGTTCATCTGGAATATTTCATTCATAGCTTTCATGGACTAGTAAAATTGCTAAATTGAGAAGATTTATGTGCAGTTGTTATGCTCATGCAGGTCAACATTCCTTACAGAAACTTTTCCAACATCAATTGACTGGAAATTGTTTTTAGCAGTAATCTCATTGCTTGCCAACTCCTATTCTCTATCACTATTCCAAGGACTGGAAGATTGTACATTGTACAGTGAAATGTTTTGTGTGATTCTGTGTGTGTGAGAGAGACTGAATTAACATTCAGAAATTTTAAAAAGTACACTTTCAGCACTAGAGAAGCCCATGCCAAATGCTTCCCACCCTCCTTATTTATATCTTGTAATATTCACACAATGCTTAGAATTTGAGAGTTCAACTCAAAAGCTCACCTTTTGTTCTAGTGTACGTATTTGTGGATATGTCTGTATATGTATATAGGGATGGAGAGAGAGAGGGAAAGACAGGAAAAAAACAAAAATTGCTTTCTATCATCAGTGATTTAAATATTGAACTCTATAGGCATTGAAAATGGTCTATTTCCCCTGTTTTCTCAGGGAAAAACCACTTAAATGCTTTGTACAAAACATTTCCAGTGCTGAATTATACTCTCCTAGTTTTGAGAATAAAAATATGAAATTTACCAGTTTAAAAGCTCTTTTCCTAATTCAGCACTTGTTAATCACAATACACAGCAAACCTACACATACATATGAAAGATTTTGAATTTACTGGTATTTTCATATGAGCTGCGTTCGCACATTCCCCTAACATTTGATACACTGCAAGTCAACCCTATAGATCATTAGCTGTCTTTTAAAACAAAATAGAATACACATCACTTTAATAGGAAAAAGTTGATTTGAAGTAGTCTGAAATGAACATTATGATTACAATGTATTATGTAGTAGTTTTAATTTACTTCAATATAGAGTTCATTGTGGTGTAGTAAGAAAATAAGACATGCTAAAAATAAACAGGAATTTAGAATTCTGTGTATTTGTACATCTCTTTTTACCAAAGAGATGACCAATAGAAGAATGGTATATTGGTGAGAGATTTAAAAATGCGAAAAGAGATAAAGAGTATGATGATAATCAAATTGGTTGGGATGTATACAATTTTGTGAGCATTCTGTTGAAGCTGAATTTGCTTCCAAGCAGCCTGTATGGGACATAATTTTTTTTAAATACAATTTTGCATGTAATCCTGTTTCTGGATATTATTCATCTATCCTAGAGGTTGTTTTTTTTAGCAGAACTTCAATGCTGCAAATTTTTTATAGCTCTTCTCAGCCTTATTTGTATCTTGTGACCAAACTAGCCCTTTTGAAATCAAGCTTTTATTATTAAACATTCCTTTGAGTAAGGAAAATTTCAATCAATTACTACTCCAGTTGTTGTTTTGGTTGTGGTTCCTAAGTATGTAAACCGGTAAGGTCAGATGCTGGCATCAGCCACCAGGTTCTGTAAAGGTAATTAAAATACTTCTTTGGTGAGTAACTGGTAAATCTGAGACTGGTTATCTAGCGAGCAATGTCAAGTTTGGTAATTCTCTGGGAAATCCTCTTTAGTTTAATCAAGAGAAACAACGTATAACTGTCTCTTGGTGAATACTGGAAGCACAGCCATTTTTCCTAGCAATATAAGTTTCATTTATTTATGCATTTTCCAGAGCAAAAGAAAGAGATCTTGGTAATATCTAAAGAAATTTGAAGGTTCACAATACATGTGAATAGAAGATCAGAATGTTTTAGTTTCTACAGAAGTGTCCTTATTCTACTTTTAGAATAACATTGCTAGTAGTTTTTTAAAAATATTTTTATTCTTTATTAAGATTTCACTAACAGGACAGGGGCAAATGGAGATGCAATGATACATAAACATCTTGTTTATTCCAGCTTAGTGCTGGAATGTGTTGAAAACACTCTGAGTCTGAGACACATCTGTAATGAAACCTAGTCAGGCAGAGGTAGGATTTGCTTAACCAGGTATATATTTTATACATGCTTTAAAATAGGTTGTGTATTTACATTGAGAGCAAAAGCAGCTGCTGTACCTTTACAGCAGTCAGGCAATACAACTCACAGACAACTAGCAAGCTGGTAATGGTCCCTCTTATATTCTCTGGGGATCAACATTATGAAATATTTAGACAATTAAATTGCTAGTAAACATTGGCAGACAATGTTGTCTGGTTGTCTGGTGTATAGGAAAAAGTGCTTTGTGTTATCTCTTATCAGCATCTATATTTTGGGGAACCACATATTACAAAAATGTTTTCATAATAACTCTGAGGGTTGGTCCCTTGGCAGATGTGTATTATAAAAATCAGATGTGTATTGTTAGGCTACCATGATAGTGTTGTATGGTTTCATATTGTTTTGCTATGAATGTGCTTTCCTCTCAGAACTGCAGACTTTCTTTTCTTCTTGATGAAAACCAAATTAGTTTAAATGTACACCTTGAAAGCCTTATTGAAAGAAATGTATTGAAATAAAAGATATGATTGCAGAATATGGGAAAATTAGCATTGCAAGGATACAGTTTGTCATATTTAAGAAAATTAGGGAGAAGCATGAGAGATCCTCATTTTGAAAGTGCAGGGAGAAATAACTTGGAAATATGTCAGGACTCCTCTGCTTAATTGGTTTATGTCTGCTTTATGAGATGCAAACTTTGATATGAGCAAGTGAGGAAGTGAAGGTCCTGTCAGATTTTTATATTAGTCATTGTTTGGATTCCTGAGATATATTAATGGCTCGCTGTGTTGCACAACTTTAGCTATTTCTTTCCTTTCTGGAGAAATTAAAGTAAAAATAATTGAAATTTATCTCCATGCGCTAGTCACCATAAGGAACACAAACACTTTGGAATATGCTCTATCCTGTGGGACACCTGAAAAGCAGAAATGCTGTTTTGCAAATGCTGTGTATCACCAAACATATATTAAACTTTGTTTTTGCCATCTCCTAAGCTTGATTTTGTTGTACATTATTACAGTGATGGTGTAAATCATTTGACCATGTAAAGAAAACTGTCTTGTTTTTGAGTAATACATTCAGAATTTTCCCATATAACTCAGGTAGAGGAGACAAGTATGAAAGAAATTGGGCACTTAAAATTTAGTTCACATATCACATAGTGTCTGTTGGGAAAAAAAGATGCAGAAATTGAGTATAGAAATTGCCCAATAGGGATTAGTAGGTAACACCTCATGTTTTTTCCCCCCTCTCTGCAGTAAGGGGATCATAGTGCATAGGGAAATGTTGAGGGCATAACTTAGGACAACCTTTGGAAATAGGTCATGTTTGTTAGAATCCTTATACAACATGTAGCTTGTGCAGTTTACACAGCTCAGGCTAAGGGTGTATTTTAAAGCAAGTGTGGCTGCCTATCTCCTTTCCGTGATCCAATCAGAGCCCTGAACATCTTGAACAGATGTGGGCCAATTACTCTTTGCTTTTTAGTAAACAGTGTGTTTGATTTTGATCTGTCTGTTTACTTTATAGACTGGTTGTAGCCATAGTGTTACATGCCCTTTTGCTGTAGGATGCATTTCATAAGCGTGGTGGCGTGGGGAGGTTTACAGTCGACATTATAAGGGCAAGATGGGGCTATTTGTAGTAAAAGTAATGTTCAGTACCTCAGTCAATGTCAGATTGCTTGCCTGTTGTGTCAGACAGAACCCATCGTAGGGAAACATTTGCTGAAAAAATAGATATTTTAGGAGGTTGCTTGGATGAAAGTATGTTGAACACACTAAGCCTTATATATTTAGTTCTTCAGCTTCTCTGCCTGACTGCTTCAGTAATGATGCAGCCTCAAGCAGAGTCCCTGTTCTGAGGTGTTATCTGAACAACAGGAGGCTTTAATTTGCTGAGGATCACTGGACATGGCTCACGCTCTTTCTTGTCTTGTCGCTTACTTGCATTTTGCCCTAAGCATCAAAGCTTTCAGATGCAAATTGTCCCAATGTTGTTCTTTTGATGGCCTATCCTTCCCCATTTACTTTCAAAAATTACGTGCAATAATAAAATATATATTTGAACAGAGAGGCTGAATTAAGTGTCTATGTGTATTTAACCTTCATACTTAATTGTTTAGCCCATTATGAGGTGTTGATGCTTTGTTCTCAAATTCTCTACATGAAGTGGTGTATATTAAAGTGTATTTATACTTTTTTGGATTAATTAGCTGTGACCTTACGAACTGCTGTCCTTGTTTAATTGGTGTCTCCAAAGCACAGTAATGGTGTAAATCATCTGATAATGAGATTCAGGACTGGTTGCAGACTTATATAATAGCATAATTTTGATCATAGCAGATGAGATTTGTTGATTCTGTATTGAGTTATAGATGTTGTATTTTTTTCCCCAGACGTATAAAAGTAGCTCAGAAATTCCTTATGTGCTGCAGCTTTCTAATGTATTTCAGATTTTATATAAAAAAGCAGATTTTGCTGTTGAATATAAACGTATCAATCTTTGTTTTACTTAAATCATAACTAACTAACCAGTCAAGCTAAATCAGTATATTTATCACATTTTTCCATGAGAGAACGTATTGCCCCTCTATGGTTCATTCAAGTAACATTATAGAGCCATCATTTGGCTCTATATCAGAATGCAGGAAATATTTTATAGTAAGAAAAGGGAAGACTAGATTTTTTTCATTATAATAATACTATTATGCTGAAAATTAATAAGCAGGAATAACAGAGGAAGCAGTTCTTCTAAAAGATGTGATTCTTTAAAAATGAATTCATGCTTTCTCATAAATTAATCATTGAAAATTTAAGAATTTAGGCAACCCCCCCAAACATTATACAAATCAAAAGTACGGTGCATATTTTGTATTTTTGTGATAATATTAATTGTTTCTATATGGCGTTTATTTTGCAAAAGTTGAAAACTAAAAGCAGCTATTAATATGCCCCTGAAACATTTTTAAACAGAATTAGAATACAACTACATATTTGTACAACTTTTCATTTTATTGTCACAGTGATCCCCAACCTCACATTGTAAAATCAGTCAGATTAATATTGCTTTGATTACAGTCTTCAAAAGAGTCTTTCTGAAATAACGATTTTCAATTTCAGAAAATGTTTGGGCAAGAACCTGTCACACTTGCAGTTTTATGGTGTGCCCTTAAACTCTAAAAAATAAATACGTATTTGGATGCATTTCCATCTTTAAAATAATCACTTGTGAACAATTCAGTGGTATAGTAAATGTTTTCAGTCCAAGCTAGGCCTCATATTCATTTCTATTTTCAGAATAATATTACGGGTATCTAGGCTCATGTCTGGGAAAGAATCAAGGAGCTTTTAACAAAGTGCTTTTTGTTGTCTCAGAAACTAAAACAGCTGCATGTAGGCCAAACAATAAAAATAAACTCCTGTGTAACTAACTACCTTCTAACACACAAGAGTTCTGCAGAGAGGAAACTAGGATATTTAGAGGATTAAAGTGACTCATTGTGCAAAAAACAACAACAATGCCATAAGGGAAATCTGTGGCTTGGAGGTGCATCTGTTAACTTTCTAGACAGAAATCAGAGACATTTTAAAAGAAAAATAAATGGAATGAGGTTTAATACTGACCACATTGTATTAATATAACTTTCCACAGTCAGGCCAACCCCAGAAATAATTAAGCCAAAGGACTTCATACTTGCACCTTGACACAATTTATCCTATGAAAAATTACAACACTTGTGTTTTTTATACTATTGTTATGATTTCCATTAGATCACTAATGGATTCATTGTATTAATTAATTGTAATTATTACTAGTAATATGGATGTCGAAGCATCTAATTGTTTCAATTATTTATTTGTTTGTTCAATTTATATGGCCACACATCTCAAACATAAGACTCTGGGTGGATAACAGGAAATAAAAACAAGATAAAAACAGCAAAATAATAAACAATAAACATAGGAGCTGAGCTAGAAAACATAATCAACAACATAAGACAATGAATGTCAGCAGGGGGGCAAGTCTAATCTCTGGGGAATGATGTCTTAGAGGGCAACCAACATACCGAAAAGGGTTGACGCTGCCAGATGACACTTCTTAATGGATGGGGCTCAGAGCATGCCTTTCCTACCAGGTCTCAAGGGTGAGAAGATACTGCTGGGAAAGACGAATCTGCAAATAACCTGGCCCCATGCCATGAGGGGGCTTATAGCTCTCTACCAACATCTTGAATTGGATCTTGAAGCATACTGGCAACCAATGCAGTTTGCAGAGCAAAGATGTCACCTCAGCTGAATGAAAGTACTACCTGTACTGCTGCCTTCTGCATCAGCTGACGCTTCCAGATGCTCTTCAAAGGCAGCCTGTGTAGTCAAATAGGGAGGTGGTAAGGACATGATGACTGTGAACAGGGTTTCTTGATCCAAGAATAGGTATAACATATAGCTGTATTTTCCTAGCCTTCGCTGCTACCTGCTCTTTGAACAGGAGCAGTGAGTCCAGAAAAGCCCCCAAATTGCACACAGTTTCTGTTTGGGATTGTGTAACCTCATCCAGAACAAGTGATGGAAGGTCCCTAGAACCCAGGGACCCTAAAACCCAAAGTCAATTGGTCTTGCTAGGATTTAGCTGAAGCCTGTTCAACATCCAAACTCCTACAGCCTCCAGACACTAAGATAGGACTCCACGACATCACTTGGGAAGACTAGGATGGAGATATAAAGCTGTGTATTGTGGCTATATTGATGATACTTCATTTGGAACCATCAGATGCCTTCACCTGGTAGCTGGGTGAAAAGCTAAAATAAATGTTTAAAGAAATCTTAACAGCATTTAGTTTTGGCCTGCTTCTATTCTACCAATGTTTTTCAAGTGGCTTCCACCCACCCAGTATATTATACCATCTCATCAATTGAGATTCTCAATCATTCAGGTCATGGTTGTCTCAAAGGTGCTTTTCCAAATGGCAACTGGACTTCCTTGCTTTTTTCCTTGAAAATGTTTTGCTTCTCAAGAAGCTTCTTGGATGAGAAGTGAAACATTTTCAAGGAAAAAACCCAAGTCCAGTTGCATTCTTTGACCAAGTGACAAAACTAGTGGACCAGAGGAATGCTGTAGATATAATTTACTTGGACTTCAGTAAGGCATTTGATAAAGTAGATCACAACCTACTACTTGATAAGATAGAAAAATGTGGGTTAGATAGCATCACCACCAGATGGATTCATAGCTGGCTGACAGGACGTACTCAGCGTGTGGTCCTCAATGGAACTGCATCTACATGGAGGGAAGTGTGTAGTGGGGTGCCCCAGGGCTCTGTTCTGGGCCCAGTGCTCTTCCAACATCTTCATCAACGATTTGGATGAGGGGATAGATGGGGAACTCATCAAATTTGCAGACGACACCAAGCTGGCAGGAATAGCCAACACTCCAGAAGACAGGCTTAAGATACAGGAGGATCTGGACAGACTCGAACACTGGGCACTATCTAACAAAATGAAATTCAATTGTGAAAAAAGTAAGGTTCTGCATTTAGGCAGGAAAAATCAAATGCACAGGTATAGTATAGGTGGTACCTTGCTCGATAGTAGTAACTGTGAGAGAGATCTCGGAGTCCTAGTGGACAATCACTTAAATATGAGCCAGCAGTGTGCTGCAGCTGCCAAAAAAGCCAACACAGTGCTAGGCTGCATTAACAGAGGGATAGAATCAAGATTGCGTGAAGTACTAATACCACTTTACAATGCCTTGGTAAGGCCACACCTGGAATACTGCATCCAGTTTTGGTCACCACGATGTAAAAAAGATGTCGAGACTCTAGAAAGAGTACAGAGAAGAGCAACAAAGATGATTGGGGGACTGGAGGCTAAAACATATAGGGAACGGTTGTTGGAATTGGGTATGTGTAGTTTAATGAAGAGAAGAGCGAGGGGTGACATGATAGCAGTGTTCCAATATCTCAGGGGCTGCCACAAAGAGGAGGGACTCAAGCTATTCTCCAAAGCACCTGAAAGCAGGACAAGAAGCAACAGATGGAAACTAGTCAAGGAGAGAAGCAACCTAGAACTAAGGAGAAACTTCCTGACAGTTAGAACAACTAACCAGTGGAACAACCTGCCTCCAGAAGTGGTTAATGCTCCAACACTGGAAGTTTTTAAGAAGAGACTGGATAGCCATTTGTCTGAAATGGTATAGGGTTTCCTGCCTGAGCAGGGGGTTGGACTAGATGACCTCCAAGGTCCCTTCCAACTTATTATTATTATTATTATATAAATACCTTTGGGATAATACCATCTCCCATTCTTGAGATCAGTGTGGGAGGGACTAGAGAAGGGTCTCAGCTTATCTCTCAGGGGGCAACTGTAATCCTGTTAAACTTTAGGAAGAATGTAAAACTGTATTTCCATAGGAGAATCTGAAGCCATTGTTTTTTATTTGTTCATTTGCTATTTCTGATTGCAAGGTGCCTAGAATCAAGTCTAGGCAGCATATATATATATATCTATGTGTATAGTTGTAAATAAACCATGGATAAGTTTGCTGTATACAAAGATAATAGTGAAATATCTATATTTCCCAAAATCATCTGAAAAGTACATTGTAAATTAGTACCGATGCTTACTACAAGAGAAACAAAGATAATTATGGATTGATTATTCATTTATTTATTTATTTTATTCCACCTTTATTATTTATAAATAACTCAAGGCGGTGAACATACCTAATACTCCTTCCTCCTCCTGTTTTCCCCACAGAAACAACCCTGTGAAGTTTGTTGGGCTGATTTTCAATGCTTAAGGCAGACTAAAACTTACAGTCTCCTGGTTCCTAGGCCAGCAACTTAACCGTTAGATCTAATTGACCCTGTTATGATATGAAAATCTGTTACATGTTAGGCAACCAATAGCGAGTAGTTTGAGTGACCTTGCACTTAGCTTAATCTGGAATTGGAGCAAAAAGGCCGGCAGAGGAATGATTCTGCTCCTTCTTTGGAGAAACCATGCAGCCTGTTAGACAAGGAAAACCATTATTCTGCCCTCATTATTGAAATATATTTCTCTAGTGTTCTTTTCCAAACTCCCAACAGATTAATACATCTTTTTCACAAGCTAGCAAACTTTGCATATTTATTTAGAATACTGATTTTTATAAAAATATTCTTGACTTTAATTGTTCTTCTTTTGTTTTTCCCCCTTATTCTGCAGATAAGTTTCATGAATTCAAAAGAAACCTACAGTGAATTCTGGGTACCTGGATTTGTTTTCTAGTGTATTTGTAAGTACTATTTTTTTTTAAAAAAAACTATTTTTCTATGCTGGATAAAAAAAATCCAGTTATAAAAATGTTTAGAAGTTTTTGGTTCTAGTACTCAAATTGACATACATAGAATCAACCATGGTTAAAATAAGTATTATGAACCAGAGGTGCAGTGATGAATGGAAATTTACTGAAAGCCTCTTTTTCCCTGTGATGCTCATATTGGAGTATTCACTTGAAAATGGATCTTTACTGGCTAAATTAGGACATTTTCCACTAAATTTGGACATTTTCCACTGGGGGACTTCTCAATATGCATCTTCTTCTTTAGGGGCTTAGAAATACTTAAGCAACGCCCTAGAAGTATATATTATATCTCATCTGGCATTTGAAGATACCAAGTAAAGCAAAAAGATGGGAATGCAATGAGTTTCTGACCCTTGTCTGCTTAATTAATAAGCATTTACTAAAGATAACTGAAATACAAATTATTTTCTCTCATTTACCATGTGTGCCTATATACCACATGTATATACAGCAACTTAAAATGTAATTGGAGAGGCACATTTTAGTTGAGAACTCTGTTTATGCCAAGGAACTTATTGCAGCCATACGTAAGAATATTGAGTCAGATTAAATGAGGATATAATTAATATCCTAGAAGAGCAGACCATACTATTCATATTTCACCTTTGATATGTGCTGATCTTCTGGTCGTGTTGCAAGGAAGATATTCTATGTAGAATTCCAAGACTCTATTTGACATCATGATTCTATCAGATATGCTAGTAAATGGGTTTTGGGGATTTATTGTTAATGTAAAGTCCCTGTGGATAGAGTAGCTACATTCTTGTACATGTCTTCATTTCACAAGTAAATTTTGCTCCTTTTATTGACTGCTATTAAGGGAATTCTGTGGCAGAACTGGGTTTAGGTTGAAGAACTAGAATATTTTGTAGAGTTGTCATCTGCTATTCCATATCACCGTTTGCTCCAGATGATCACAAGAATTCTGGAATTCTTGCAGGAATAGTTTCAACTATAGTGCCATTTTGGGCAACATTGTAAATAGGGATGAACTTTATCAACTAAGAGACGGATGGGATAGGGATGTGGTCTTCCTACTCCGTCAGCCACGTCCAGCGATGAGTGTCCCAATTGGGAACCCTAGCCAACTAGCAAAGCCAAGTTTTAATACCCTTCCAGAGGGCCAAAAGAGTGGGAACAGTTCTCATTTTCAGTAGAGTGCTCCACAAGGATGGGGTCACAGTGGAAAGGGCTCTTCTCCTTGAACCCATCTGCTGGAATTCCTTAGCAGACGGAATCCATAGCAGGCCTCTTCCATTGGCGCAAGTGGGGAGGGCTAGTTAGGGAAAGGCAGCTTCTAGCATATTCTGGACCCATGCCATGTGGGGCTTTAAAGGTAACAACCAACACCTTGAATTGGGTCTTGAAGCAAACTGGAAACCATTGCAGTTCATGCAGTAGCAGTGTTATATGGGCATGGCTAGGGGGCTTCCAGGAATGTGCACACTGCTGCATACTGCACCAGCTGCAGCTTCCAAATACTCTTCAAGGGTAGCCCCAGGTAGAGCAAGTTGCTGTTATCCGGCTAAGAGATGACTAGGGCATGAGCAACCATGCGCATGCCCTCATGATCCAAGTCATGGTGCAACTGGTGCACAACACATCTAGCCATGACTGATACTTGCTCTTTTAAAAAACAAAAGTTGAGAGTTTGGGATTATTGCTCATTGGAAAACTTCTGTGGATGCTTGTGACTGATCTGTCAGTATTTCTATATTGTTTCAGAAGATATGTTTTTTGTACAAGGTAAAGGTAAATTAAATTACATATTTACCTTCATAATCTTTGGGATACAAATCAAGATTGTAGTGACACGCAAGCGAAGCCTCTTCACTTTGTGAAAATAATTGTAGACTTTTTTTAAATAAAATGATCCTGAGCTTGAATGAATTCTTATTGAATTGAATTTATTAACTGGAATCATAGATGGTTTAGTTTCCTCCTTTTCCTTTTTAGTAGTGTGCGTATGTTTGTAGATATTTTAGTGCTGTGTGCCCCCTCCAAATATCTCAAGGGGCAATTGATTCATCTGCTGGTATAAAAACAAAATCACTTAGCTCTAGCCATTCATTCATCATAGTATATGGTGCGGTAAAAGGTTAACGGCTCAGTGGATGGATGAGATCTATAATAAATAACTGTGCTGTTTAGAAGCCTGGTGATGGAAGTTTATGGTAGGTAAAAGAGAGCTTTTACTCACTTAGCCCCTTGTTTGATCAAGTTAATACTAGGGGGACTATTTAGAAATCTGATCTGAATACATGTGATGAACTCTATATGAATTATTTTCTCTATATTGTTTCCTCTTTTAAAGTTTCATTAAATTGACCTAAAGGTAAATAAATAATTTGTGCATAATATGTGAACATGTATGTAAGACTGATTGAATCTACAGAAGTTCATGTTGATTCCCCCCCTTTTTCCCCCTCTTCATATCCCTCTTTCATGCTTAATGTTAAAAAAAATGAACAATGAATAAAAGTTAGAGCTGCAAATATTTTCAATGAAATGCATCGGCTCTTAAGCAAAGCAAACCTCATTGAAGCCTTAAAATAGCCCTATCTTTTGGAAGGCTTGGATTGCTTCTTTTGGGAGACTGTCCCTAATTGCCTGGATATATGGGTGCATGTACAAACAAGTGCTTCCTCTGAAATGGCTAGCAAAGTGAAGCAGCTGTACATACATGTATTTGGTTAGATTGAAACAGCTACACTACCCCTTTTAGAGAAAGTGGCTGTTTTAAGCTTCAAGGAGGGCTGCCTTGCACCATGAACCTTTGAATGCTTTGCACAGCTCTAAAAAGAAAATGTTTATCTTAGTAGAACATGTGGCCAAACCTGGCTCACCTAAAACAATCAAATCACTCTATAAAGAGACAGCATTTTATTAACCCGCTTACAATACTTCCTGGGCTCCCAGCAAAGCCGAACAGCCCTGAGCAAAAGTAGAACCAGAGCTTATATACACCTTTGACTTACTACATGTCTTCTCACAAGGGCACTTAAAGCAGTTCTTGAGTATTGTTGGTGATAGTGATATTTCAGATATTTGGTAGTCCATGTAGCTTACATGCATATGATGTCATAAGGGGAAAATTCATTTTTTGGGATGTGTGTGTGGCTTTTACTACCACAAATGTGTACATTAGTAAAAAGTGGAAATAAATCCAAAGGATTTAGTGAACGTTCAGGACAGATTCCATGATTATTTCTTGTGCTAATTTATGATGAAGACTTACAGTGTAACAATCCCCACCACCACCACCAGTGCAAGTCACCTGTCAAAAGCTCTGTGCCACTTTGTTCCTGATGTGCAATTTTGGTACCTGGCTTTCTGCAAGATGAGAGGATTTGGTGGAGCAGTGGGCTAATGCCTCCTTAAGTAACACCAGCAGCCTGCAATTAGTGCAGGTTCGCATCCCACCAGGCTCAAGGTTGACTCAGCCTTCCATCCTTCCGAGGTAGGTAAAATGAGGACCCAGATTGTTGGGGGCAATAAGCTGACTTTGTAATAATGCCGCTTGGGTGTGTGTGTGTGAAAGCCCTAATAAGCAGGCATATACATAGAATGAAGGCTACTGCTAAGCTTGTAAGCCGCCCTGAGTCTTCGGAGAAGGGCGGGATATAAATGGAATTAAAATAAATAAAAATAAATAAATGTTCAGTTCAAGCTGTGTCTGGCCCTTGTTGTTTGGGTCCCTTTATGCCAGGTTTTGGTCTGAGCCTTCTAAAGATCAATCTCGGCTTAAAGGGAGATGCATCAGATGCAATAATAAGCCATATGAGCAGTCACTGCTGCTATCTATGGCTGTGTTGACAGGATTTTCCAGGTGCTACTTCAAGAGCAAGCTAGTTATTTTAGTACTAACTTCAGTAGGTACTAGCCTATTTAATGCAATGCAGCATAGTGTTTTTTTTTAAGTAGCTCATGTTTATTTTTGTTTCATATATCTTACAGCTTTTACTTCCAGCACTGGATTGCATCAGTCATCAAACTGCTCAGTCAGCAGTATTAAGAATAGCTTGTTTTCCTGCTTAATGTCTTTTAAATCATAAACCTGTCCTGTACATTTGATGAGAAAATGGTTCTTTCATTGTTTCATTTAGTTGTGTCCAGATTTCTGCTTATTGAGCTCCAGAATTTTTTTCTATCTTATGGCATCATGTCTTGTTCCATGCATAACAAAAACTAGGCAAGAAGAATTGGCAGAAGAACTTTCTCAGCAAAATAATAAGTTCCCAGGAATATTTCTTTGGTACATCAATAATTTTCTTTTCAGTATTAGGAAAGTAACCATTGTAAGTTCTCTAACTTCATTTGGGCTTTCTGCGTTAAAGTTTTGTTTCATATACAGGTAGTCCTCGACTTATGACATAATTGGGACCAGAATACCCATTGCTAAAGGTGGTTGTTAAGTGAGTCATGTCTGATTTTATGAGGGTTTTCTTGCCATGGTTGCTAAATGAATAACTGCAATTGTTAAATGAATCACACTGTCATTAAGTGAATCTAGTTTCCACCATTGACTTGTTGGAATCCAGTCATGAACATTGCAAATGGCATTCACAAAACCTTAGGATGCTGCAATTGTGATAAACACATACCAGTTGCCAAGTGCCCAAATTTGAACATGTGACTGTGGGGTTGCTGCAACAGTGAGATGTGCGAGGACTGGCCATACATTACTTTTTTCAATGGCATTTCAACTTTGGTTGCTAAATGAATATTTATAAGTCAAGGACTACCTTTATAGCATGTATATTGTTTCTGCAAAGCATATTTCAAAAGTGAATTTCATTGTGGCAGGAGTCATCCCAGCAAATTTTATTTAGTGAGGGTGGGAAAGTGGGTGGATGAATGGATGGGTAGGAAAGCCTTAAAGGCCTTAAATTAAATTATACACTTTCCCAGTGGTTCATTATGCCCAAAGCCAAGCCTTTGTTTTTGCCATTGAAGCACAGATAGTAATAGTGATTAGAGCATTTTTTCTTACTGTATGTTAAGGAAAAGCTTTACATCCTTAATATCAAATCTATTGAATACTTACCATACCAAGATAATAATATATTGAAGCAATTAGCTTACATGGATATGTAAAGTTGCATTTTTGGATAGTTTATTAATAGAAATGTAGAATTTTGTTTTATAGATAATTTATCATTGTAAGTTGGATATGGTGAATCTATTCATTTATGCCACATTTTCCCTTTTTTCATCTTTTTTTTAAATACTGAAGAATAAATCTGATATCAACACTTAGAGATTGGCATATCAAATTCCAGAATATGTCAATGACAGATTTAACAACTTGTCTTCTGACCTAATTTGCATTAATTCTAGGTCTGAAAAAAAATTGGAAACTATCAAAACAGTTCCAAAGTGGAAAATAGACTACAGTGGCATGGCAATTGTTATCTTTAAAATGAAGGGAATTCCTTAGAATAATCAAACTGGAATAGAAATTAGAACTGAAATGATAGTTAAAAAATAAGAGCATTCTTCTATATAACTGGATTATATAAATTAATGTGTCTTGGGTATTTATATTCATTGTACACACCTTTATAGATTCTTTGAACAACAAATTTCAAATTTGTACCTATAGTGTCCTCTCACTTGAAATAGATTTTTTAAAAACAAAAATGATTACAACAGAGGGTAGAATGTTGATACAAAAATATCATTTTTTCTAACTGAAAAGGCTATAATGCCACAGAGGTAAACCAAGGAATAAAAATAGTATTACTATTTATGAAGCCCATTAATATAGAGAAGATTGGATCTAGATTTCAGCCTATTTAGAAAAGCCACATAGGAATTCTTGGGATGATTATTATGGGTAGCTTAAGTCACATTGTCACATTCATTTCAGTGTTTTTATTCTAGACATAATTGACCTTGAATCCAACTTCTATATGCTAAAAGGGCATTTGTTTAGTTATATTTTACTACTTCTTGGTGGATCAGTGTAGCGTTTTGTAATATTTTGATCTGACTAGTAAAATTGCATTTGTTTTGGTGGCCGTATTACAAAACATAAAGCATAATTCAGTCTGAATTCAACCCATAGATTCTTCCCTTCTGCACCTCAACAACCTTTCCCTTTGCCAATCATTGTGATTGGGTTTATCATTTCAAACTTGCTTGAATCGTTTCCAATCTTGTTTACATTTTGAATGTAAATGTATTCCACATTCTGGCTAGCTTGATCACTTTATTCTTTGTCAATCATTCTCTGAAATTTATCAGCCTTGCCTGTAATATGCAAGACATACTTTTTGTTGGTAATTTCATTGATGGTAAAATCTGTTTCTGGGGTCGGATGGCATAAAAAGTCCCTCTGTTCTATTACATTTTCAAAAAAAAATCTGCCAGAATAATTCTGCTATATCTTTTTCATTCAGTCTTATATAATCAAGGGCAATCTTCAAATTTTCTTAAATTTTATCAACCTCCTGTAAACTGAGCAATCATTTTAAATCTGTACTGTAATCTATTTGCCTGCTTTTATCTCTTGTTTGTGGCTAATACTGGCAAGTCTTGGTTTTGTTTTCATTTATATTTTCTCATATACCTCACTGTATGACTGCTTGCTAAATTCAGTGTTGTCCCCCCACCCCCACCCCTTCTGTATTCTTAGAGGAAGATGTTCCAAAAAGAAGCCATTTATAGAATCACTAGGCTGCTTCTCCAAACCCATGTACAGATGTGTCATTCAGCCAGTTAATATCGGGGTTGTTGAAATCATCCATTATTATTTTTTTTCTCTGGCAGATTTTGCCACTTCATTAATATCTTTCAACATACTGAGTTGCTTGGCTGCTGCTTCTTTTACATTGCTTATATCATATCATGCCATCACAGCACATTCTGCAGTTTCAAGTTAATTGCTCAATTAACAGCGGTATTCATAAAGTGCTAGGAAAATTCCACAACTAATGATTTGGACCATTTCAAAATAGGTTGGTATTTCATAGTTTTAAATGTCAGGCATGCCAGTATCTGCAGGCATAGTATTGTCTAAGCTTTGAACTCTGTATAGCTTAAAAGGGCTAGATATTGTAATTGGTGCACTTCAGCACCACCCTTTCCCTCTTCTAGGGAGTTCTGTTCTCATTTTTTAAAAAAATCTTTCTAGGAAAGTAAATTATAAACATAAAGTCACATTCAACTGCTAAGTGTTGTGTCCTGCGGGAATGCAGGAAGAAACTCTATAGTCAGGAGGACTGGCCATTAATTTTGGTCTTGAATTTGGATGTCCTTCAGCTGGATGATCTCTAGATTGTTTGTATTTAGATTATAATTTTTAAATGTGCACATAACAGCCAATAATTAATATTAGAGCCAGGATTTCCTATTTACCTGAAGAGAAAACATAATGATGTAGCCTAACTAGATCCCCCCCTCAAAGTGGCTGCTGTGTTATAGTGGCAGCAAGTTATTATTTTAAGTGAGGTGTTTTTTGGGGTTGCTTCAGAAACGATGTGAATTATATATAGCCTTGTATATGTAATGTTCTTATAGGGCCATGTATATATAATATATGCCTGGCATTAGTCAGTGCTTTCTTATGGTTCTATCAGCTCAGAGTGATATACCAGCTGTAATTTTTCCTGGGCTGAAACAGTCTGGCATCAGTTATCAAAGCTTTGTGACCTGCAGTTGGATTACTGTAATGCTTTTTACTTGGGTCCGCCTTTGAAAGGTCAGTTAATTCAAAGCAGAGCTGACCAGAACAGAGATGATCAGTATAATCATATAGGATGTCGGCGCTTTGTTGACTAAATTGTCTCTCAGTCTGTTTCCTGTCCCAATTTAAAATGTTACTGCTGACTTTACAACTTAAAAAACCTAAAAGATGTAAGGTTAGATAGGAAAGTTTCCTTTTATATGTAATCTGCCTTTCTTATGAAATGCTCCCTGCACCAAAGTTCATTTTTTGTAGGTAAGTGAAGACATCACTGTTCTCCCAATAGTTTTATAACCTGTCCGTTTCACTGATTTTATAACAGTTGCATGCTGATTATTGTATGTCCAACAATTAGATTTTATGTCTTTTGAATGAAAGAACCCTTGAAAATATTTTTATTAGTGGCATGATCCAGGAGAATTAAAACCCAGTTCAAGTAGTAGCTAAATTCTCAATAAATTGACAGTTCAATCTTCTGTTTGTTTATTCAGAAATAAGTGCGGTTGTATCCAGAGAGATTCTTTTTCCAATTGAATGTGCATAAAAATGTGGGCTAAAATGTAACTAAAATTACAATCCTAACCTTATGTAAAAGGAAGTAGAATATAGTGAATACCTCAATATATTGTCCTTTTTCTTTGGATGCATTAAATCTATTACTTATATCAAAGCTGCAATATCTGTAAACAATGCTTTACTAGGAAAGCTGTGACAGCTATATTCAGTATACAGTATTATGAAAAATGTAGCACTGTTTATAAAAACAGTGCAGATTTGGAATAATCTAAAACACATTTCAGAGCTGATGATAGTAATTCTGGATTTTTAGATGCTGCTAATGTGTTTGAACCAATTGTGAAATTAGAAGATTTGTAATTAAACTAACTGGATTTGGATTTCAGAAAATCCAAACTCTTTTGCAGTAATTTCTATGCTTTAAAACTGGATTTGCAGTTAGCTGGTCTAAAGTATTAATATTGCTCTCACTCTCTTTCATCTCTGTATATCTACCTGTAATTTTCAGAGTGAGTTTATTTCGGAGTGTAAATTTATCATGTGAATAAGGGTGAAAATCATCTTTCCAACCTACCATTTTCCAAATATGCCTTTAATGCTACACTTACATTAGAATCCTGAGTGAAAAAATAGCCAGACTCCATCCTTTAAATCTGTACGATCACATAACTTTCTAACTGTGCCAACTCTAGTTTTTGGACTGGATTATTTAATTTTCATGGAGAAAAAGTCAAAATGCATGCCCAAAGGTACCCCAAAGTCCTCATGTTATTGTAACCATGATTGAAATAAAGAAAATGAAGACCATTTTTCTTCTCAAAACAGTCTTCTTAATAACTTCATAATATTTGATAATATCAAGCCAGAGAGTAGTTATTTGCAAGAACTTTAAATAATCGCTTGGAATGTCCCAAATTAGTAATCAGTGATTCTGGGTCTTGTATCTTATGATTTTAAGATGAGATTAACTGAACATTTTTTCATGCTTATTGGGGACCTCCAAGAATGCTTTAAAAAGTTTGATTCTATATTTGATTTTTCTAGGAAATAAAAAAATAAAGGGGACATTTACTATACAGTAAGGCTTGCTCTACTATTGTCACATTTTTGTTTAACATCCATACATTTCCTAATGTGATTTTAGGAAGAGGAATATGTTTTAAGATACGAATGATTCTAAATGATGTAGTAAGCATTAGATATCATTTATGAAGACTTATGGATTTATTGAGGAACTTACTGACTTAGTCTGATAATATGTGTTTGCTTGCAATGTGACTTTCTATTAATGTAATGGAAAGACCGATCAATAATAAATACTCCATGTGATCAAGGTTTATTATGTCTAAAAACTGAGCTTTTTTCTACATGTGTGATGGTTTTGCCTTTTCCATTTTTATATTTTCCCTTTTCTCTTTTTTATTTTTATGTATTATGGTGGCTATACACATATAGAAAATTGCAAATTTATTGCAATGATATGGAAGGTATATACTCAACTTGCTTTGTAATCTCAGGAATACCTCAAGGACAGCATAATTTTCATGTTTCAAGGGGGGGAAAATGAGAATTATACTATCCCTTTTGGCTATATAGCAGTCTACTATTAACTTTTTTCCATCACTATACCTTTTAGAGATTTCTAAATGGAACACCACAGTGCTAACAGCTTCTTTTTTTTAAAGATTATTACAGTATTCTCACATCTTTATATTGCTGTAGTAAAGTTGAATTTACTACAGTACTGAAGATAAACAGAGGCTGATGTTAGATGGAATCAATGTTAAAATGATCCGACATTGTTTGGAGGAGGGGACTTTTGTTGATTTGAAAACTGTTACTGTACGTAGCTGGAGGGTAGGTTTTTTTAAAGAGTTGCCAATAAAATGGGTTCACCAATAAGAACATCTGTTTCTGAAATGGTTCGACATCAAATCCTGAAATGCAAGAGACGCTTTCTCTTCTCTTTAATAGTCAAATAACATTAACTGTTTAATAAGAGTTTAATGTAAAAATGGAAATGCAAAAGAAGATAGGGAAAAAAACTGGATATTTGATTTTATACACTTTTATACACTACGGACCCTACAATTTTTTTTAAAATATTCTTTAATAAAATGATTTAAAATGCTCTTTTTAGTTCAACGTCTAAAATAGGAAATCTAGATTTATTTATGTACATATAATCAAAAGCAATGGCAGATGATGGAGAAAACAGTTCAGAAGTACAGAAGAATGGAGCCTGATAAAATCCTGATCTTTCCAGGTATGAAAGAATTACAGCTCATTTGGCAGCAAAATGTTGTTTTTGAGAGAAACAGAACACTGGCACTGAAATAAATTGTCATATATCTCTATAAAGCTCAGGTGAATAGGTAAAAGAGAATCATAGATGTAGTATTTGGAAATAGCAACGCTTGCATTAAGCTTAGAAGAGTGAGCTTGCAACAAAAAGTGTTGCTGTGTATTTCCATTCTCTTATAGAGCCAGCCTCGAGACCAAGTCCCTGTACTGTATTAACTTTATTCTGAGGAATATGAACTGGGAACCTTGTATAATGGTTGGAGTAGAGAGAAAGTTTCCAAAAGAGGATAACAAAAGGAAGATCTTTTTCTTTTCCCCCCCTAAATCCTTTCTCCACACCTGTTGTAAAGCCTAAAAAGGATAAGCTTAAGAATAACCAGCAGTAAGTATCAAAAGTGAGTGCTTTATTGGTATGTAAAAAGAGGCAGGAAGTAGAGCTTTTTGTGAGTAAATAAGACAATAATGAATTTTTATTTCTTCTGAATTAGGTGTTTATCTGCTAATTCCTCCTTCCACCATGCGATAAATGGTTTAAACTGGCCAAGTCTGTACTCTCTCCTAACATTTTTATTAAACAGATATCCTAAATATCTTGCCTGGAATTCCTAAGTCTTCCTCAGTTGGTTTTGGTGGTTTTGAAAAATATTTAATGACTAAACTACAGGGTTTTGCTTATTAAGATAGGCAAGCCCCAATGGAAACTATTTGTTCAATTGAGTGTTTAACTTAGCAATTGTAGTGTTCTTCAAAAGTGAACTTTTGAAAATAAAAAAGGTTCATTTTTAAAATAGACTTAATTTACAGTATCGGCAGCAAAGTCAGTTTCTCAAGAAACTATATGCCTATTTTCTTCCTTCCTTTTATTTCATTACAAAACTACTTTTGATGGCAACCCTTTCTGCCGGTGGTATCACTATTCTGCCATCTAATGGTTGTCTGGATTTTTGCAGTGCCTCTTTGTTTCTGGTGCAAGCTGAAGAAAATGAAATATTCTGTTGGCTAAAGGAATATAAAGTGCTTTGAGAAACAGCCAAATGCACTTTCTTGGGAAACTCCAATGTTCCATGATATTAATAAGATACTATTTAAAGGGATTTTAGGAGTGTATGTAGATAAAAAAGACAATTAGATGTGTTCTATCTTTATGCAGCTTTTTATGCAGCTTTATATGCAACTTGTAGTGAAGAAGGTTTAGAATAATAAATGGGAGTGGTTGTAAAGTATTTCCAGAAAAGGAACATTTACTTTCCTTTTCACCCAACACCCCCTCTAACGTTTCAGGACTGCTACACAAGTTGAACTAGTTTCCTCTCTCTTGAAATGATTAGCTCAGGAACTGGCCTTCTGCCACTTTTAATCTGTCTCATTACTTGGAGTCAAGACCTTTGCCCACAGGATGAGAAGTTAAAACATCAAGTTTAACATAGATAGTATTATACAAAGAATCAGCTAGATACAGACATTCAAGATACACACATAGTAATGCTGAGCAGTTTGCAATGAAGCCATGGTTGCTTGGGTTAGCTTTTGTTTAAAGAAGACTCTTTCCCCGATTCTCCTATCTGACACAGTCACCTGTGTTTGAAATGGATGAGAATGTCAAAGTGAATTTTGATAATAATAATAATAAGTTGGAAGGGACCTTGGAGGTCATCTAGTCCAACCCCCTGCTAAGGCAGGAAACTGTATACCATTTCATACAAATGGCTGTCCAGTCACTTCTTAAAAATTTCCAGTGTTGGAGCATTCACCACTTCTGGAGGCAGGTTGTTCCACTGGTTAGTTGTTCTAACTGTCAGGAAGTTCCTCCTTAGTTCTAGGTTGCTTCTCTCCTTGACTAGTTTCCATCCATTGCTTCTTGTCCTGCTTTCAGGTGCTTTGGAGAATAACGTGGCTCCCTCTTCTTTGTGGCAGCCCCTGAGATATTGGAACACTGCTATCATGTCACCCCTCACCCTTCTCTTCATTAAACTACACATACCCAATTCCAGCAACCGTTCCCTATATGTTTTAGCCTCCAGTCCCCCAATCATCTTTGTTGCTCTTCTCTGTACTCTTTCTAGAGACTTGACATCTTTTTTACATCGTGGTGACCAAAACTGGATGCAGAATTGCATGTGTGGCCTTACCAAGGCATTGTAAAGTGGTATTAGTACTTTATGTGATCTTGATTCTATCCCTCTGTTAATGCAGCCTAGCACTGTGTTGGCTTTTTTGGCAGCTGCAGCACACTGCTGGCTCATATTTAAGTGATTGTCCACTAGGACTCCGAGATCTCTCTCACAGTTACTACTATCGAGCAAGGTACCACCTATACTATACCTGTGCACTTGATTTTTCCTGCCTAAATGTAGAACCTTACTTTTTTCACAATTGAATTTCATTTTGTTAGATAGTGCCCAGTGTTCGAGTCTGTCCAGATCCTCCTGTATTTAAGCCTATCTTCTGGAGTATTGGCTATTCCTGCCAGCTTGGTGTCATCTGCAAATTTGATGAGTTCCCCATCTATCCCCTCATCCAAATCGTTGATGAATATATGATGGAATAAGAATGTTTGTGAACAATAATCAAAACTCCACTGGGTTCGTTGAAAGTCATCATGGAATTCAATCAGGGGTTGTGACATTGTAGTTTTATGTTCTAAAGTGGATTTAAATTGGTTATTTAAGATTTGTAATATGGAATAATACAACAAAGAGTCTGAGCAGAAGTGAGCACAAGATAAGGCATGCAAATACAGGAGAATCAGAAGCAGTCTACTAACAATCCAGAGATCATATACCACGGGTTCCAGCGCTATCAGCTTAAAAATGGCTTTTCTGGCATTGCAGTGAACCTAAACTAAATCAGCTCAGCAGCTAAAGAAAAATGATTATATGGGATCATAGGGGAGCACAGCATAATTATCTTAAATTGAAAGGCCCACCAAGGGGCCTAGGTCAGCCACTCAATAAATTTCTATTGCTTGAATCTTGGTTTCCTTCTATCTAATCCAGCACTTTAACTACTTAGCCTCAATGATTTTGCTTGTCTTGTTTTAATCATTTTAGCTCTTAAACCATTGTTCAGTTTCTTAGTAATCTCAGATTATTTTGCTCCACATTTCAAAAATATCTCTCCCATTTCTGTTTGACCCAATCTACTATTCTTGAGGGGTTACCTATTGAGGGGTTAATATTCTTGGGGTTATCTTGAGAGTGAATGATATGGCTAGAAGGTTAAGTAAGAGGGTGCAGCTGAGGAAAAAGAGTCAATTCTATTTTAAAAAAGAGGAGAAATTAGATTATTCTAAAATGCTACCAACTCTGAAATTCTTAATGAACTGGTTATCAAAATGTCACTAGTGAGTTTGTTAAGATAGGATCCTAGATGTACAGGACCACTCTGTTATTCATTTTGCATTTTTATCAGCTGCTGAGAATGGATAGATGGGATTGATTGGTCTGTGACTCGTGCAGGGACAAATGTTTGCTATTTCTACTGATTTCTAGTAATATTTTGTAATTCTTCCAAATTCTCTCATCATGTTCATTGTCTTCTGCTTCGTTCTACTTGCTTCAACCTTGCTATGCTATAAATATATATGTGTGTGTGAGTGTATGTGTATGTATATTATGTATGTGGGATTCAAATATGCAAACAACCGGTTGTCTCTGTGGATGCCACTTCTGGAAGTCCATTCTGGGCCTGAGCAACAAAAAAATAGCTACCGGTTCTGCCGAAGTGGTGCGAACCAGCTGAATCCCACCACTGGATTTATGTCCCGTTTACATCACATACCCAAAGTATATGAATGTCTGTTTTGGTTCTCCTTGCACTCTGTTGTACTCTTAATAATCATTTGCAAATCTATTACTTTAAAGATACCTGTTTTGTTTTTCTCATTCTTTCTCACTACCAGCATTCACAGCTGTACTTTAGTGCTAGAAAAATTATTGCTCTATCCATTCTGAAAATTATCATTAAAATGCCTTTATGTTTTATGATGTTTTCTAAATTACCTTTCTCCCTAGAATTAATCTCTTCTAGGCATTTCCCATAAATGACAATGTGATTCTGCATGCAGAGTGTCAAATCTAACCAATTAATAGATTTTCTATTAATAAAATTTCTTTTCATTGGCAGTGTCCTCCTACTGATTATTCAAATTTACTCTGGAGGTTTAGAAATCCTGCACATACACAAATGATTTGTCTGCAGGTCAGAGAAAATTGTTTAAAATTGCAGGTATTTATTTTCCTAGTTGGAATCTTCCATTGATAGAGGAACATTAGTTTTATGCTACCTGTAACCCACCATTCATATATCCCAAATCAACATATTAAATACAAGTCACATTTTTGTGTGCCACATGAAGCATTTTATATTTATTCTGCTGCATGCTAGAAAGGCAGTAGATAAACAGCTGGTTCAGTTTCATTTGTTTTTGAGACCGAAATAAGATGGTGCATATAAAACCTAACTCAGAATAAAGTATTCATTCTATTCACTGCTGCCAAATTGCCACTAAAATACATTGAAGTGCAGTCACATTCTCACTGATATCTGAATAGCACTGGTTGTTCCAGGCTCATGCACATATTCTAAGACTTTAGTTGATAAGAACATCTGATGCTTGTTCATAGATAGGAAAAAATTAGTTAGCCCTTAAGGTAAGTAGTACCTATTTCTATTGTGTACATTTGGAAAAAACATATATTGTGGCCAATTTTCTTGGTTAAAATTATAGCACATTTATTCTGTAAATCCTTCATTATAATACACTATTCTATAAATGGGATTTCTGTTTAATCATCATCACAGAGAAGTATCTGCCCTACTAGTAAAATGTTTGCCATTATGGTATTATGAAGCAATTATCTTCCTGTGAGTCTTTATTCTCCTGCAGTAATGTCCCTAAATACATCACTGGGGCCTTTCCCATTGAAATGAATAGCAGCCATATCAAATTAATGTGATATAAATGATACAGCGTACAAGCCAAGTATATTAACCCCTCTTAGTTATGTTCTTCAGGTTCCAATTGCAACATCAGTTCACTCCAATGTGATGACTAGGAAGGTAGATTGCTGGTACAAGGATAACTCAGCTATCCAATACATTTCTTGTGCAGCTGTCAGAGTGTGTCTTAGTATTTTGGCAGATATAAAGTCTATGACAAGATCCTCTTTAATTCTGAACCTTTGGCCTTTCATGGTTGCTGCATGTATAATTTGATTGCCTAGGTTTGCAATGTTAGGAAATAGTGAAACTACGGAAATCGTAGAAAACAAATAGAGAGAAAGTAGGTGAATAAAACCAGTCACAGACTGGAGCACTTTACATTTATTCTGCTGCATGCTGGAAAGGCAGTAGATAAACAGCTGGTTCAGTTTTATTTGTGTTTGAGACTGAAATAAGATGGTGATTATAACTTAACTCAGAATAAAGTATTCATTCTATTCACTGCTGCCAACACAGTTGACTTCTCTTTTCATTACATAACTGCATTCCAAGGTAGCTATCTGGATAGCTAGGAGTTGTTGTTTTTTGTTTGCGTTTCAAGAAGGACTAATTGCTTCCTTAATAGTGCATAGTGAGTTAATAGTCAATAGTGAGTTATTTGAGCTAGTGAATTGAGCTTCAAAATACTTATTATCGGAAGAGTCCTATCTTCATTTATATAACCTCATTCTGAGCTCTTTAAATGAAGTTTTAAGATGATAATGTTTTAAATTTTTTGGACAGCACTGGGGAGGCTGACCAGCACTGAGCGTTTGCAGATATACATTCTCTTGGTGGTGAAAGAAAGTAGCTAAATTTCAGAGTTCAGATAGCTCCTTTTTTGTATTTAAATGGGGGAGGGGGTACCTTTAAAAAGGACATATCCCCTATGCACAGTGGCTTTGTGGGTTACTTAATTTCTGATTGGATGTGTGGTATTAATTATTTCTTGTGTGCATGTGGATACATGCACATAGCATTAGAGTAATTTGCAGCAAATGAGTAACAGGACTATTTTTTTTCTAGGCAGGGAAAAACAGCAGAGAAGATAAGAACAATGTTGTCCTCCCTATTTTTTTAGTTTTGACCCTCCGCCCCCAGTTGTTTGCTGAAGCTTGCGTGCTTCTGTGATAAGCAGAGATAAACCATAGGCCAATTTCAGCAGGAAGATGAGAGACTGCTTTTCTGCAGAGAAAGTACAGATAGTCCTCGACTTACGACAAGTCATTTAGTGACTGTTCAAAGTTACAATGAAAGTAAAGGGAAGGTAAAGTACTTGGGAAAGTAAAGTACTTCCAGACATCATAAAATCCTCTCTCCCTCTTTCCCCCTTCCCCTCCTTTCCTCCCTCCCTCTCTCTCTCTCTCACACACACAAACACACAAACACCCACCCACCCACCCACACACACTGTAGTCACACGGACACATTTTGGGTACCTGACAACCAATTCACATTTGCAATGGGCTGTGGAATCCTGCAATCATGTGACCAATTTTTGCAACTTTTTTGCTGGTTTCCAGCAAAAAAAAAAATGCCCAATCATGAGAATGGATTCCCTTAATGACTGCCATAAAAATGGTAAAAAAATTCAATCCAGTCCTAAGGGTGCCTCACCTTATGACTGAAAATCTGGTCCCATTTATGGTGGTAAGTTGAGGACTTTCTATCTTGGAGAAACCGGATTGAATTTTCACGGGCATATCTGATTGGAGAATCAGTGTTGGCTTCTTCAATGAGTGGGTTGCTATGGGAGAGCAGATATTAGTTATTGGTGACTCTGAACCCCATTTTGGAAAGACCATAGTATTACAGAAATCACAGAGAGTTTCTGATGTGTTTGTATCTCTCTCTAGTGTACTTGTAACACTGCGAAAGGGAAACTTTGGTAAAACAATATTTTGGCTGGAAGTTACAAGGATCAATCATACAGTACTTCTTTCTACTCCATCCAATGGCATTATTTTAGGGACAAGTGTATTTCTGCTTAGTAGAACAACTGTTCTCTGAGCCAGGTTCAAAGCATCAGAAGCAGATGCTCTGCTTGTTCATACATGGAGAAGACCCACTTCAATTTGGAGAATAAGTCCTTATACCAGGTCTCTGGTTCTGTTTATGGCTGTGTTTGAAGTGGACACAGGCTCCCAATGTGAGTTCTTTGAATCTTGAAGTTGCATAGTAAAATGGACCAGTAAAAACTGGATTATATAACAAAAGGTGTCTGGGTAGGGAACTTAATAAAAATTTAGTCATACTGTACAAATATCCCATAAAAGTATTCAAATTCAAATTATATATATTTTTTACATTATGTATTTTTTAAAAATATAAAAGCCCATTTTAAAAAGTACAGAACCAGTTCTGTACACTTTGTAAAAGTTAATGATGAATTTTAGGAATGTTGTTACCTGCATCATCCTCTCTGACTTTACTGCAAATCTTGAGAGTGGATGATTGGAATACTGGAGATACTTAACAAATATATGTATAAGGATAATAAATGTTAATCAGAGAAATATTGCCAAAGGAAAGATTACATATAAATGTTGGACTTTGAAGTCCCATATCTTCTTAATGTGGAATCTTGAGCATTCTGGTTTTGACATCTCTCAGAGACGCTGGTTAACTTTATGATTCATGTTAAACTGTATCTTACAGATGATAATCGCTGGGTTCATGTATCATGTTTAGTCAAAAACAAAGATTATGGCTTAGAGTGACATGTGAAATCAGCCTTTAGATGATTTGTAACTTGCAGGTTTATATTTCCTTGTTAATAATTGGTGTGTGTGTGTGTGTGTTTGTGTGTGTGTGTGTGTGTGTATGAGTGTGTGTATGCGTACACGTGCATGCAAATGTATAAGTCTTCTATACAAAAGGTTTAAACTGATATTGCTTTCTTGGTAATCACTTGATCATTAGAAATTGTCCTCATTTCTATTTGTGAAAATATGTCCTCTTGCAGGAGAGAAATTCCTATAAAGCTTTCTGAAAGAAACACTCCAATTAACAATATTTTCCATTGGCCAGTCTCCAGAATACAACTGTTGTTACAGTTCTTGATGCAGTTTTCCTTTTTTATGTTAATGGTGTCTTTCTTTCTTAACTAAATTGCTATGTAGCTGGCAAATAAATGAAAATAGTCCACTCTTAAAATAATAATTTTACTAACTGGAAAAATCTGTAGCTTTCTGTTGTTCTACTTTATTGCCTGTGTTTGTTCCCAGGCAGATTTCTGGACAGTAATTTTCATGCCATTTTGTTATTAAAATAACTTGCAACTCCTTCAGGGCCTTTTTAGGTATTCAGCATTGCTCTTTTTTGAAAGGGCAGTGCAGTTGAGAGATGTCATAATTGTGCTGATTAATTGAACTATTATTTTAGCTATGTTTTTTGTCTGCATTGAACACTCACTTGCTCTCATACTATTTTTACTAATGTTTTCAGATAGACGACCAAGAATGTTAGAGAACCATGGAGGAGAATGTGATTAAATTGCACTGCAGTCATAAGTTTAGTTAATAGGCAAATGTCCCCCTCCCTTTTCTTGAACATAAATGTGTTTTTTCAAGTGAAACTGTGGCAATAAAACCTCATTTCATCTAATAATACTTGCTGTATGAAAGAGGATGAAATTGGAGTGATTCATAATTTTCCACATGCTCAGTATGTACACTTCTGTCAGATTATGATAAGTGCTAAGATATCAAGGGAAAAATGGAATTCACTTGAGTCAGGATTCAGGAGGACAAAAATTATAGATTTTCTCAGAATGTGTGTAGATTATTTTTATGTTCTTTCCTTCTAGCCATCAAGTATCTTGCTTCTAGCTGGTTCTCTATTCAGGGATGTAAGGTGGGATGAGTATGGAGGAGACTAAATAATATCTCCATTAAAACCTACAGAAGATGACATAAAGCTAGATTTACTAGGAAAGTTATTGTGCCTTTAAAAACTTTATGTTTAATAAAATCTAGTAAAAGAAAAATGTAAAATGTTTTGTAATAATACAATTAAAAGTTGCTAAATTACATATTTCTAAGCTGTTAAACAACATTTAAAACTAAACAGAAGCTCGGTATAATTTCACTTTGATTGTCTCTGCCACTTCTGCATACAATGGGCAAATTTGCATTTTGTTCTTTTATACAGAAGATTTTGTTGAGAGAACCCTCACCAATCAGGACACAGGAGGACTTCATGAAATAAAACTGAAGCAAGAGCAATGTCCTCATTATGAATGGTAGAATATCTCCATCCCATTTCACAGCTATAACCCATCAGTGAAGAAGGAATGTGAGAAATGTATTCATGTGGAGTGGTCTTTTTGAACGTTAGTGTATATTAACTGAGAAATTTTAGGATCGGACTATAGTAATCTGCAACAACATTGGGCCAGTTGTTAAAATTTTGAAGCCAAGAAACCCACAAGAGAATTTAGGACTGTGGGCTATACAGAGAAGAAGGCAGAGAAGAAGGCAGCAACGTGTTGCAAGTTGTCTACAAAGACAACTGTCTAGAAGTTTCACATAGATATAAGAAGTCAAGTTTGACCTGGGGGCATCTTTAATCTATACTTGATATTGCCCAGATTCATGCTGTATAAATTGTGTATTAACCTAAATGGTGTTTTATCATGATGAGTCCAGGCTGCTTTCTGTGGTTAAACTTAGGACACTTACAGAAAATTTATGCTTGGAAGCTTCTTTATTTTCATGTTCTCCTTTTTCATCATGTTGGACAAACCCCATGATTTACACATTTATGGACAATGACATAGCTAGACAATGGAGCAAGTCCCTCATTTTGGATTGCAATTTCTAATTTGGCCATAAGCATTCTTTTGCTGCCAGAAGAGAGAGAGAGAAAAATAATATGTAAGAAATAAAAATGGAAAAATGAGCACCTGCTGCAATCTTCTAGTCTATGCCTCTGTATATAATTATATTTACTTATCCTACCCCTCTGGCAGGAGAGGCATAATCTGAGTACCATCAGCAAAGAGGTGTGGGTTGGCCGGGTCCATATGGAGAGACTTTTCTGCCATGGTGCCAACCATAGTTTATCCTGAGATTAGATTGGCCCTTCCCCTTCCATAAAGCCCTTGAGAACTTGGTTTTGAACTCAAGCCTGGGGCTGTGTGTGTGTCGGGGGGGGGGCAGAGCACATGATCTGGCTCTGTGTCAATAGTGTGGATGATGCTCAGCAGCTATGTGTTTTATTTTTTATATATCCAGTTTTAAAAACTTTTTTATCGATTTCATTGTAAATCGCCAAGAATCGTGAATGTGAGACAAGTGATGGCTGCTCCATTCTGGATCAGTTGTAATTTCTGAGCAGTCTTTGAGAAGGGCTTGAACATGAGGACATCTTCATTTGTTTTTAATCTTTGTCCACTGATACTTCACATTTCGTTTCTGGTTGTTCAAGGCTGTTCTAGGATGACTGATTCTAATGCCCGGCTTGCATTCATTGTCAGTGCTTTACCAGCACTTCACCCAACCATTTGCCAGATGTGGCAAACAGGGATCCCTTTTTGTGTCATACGTACAAAATATGACAAAATGTACAAATGTGTAACGTACAAAACTAAACAAAAAGAATTAAAAAGAGAAAAAGAACACCACAAAAATATGGATAGTTATACCATACCGTTTACTAATATAGTCTACAGGATTTATCAAATAAATTGTTTGGAATGGTATTTTGCCAATGACTTCTTAAGAAGAGAAAATTATAAATACAATGTCTAATCTATTTTATGTCACAACTGAAGATTTAGGAAGTATAGGATGTATTTGGATGTATTCAACATTTTGCTTATATAAAACACAAAGGTTATTAGCATTGCCAAAATAGTTGAATATTATCTATTCAAAGACCATTTATTATAAATGGTCTGAGGGAACACCTGCTGCCGGCATCAAGTTCCCTTCGTCCAGTGCGCTCCCACAGGGAGGGTCTTCTCAGGGTGCCACCGGTAAGAGATTGCCGGCGGGTAACACCCAGGGATAGGGCCTTCTCAGTGGGGGCGCCTGCCCTTTGGAACCAGCTGCCAGTGGAGCTGAGGACTGCCCCCGACCTCCGTTCATTCCGCCGGGGCCTGAAGACCTGGCTCTTCGAGCTCTCTGGCCCAGGCTGAGGATTAATTTATTTTAATTGGGGTTTTATTTATACAGGGATAAATTTAATCTTTTTTAAACTTGGTTTTTAACTTTTGTATTTTTGGTTTTTAATTACCCTGTAAACCGCCCTGAGTCCTCCGGGAAAGGGCGGTATATAAATGTAATAAAATAAATAAAATAAAATAAAAATAAATAAATGTGGAAAAAACTTTGGCTTATTATGTTAAAAATCCAAAATCTCTTTTTCACTGAAGTTGAATAGGATATAATGGAACATGTAAACTTGTTAGAGAGTTTTACTATAAAGTGCTCAGAAAGATTTGACTATTTGTGTGGTTTAAATTTTCATTAAATAAAAAGTGAACAATCCATACATTCTAATATAGGAATTCACAAAGATTTATTTGAAAATATTGTGATTTTTCAGATTTGTGTAATGGTTGATTTAGCATTTAGCATTTCTTACTTTATGCTTTCGGTCTGAATGAACTTAAGGCGCAGTAAGCAATTACATTTTCTGGCTATCTGAAGCTTTAACCATTTTGTTAGGATTTTCATCTTCTTGGGACTAAATATGCTATATGGAATATACTGGAGTAACTGGTTGGTTCTTGCTTTACAAAACCATAAAATCCAACTTGAATTTCTGATACCCATGTGGATTATGGAAACTGGTCTTAAGTAAAAGAGAAAAATGGAATCTTCTGGCAAACCTAGAAAATTCTTTGAGGGGGGGGGACAATTTATGTATATGTTAAGTTTTGGTTTTTTTCATTTTATGTACTATTTTGTGTAGTCTTAGTTTTGTTCTGCTTTTGTATTACTTTTTTGTTTTGGAGTCTGTATTTTAATGTTAAGAATAAAGATAGAGAAAGAAAAAAAAGAGATGTTTTGGAATTGATAAAGAGTCACTGTAAATGTGAATATGATCTTGGCTTACACACTAGTAAATGGCTTTGATATTTTTTTTAATGAATGACTGTGTATCAAGCTTTACTAATAAGCCCAGGCTGTGGAGCTTTCTATGTTTCTTTTCTTTTTCTTTTTGACTAAAGGATGCAGCAGCGAAAGCAGTGATGAGGTGTCGTATAATTTTACTAGTTACATAACTGCTTTTAACTACTAAACTCTCTCTTGATTGAAATAACAATTGAGCCTATAATTTTTCCGAACAGCTGCCGCTAGGGGGGGGGTCATTACCTTGGAGACCTGGGAAATAATTGTACTCCTAATACATGAGTTATGTATTCTCATGTTTTACAGCAATGCACAAAGTTTAAAGCCTATAGTAGAATGTTATTTGAAAGCTGTCAAACCATGTTAAAAAAGACTGCATCGTCAAAGGCCCTTGTGGCCAAGATTCAACATGTAGCCTTGTCTTACTCATTATAAAATACATGTTTATAAAGTTCCACAGAGCATCCAATTCCCAATTCACTTATATCAGCAAGACTTAACTTGCTCATTAATCTAAATTCTTTTGCAACTTTAATCTACATGTTTAATTAATCATAAAATGAGGCGGTAAGTAATTTCAGCAATGTGTGGCTTGTTATCAGATGCATTTAATCACTCTTCTGTGAGCTCATTTGGAAACACCTGAAGATGTCGAGAGCAGTTTGAATAAGCATAAATTATTCTTTGTCAGTGTACTTCACCCAACTAATAAGACATTAATTTAAAAAAGGCACTGTTCATCATTTTTAGATCTTCACCAATATTTTTAGCTCAGCAGGATAACTGTAATTGTACATACGGCACAATTTACAACAGAGTGTCCAACAGTAGAACAGGAAATATTATACTATTCATTTTTCCTGTTTACATGTAATTAGTTTGCATAATCTCAGGCTGAATGAAGATAAACCATAGTTATCAAATCCTAAACATTTATCTGTTCTTGGAACAAGTTGCTAGTTAATTGAAATAATAAAAGCCAGATAATTTAACAGTTGTATGAATAAATCTTTTCTGTATTTGCTTAGTAAAAATTATTCATGTTATTTTTTTGTGTGTGTGGGTCCAAATACGTGGCTGAAACAGTGGGATGCATTTCTCAAGTCTTCAAAAGGAAATCTTACTCTCGACTTTCTGAAAATTTCGAAGGTGTCTGAAATAGATTCTAAACACATGGGATTGTGATGGTGGTTGGAAGTCCAGTCATGTGAACATATGAGTTATGTTCACATAACATGGGATGTAACCTACTGTATTCAAATAAATTCTCCTAACCTAAAAGCCAAGTTTAAAATTTCTCCTAAATTTGAGATACAAATTTATGCTAACTTTTGGGGAGAGAGCTGTACTAGTTCCCTGTCTCCTACTTAATGAGTGATTTGAATTAAATATCTGCTCAGATCTCTGGCATTTTATAGTTCCAAACTAGACTATAGCTATTTCAGATACTAGTGAAGAACAAAACCCCTGTAAATTCTTCTTTAAACCAGCACAGCAACAATTGGGTCAGCTTTGAGAAGCTATGAAAAATGCAAAAGAGCGTTAGACTGGAAGTTACCTCCTCATCCTATTTTAGCTATTTGTTTATTACTATGCCAATATTCTGAAAACAGGTATGACTCTTAGGACTTTAGGAGTGATATTTCATAATGATGAGCAATATATATAACTTTGATACTTCAATTTGATTTTGATATGTGCATCTTGACTCCTTATTTTTAAGGCTCCAGTTAAGAAGATTAAAGTTAATATCCTTTTTGTTATTTGTAAGGTCATTCAGATACATTCCAGCAGTGCACTGCAGCAGCCAAAAAAGCTAATGCAGTCCTAGTTTGCATCAATAGGAGGATAGTTTCAAAATCATGTAAGGTGATAATACCCCCTTATTCTGCACTGGTGAAACCTCACTAGGAATATTGCATCCAATTCTGGTCATCACAATACAAAAAAAAAAAATTGAGACCCCTAGAAAGAATGAACAAATGAGGCAATTATACAGTATATGCCTAGTGTAAGGATGAGGAAGACTAGGGGTGGAATGACAGCTGACTTCCAGTACTTGAGAGACTCTGATAAAGAAGAGGAGTTAGTTGTTCTTCCAAGCACCTGAGGCAGGATAAGAAATCATGGGTGTAAGATCATTAAAGAGAGATCCAACCTAAAGGAGAAATTTCCTGACAGTGAGAACAGTTAAGTAGTGGAGTAGTGTGCTTTCAGAAGTTGTGGGTGAAAATTTTCAAAAAGAAATTGAACAAAAGAAATTGGAATGATATACGGTCACCTGCTCAATATCAATTATGGATTTCATTAGAATAAATGAATAGAGTAAATCAACTTTTTCTTGAATTGCTGGGGATTAAGTAAAGTCAGACAGGTTTTAAATGAAATATGAATAGAATTCTATTCCGCTCATTCCACAGATCATGGTTACATTCTTCTGCTAGTCAGTATTGTATGGCATTGCAAAAAAGTCTTCTATCTGTACAGATATAAGGTAAAAAAGAAAGCTACAAATTGCTTAGAGGAAGAGAGTCCTATTGTCAGCCAGAAAAAGGAAGTAGCACAGCTTCCAGAGATTATTCTAATAGTTTGATCAATGTGCCATCTTTAAGGGATTTTAGAGATAGTATAGAGCATAGAACAACAAGGTTGGAAAGAACTTTGGAGGTCTTCTAATTCAACTCCCTGCTTGAAGACCCCTGGAATAATTTAATAAGTATTCTCATCCAATTCCAAGTGTGGGGTCAACCTACTAAACCACATATAGCTTCATCCCCATTGCCTTCAGATTAAGTATTTTCATACTACAATTAAGCCATCCTGAGAAAGAATATTTAAGGGTCTCCATGCCATGAGAAATTGGAGTGGAGACGTCCTGAAAACAGACTCTGGGGATAGCCCCAGTTTGTGCAACAGTTTATACTATGAAATACTTTTGACTCCCACCTGACTGGCTTTGCAGAAAAAGTTAAATTGAACATTTGTTGGGCTGCCTTTTTAGCTTGGGGAACTGTTATATATTGGTTGTAGTTTTATTTTTGATATGATGGCTTCATTTGAAGACAGGCTTTTTAAATGTTATTTTTGTTCAAAGGTCAGATCTGTACACAGTACAAGTGGCCCTGGAGTTATTCATATGGATTAGAAACATTTGAGTGGAGTATAATTAAAATGTGAACATTACTGCTTTTAATTACATAATCTGCATGGATCTGACCTTTCTTGGATTAGCCTGTATACCTGTAAATGATTTCAGAGTAGAATTAATATTGAAAGTACTGCTCAGATTTTTGTTAGAGGTAGGCAAAATTCCGTATTATTTTCATGTAATCTCTAGCTGTGAAGTTCACTTATTGCAGCCTTCTACAATGTGGTATTTTCCAGCTGTGTTGCACTTCAGTTTTCATTATCCTCAAAACTGTATAGTCAAAACAGAATATTGTATCTTTTAAAAATAAGTAAAACTTTTCAGTAGTTTGCTGGAAGCTGCTAAAAAGTGGTGTGCCCTTAACATACTTTCCCCCCTTTGTTTCCTATAGGCCTGTTAGCTGCCGTCTTGCTATTTTCATTTCTGATGACAACTATCACGGAAAACTGCTAGAGCACAGAGTCAGCCTGTGACGGGGCCAGGTAACTTCTACATGCTTAAACAATATTTTTTTTCTTCCCTGCTGTTCTCCCTTTAGTGTCTTTGCATCTCAAGGTTTTTTTCTGGATGCAATGTTTAGGCAATATAAAGTAACTGCAAATTTGTAAGTTTCATTATTTAACAACATACATTTATGAAGTTGAAAATATCATTGTTTGGGCTCTGTGCAACTAAGTTTTATTTCAATACAACAGATTTTTGAGTAGACGATTCCCTGTGGTTTGAAAAACCTGTGTGATTGCAGAAATTAAAAGTGATCTTAGAATTTTTTATGAAGTTATACAGGACATTCCTGCCATATAACAATACTGACTTCGTTATGAAAACATATTTGGATAACTAACAGTGACAATAGTATTTTCTAACAGCTGGTACATTTTTACCCCAGCTGAGTTAGTACTCTGGAAGCAGAAATATAATATTTCAAATTTATAAGGCTACATTACTTTGACAGGTGAGAAGATGGCTAGAATTTTACACTGGACTTCCAAATAACAGTTCCTAAAATTCCATTTGAATCTAACTCTCCCTTGTTATTTCTTATTAGCTGGGATTGTAACTGAAAGTTTTCCAGTCATTACTGAATAATCACAGCCACTTCCAAAAACTGAGTTTGAAATTGAGGATTACAAAAGCTGACATAAGAGTACCTTTTGTTTGCCATTTTTTACCCAGGAGCATTACCCATTAAAACCTGCTTTCACACATATTCTGCTCCTCCTACCCTTCAGAGTATATACCACCTTGTAATGTCAGTTCAGTGAGGGACATGGTGGCTCAGTGGGTTAGGACGCTGAGCTTGTCGATCAGAAGGTCGGCAGTTTGGCGGGTCGAATCCCGAGTGCCGTGTAACAGAGTGAGTGCCTGTTACTCGCCCCAGCTTCTGCCAACCTAGCAGTTCGAAAGCACGTAAAAATGCAAGTAGAAAAATAGGGACCACTACGGTGGGAAGGTAACAGTGTTCTGTGCGCCTTTGGCATCCAGTCATACCGGCCACATGACCATGGAGATGTCCTCAGACAAGCGCTGGCTCTTCGGCTTTGAAACGGAGATGAGCACCGGCCCCTAGAGTCGGAAACGACTAGCACGCATGTGCAGGGGAACCTTTACCTTTAATGTCAGTTCATAAACCCTGAAAGAGGACTTTTCTGAATCATACAGCTGAACCACACCATATTTAAATTCATCCTGTGGTCCCATCAAAAGAATGTAGGTGAATTCCACCAGAAATTGTAAAGCATTTCCATTTATCAGCATTAATTTTTTTTTGACAAGAATTAACTTTGAGGTCTATGGTTGGTCTCTACATATGGAAAAGGTCTGTTTCTGTTTGTGGAGAGAACTGAGGTGAGAAGAAATTTATTGCTGTACTGGAGGAATGAAAGGGAACTGTGATTTTCCTAGATTTTCCCTTCCTTCTTATGGTCCTACCAATATTTTCCCCATTTCAGAGAGGGTTCTATGCTCCAGTCCAATCTGTTTTAGGAATCTCAGAAAACTACATTAAGGACAGGAGGATCAACAAAAAAACCTGTCCTTAGTGATAGGCATTTTTTTTGTATTTGCTTTAGCATTATTTTTATTTTTATTTTTAAATGAAAGTAGAAATCATGATTGAAGCAATCTAGTCCTTTTTCAAGTAAAGTATGAAATAAAGTATAAGATAATTTTTAAAAGTAATGGTAAAAGTTAATGTTTTGGTAAGTGTCTGGAACGATCAATATTTCTCAAAGAAAAGATCCCATGTGTAATAACCTTTGGGGAATGAATTAGAAGATTGCAACAGATTTTTAAATGCGGCCGCGAGAGTTGTCTTGGGAGTTTCCCGGTACTCCCATGTTACACCTTTGCTCCGTGAGCTGCATTGGTTACCAGTTGTCTTCCGGGTAAGGTTCAAGGTTTTGGTTATGATCTTTAAGTCCCTACATGGCATGGGTCCGCGATACCTCGAGGACCACCTGCTGCCGGCGTCGACTCCCCTCCGCCCTGTGCGCGCCCACAGAGAGGGCCTCCTCAGGGTGCCTCCTGTCAGGGAATGTCGACTGGTGGCCCCCAGGGGGAGGGCCTTCTCTGTGGGTGCTCCGGCGTTATGGAACCAACTGCCGGTTGAGCTCCGGATGGCATCAGACCTCCGATCCTTCCGTCGCGGGTTGAAGACCCATTTATTCGAACTAGCGGGTCTGGCCTGATGGGGGTACTTGGGTTTTTTATAGGTTTGTTTTATTATTCTGGTTTTAACTTGGGCATTAATTTAATTATCTTTTAATGTTTGTACTGTTGTTTATATTTATGCCCTGTGAACCGCCCTGAGTCCCTTTGGGAGAAGGGCGGTATAAAAATCTCAATAAATCTTAAATCTTAAATCTTAAATCTTAAAGATTTTTTAAAAATGTACTGTAATACTTGAAATGTATGGATGTTTTAAATAAATGTAGTATGTTCAATAGATAGCATACCAAATATTCTAATAAATAGCAATGGCTAATTGATTCAAACACCACATTATAATACAATTAATAAACATATTTAGCTAAAGCACATTCAATAAATATACACTCCACTTGTTGAAAGCTTTTTGTATAGTTAGGGAAAAACTAATTGCCAATTCAGTTTATCAGATTGATTATCTAATATCTGTCACAAGGTTATTTTTGTTAAAAAATTGGAGGAGGGAATGCTATGTATGTCATTTTGAACTCCTCAAGGAAAAGTGGTTAAAAAATTAATAAGACAGGTAAAGGTAAAGGTTCCCCCACACATGCGTGCTAGTCGTTTCCAACTCTAGGGGCCGGTGCTCATCTCCGTTTCAAAGCCGAAGAGCCAGCGCTTGTCCGAGGACGTCTCCGTGGTCATGTGGACACATAGACAAATTAATAATCAGATATTATCTGATGCTTGGTATCCTTTTATAAAATCAAATTGCACAGGTTGAATTATTGAGGACAATATATTTTCATGCCAGGGTCACAATTAAAATTATAGCTTATATGTTTCACAATGAGAACAAAGAATTACATGCACAATCAGCAGGATCTTTAATTACTTTCATCATAACAAAAGCACAATTGAAAGAAAAAGTAATCAATTATTAAAAAAATATTGTATATCTCCAAAAGCATAGGAGTAAAGGAAGGATGCAGTCTTCAAATCTGATGAAACTGGATTAGGAGTCTTACAAGTTGTTACTGACCTAACACTATCAATGAATTTTTATAGAGATAATGTGCAGTTGAATAAGTAGCTTGGCCATTAGTTTGTTCAAAAACATAATTTGTTCAAATAAAATGTTTGCATCTTGTCTGTAAAGGCCAGTGTCAAATTTTAAAAATTTCTGGTTTATCAGATTTGAGTAATATATTTTACCCTGAGAATTCCTTGTACTATTATTGATACTTTCAGCTAGAGGCTAATAGGTTGTCTTGTTTTCCATGGGCTGACACTAATCTTATTAATTCAATTCTATGTATTTCTAGAAAATTGTAAAAGCTTCTGGTTGCATCTTTCTGTGTAATTACACTTTTTAAAATTGCTTTTCAGTGATGTTGGATCACAGGATGATGAAATCATTTCATTGAGGATATTAGGCTCATTTTTTGGCCTGAGGTTCTCTGTCCCATTTTTTAAATGCTGATTTATACCTCTAGAAGTCTTATAACGTACATCCTTTTAACTGGAAATTTTATAGCAATCATATAATAATAGTAGCTGAACTGGTCATAACCTCAGTGCTATAGCCAGCCAACCTTGTGGTAGAACTTGTCCATATGATTTAGAAACAGGAGTGGACAACGGTTTTCATTGGGATGGGTGGGTGTCATACCTTTAAAATTATTGTTTTAGCTTCTAGGGACCACAGAGTGTTATTCAATGATGTAGTGATATTATTGGGTGGATAGAGTTGAGGGAGTTTCTTAATACATAGATGGTGACTATTATTTTAATTAAAAACAAAATGATCTGCAGATGTTTGGGGGCCTGCATGTGGTTACTGGTTGTCCATTCTTGGTTCTGAATCTTGATTTTCCAGGATTACAAAATTTCAGGAAAAGTTTCATGGACAGAGAAGGCTTCCTGCTGCAGAAGTGTTGTATTCTGCATTTGGAGAACAATGGGGATAATAACAGGGCATTTGGTGGGGGTGGAACTAATGTTCTCATCGCTAATCTTTCTTCTCAGGAGCACAGAGTATAATTTGTTTAGAATGGCCTCCTTCAATAATAAGAAGACAGTTTAAGAAATCAGAAGATAAGGAGATTGTGGGCCAAATGACATGTTATGCTTAATGAATAGCATTTAGTTCTACTTTAAGTATTGTTATTAGTTACAGATGTATGGACATTCCTTTACTGATAAAGCACTGTATTGAGATAGAAGATGTATTTCTTTCGTCCTCATTGCAAGTGGAACTAAAATGCCCTTCCACAAATAGTAGAAAATGGGGGGAAAAAAAGAGTTCCTGCTGGCATCAATGAATACTTTTTTTCTTAAGAAACCTAGCCATGTGAGGGATATAGTTCCAATCAGATTATACAGTATAGAAGGAAAGTTTATGTTTTCCTCTCTCTTTCATACTGTATTTCCAAAAAAGATTGCCATTATTTGCATATAATTTAACTGCATGCTGTGTATATTGTGTATTTTGGCTCATGAAATAAATCCATGACTGGAAAAAAAAGTGATGTGACCAGGGTTCACACATTATATTAAGCAATAACTAAACAAACCATATTGTAATATGAAATGTAATCTTAGCCACAGGATATAAGGATGTCATACTGAGGCAGGGAATAAGAGGCAAAAGGAGGAAGAAGATAAAAGTGTTCCATATTTTGTCATAGTAATCCTGGTTTGGGAAAGAGAGAATTATTGATGACTAGTATGAGCTTTCAAAAAACTTTTTGAATGATGGTAGACATGTGGTAGACATATCTCCTTCTTTTCCATCTACTAGAACACCTTTATCCCCTTTTATTCAGGTTTATTCAGGTTTGAGATTAACAATAGTGATGTATCAACAGCATAGGTTTCCCATTCCTGAAATTGTTCCTTTTCAAAAAAATTACCATAAGGCTCTTGGTTCAGGTTGGTTAGATTCCTGAACTAGAATATCTTCTTAGGGTCTGCAGATATATTATTACATGGTGCATTAAAGACCTTCAAAATCATGGCTTCAACCTCTATCGTTGGGTTGGAATCTGGTTCAGAAAGTTTAGGAAAGAGATTGGAGAAGTTGGAGACAGAGCAAAGAAGGGATAGAGATGAACTTTTAGTAAATAACTGGGCTTATTGAAATAACTATCAAAAGCAGTGAAATCTGTTCACACACACAGCAAATCCACACGTACTGTACATATGACTTCAGTCAGTATTATTTATAACTATAAGACTACCTGTAGGCAGACAATGCAGGTTTATTTAGAATAGTGGTTTGAGATTACTATATTTTGTAGCATTGATTGATTAGTTAACATGATACTAGTAATGGGTAAATAGATAATATAAAGTGCTGACATACATACATTGTGTAGGCGTAATTGTACAGGTCTCTATCTCCTCAAGTAGTTAAAATTCCTTTTGTATGGATGTTAAGCAATGATCACAGTATAAATGATCACAGCTTTAGGATCCCTGTTCTCCGTTACCCTCTGGATATCAGATGCCGTGCTCTGGTGTATTTCCCCTGAGAGAATGGAAGAATACATGTGCAGGCAAATAATAAGCAGGTGGAAGATAACAATGCATAACATTTGTTTTGAGTATGTATGAGCTGATGTGATCCTCCCTTAAATTTCACAGTGAGTTTGCTAGCCTGAGGGCCAGACTGAAAGCTGAAGCTGACTATGTCTGGCAGGCTAATGTATGATTGTGGTAGAGATGATGTGAGTCTTGTCACCTTGGCAGCAGGCCAAGCCCATTTTTACTCAGAAGAGTCTATGAAGACTTAAGAGTTTTCATACACTCCAAGCCCTGCCTATTGTGTCCTGTTGATTAACATTTGGCATTCATTCTGTAACCCCCTACTGGGGAGTTTTGCACATAAGATGAATTTCAATATTATACCCATCATTTCTTGCCACCATTGTAGGATAGAATGTTGACCTAAATAATTGGAACCTGAAGCTCATCAGAAACAAAGTATATCCTTGCCTAATAATTCTCTATTGCCACTGTCTTGTTGTAAGGATGTGGCTATCCAGTGCACATGCAGTGTTAGAATGCCAAAAGCCTCTGCTGGAGTTGATGGGCTAGCTCTTAACTTGCATAAAATGGAGTACATGTTAAGAACCAGGGAGAGAGATTTCATATAAGCCAAATGCTTAGAAAGATAAAGCCTTGGCATATGGCCAACATCCAATTTAAATCCAACTAAACCCACAATAGAGGCGCTTTCCTCCTTCCTCCTTCCATCACAATTCGTAGCACCCTGCAAGAAGTTTATGCTGACTTGAGTATTTGCCAAGATACTGTTGGAAAAGTTTCCCTTCAAGTAAAGAGAACCGTCAAAGAGACAACTAATTAATCCCTGCCCCTTTATAGCTGTGTAATGCAATGCATAACTAAAAGTCCTGTTAAATTAATTAATGATTTCAATTATGAACTTTTCCCCAAAATGTTATGATTCATATCAGGCTGATGATGCAGTGACCTGAGAGTGTGAAATTTGAGCTGTGTGCTGAATTGCCAGTTAATTGATTCACAAATTATTTAAAGTTTGTTGCACCCAGGGGAGTGTTCATATCCATGGCAGCAAAAGGTACAACTCTTTGCTGTGTTTCAAGACTGACAAGCTAACAAACAAGAAACCAGAACTGCTAACAATGAGATTGACACTTGCAAACCTCTTGCCACTGTGACAGCTGAAAAATTACTAAAGAAGATCATGCCTCAGCACGGTGTATCTTCGTAGATTTTTATATTATACGTGATAAAGTTTAAAGATATCAATGAGAGGAGGTTAATGCCAACAAGAATATCACACACTTCTTTTCACAGTCCTGATTGTTTTCTTAGATTTTTCTCCATTGTCGTTGTAGTCAGTTCTATTATCTGTTTGCTTTGCAGTAAGTCTTGCTGATTGCTAAATAGAATGAAGGCCAATTTTACTGCAATTGCCATCATTGAACAATATATTCTAAACTACTCTTTGGATTTTAAACAAATATGGTAGCTTATGTAGAATGGTCAAATATTTTTTGTCTTTATGTCCAAATGAGCATAGGATTTGCAATGGAGTGAGTACAAGTAGTATTGTTCCATGTCATTGCGTCCAATTTTAATATTTTAATCTATAACACGGGTAACAAAAGCTTGAAGCATACACAACATAAAAGAGATGCAGGTATTAAAGTGTATTGGAGCACTATTAATATTTTATGATGCTTTATTAAATTTTTATTAACAATATTACAGTGCACGTGAGTTGACTTTAATGTTGTATAATCTGACCGTTAGTTGAAATCTCTTTGTGACTTTCATTGAAGTGGAAGAAAAACATTGTACAAACACATTTATGAGGCTATATTTGTACAATGTTTTGCATGTTGGAAAGGAAATAATAGAATTGTTATTATTATGCACATTCATAGTTAGATCTAAGTTTTATCCCATGGTTTTAGGCTTTAATCTATGAGCTGAGATCTTCAGAACAATGATCTAGATGTAAGAGACAAACATAAAAGGACTTATTTCCGTCTTATTCTTATTTAGAACTTTGGGTCGTCTTCTTTCCCTGTATATTTTATTTGTCTTAGCACCTTTATTCAAGCAGGTCCTTTTCTATAATATCTGTAGCCTTAATGCATGGCCTATTGTAGGATGCAAGCTTTCATCTTACCTTGATTTTTTTTAATGGGCTTTCTAGTTGGCTCTTCAATAAACAGATGGCTGTTTTTAGTTTACAGTACTTAGTATTAGTATTCTGTTCTATTGTTTTAATTCTTGAAACTTTTAAAGTATTAGGATGCAAATCCCCTTTGGAATCTTTGTCCTGAAATACAATAAAACAAATTTTAAAAATAATATGAAGCAGTGCAGTTGAGAGATGTGCATACAAATTCTACACTATGGATGAGCTCCAAGAATAGGCTTCAAATTTATTTTTAAAATAATACAAACACTTCCAGACTCTGCCTTCTCGACAGGTGCCACCCCTAATGCTTTTGTCTGGTTTCCTGAGTTTGTCTTAAGCTATTGACACCTGGTGACAGCACTGACCTTTAAGTGAGTAAAAAGCCACCCCGTTTTGCTCTGGGTCTACTTAGGATAAGGAAATCTATACAATTGAAATGAAAACTTCCCTTCATTGCCAAAAGATTTTCTTAAAATGGCAGTCCCGAGATTGCTAATTAATTGCTAATTAGTTCATAAGGATAATGTTACCTGAGTGTTTGGGGGACATTGGTTTTTCTATCCTCTATTGATACAGTTCATCCTAAACGTTTTTGTGGGGTGGTCAATCAGCAAATCAATGGATTGATTGAGTTGTTGCTGCTATGGGAGGGGAAAAAAGGTTAAAAGTATATGTCTTATGCAGAAGTTGGAGCACGACCATAGGGTTATGCAAGAAAATAACATTTAAATGAGATTCTGCTTTTAGAAAGCCTACAGTCTGAATACCAACTGTCTGGTACTGTTTTTCTAAAATTAAGGAGCCTATAATCTCAGCACCATTAACAAGTGCTGTCATTCAGATACACAGTGTCTGGCTGATTTAAATAAAATGAAATGAAGATAGTTGTTTCTGGTCCCTTGGCTTCACTCATTGCCATAAACATATGCTCTGCGTCCCGCTTCTTTCCATCTTATTTATGACTTTAATTTGTTGTGTGGGCTGCGCTAGAAATTAAATTTAATACAATTCTCCAAGGGACCCTGTCATATAATAACATGGTAATTTCTGTGTATCCTTTTGAAAAATGAGGAAATTAATTCTTCCTGACATGTTCTAATTATTCCAGTGTGAACGGAAAATCCGTTTTTCCCAACCCCTGAAGTGTAGGCAAATGGCTGCTGTTCAAAGCCGAGGTGCTAATGCTGACCAGCAGTGCGTTTAATTTGAAACATGAGCAGACACCTTTCAACACACCTTTGTAATGTTAGAGTACTTTACAGAAATTAATTCACTACTTATTTGGCAGCTTAGCTGGGGGGTGGGGGCGGGTGGGGGTGGTTTACAGTTTTAATTCATCAATTCTATAGTCCTGTTAGCACAATGTTTCTCACTTCCTGTACTTATATTGGCAACATATACTGTAGATAAATAAATAAGAGGAAAATCTCTGAAATGGAACAAACAGATATTTCAGCATTATTAGATCCTGCGAGTTCCTACATATTAGGAAGAGGCAAACTACAAGGTCTTAAATATATAACAAACTCAACAACAGACAATATTTAACTATTGTAGAGGAGATTACTAGAAACTCTTGCTCCTAGTGCTGTTAATGAGCTTTAATAATCAATGTGACAGATAAATTTGGGGAAATTAAAAGCTAGAGTAACAAAGCACAATCATTCCCAGTCTCTTTTTTTAAAAACAAAACAAAACAAAACACTATATTGGTATTAAATTCTGAGTATGGTTATTATACTTGAGTCATTTTTAAAATATATATAGTGATCCATTCAGGTACAAAATAGATCTACAAGAATAAATGTTAGAGCTTACACGAGTACATCTATCTTCATGACCATGGTTTTTAAATCATTACAATAATGTAATATAATAGTTGAAGCTTTCTTTGAGTTTTAGTTTCTACATGCAGGTGTTCCAGGTACATATATAAATTAATTCCTAGTTTCTGAGGACTTCGTTCATCTTTACATCATGTTCTTTCAGTAAAAGATAAACATTTCTAATCCAATTCTAATACAAATTTTAATTTTAATCCAAAATTGCTGTCTCTTCTATCAGCCTTCGAACCTGTTCTGAAGGATTTGCCTCTTTTTATCCGTTTCAAAAATTTCTTTCTTGTCATTCAAGCTTGAGCATCTATTTCCAAACTTTTTCTATTTTGGTTTAGAAGATTTTATTCTACATGTATCCAAATGAAGAAACATTACAATTATTCTTATCCTAGGAAGCAATGTAATAAATTGACTAAGGTAATTTTTCATGGAGCTGGGAAAGTTGTCATGTAGGCCTTTAATGAAGAGATCATAGTTTTGACTGTCTCTGTGAATACAGATTCATTCATATAATAGATCATATAGCAGATGTACTTGCAGGTCGTCTTCATATCCTCTTTAAAGGCATTTACATATTTTATTGTGATTGACATTGTTGCATCTTTCCAGTAAAAACAAACCACTTGAATATTATTAAGCTCACCCTTGATCAGCATGAAGTATTTTGGGTAGGCTACAACTGGATACTGTGGCATAGACATATGCCATTTTTCCTCTGATACCTCAACTGTTATCATAAAATGTATGTCATGAATGGATCGGGATCAATTATATTTCCTTTCAGATATATTAGGGCTGTAAGCTTTAAGGTCATCATTGGTAAATAGAGGAATTTTTCCCCCCTATTATTTATTTATTTATTTAATTAATTAAATTTTTATACCGCCCTTCTCCCGAAGGACTCAGGGCGGTGAACAGGGCATATCTTAAAACTACAAAAGTACAAAAGTTAAAAAAAAGAATTAAATTATTGCCCACAATAAAAACAATAAAAATATATATAAATATTAAAACCCTAAGTAATTCCCATCAGGCCAGGCCAGCTTGTTCAAATAAATGGGTCTTTAACCCGCGCCGGAAGGAGCGGAGATCCGGTGCCATCCGGAGCTCAACCGGCAGTTGATTCCACAAAGCCGGAGCGCCCACAGAGAAAGCCCTCTCCCTGGGGGCCACCAGCCGACATTCTCTGACTGGAGGCACCCTGAGGAGGCCCTCTCTGTGGGAACGCACGGGGCGGAGGGGAGTCGACGCCGGCAGCAGGTGGTCCCCGAGGTATTCCGGACCCATGCCATGTAAGGACTTAAAAACCATCACTAAGACCTTGAACCTCACCCGGAAGACAACTGGTAACCAATGCAGCTCGCGGAGCAAAGGTGTAACATGGGAGTACCGGGAAACTCCCAAGACAACTCTCGCGGCCGCATTCTGTACCAGTTGGAGCCTCCGAGTGGTCTTCAAGGGAAGCCCCATGTAGAGAGCATTGCAATAGTCAAGACGAGAGGTCACGAGTGCATGAGTGACCGTACACAGGGCATCCCGGTCTAGATAGGGCCGCAACTGCCGCACCAGGCGAACCTGTGCGAAAGCCCCCCTGGTCACGGCTACTACATGATCTTCTAAGGTAAGCCGTGCATCCAGGAGGACTCCCAAGTTGCGAGCCCTATCCACGGGGGGGGGGTAAAAACTCACCCCCCATAGAAAGTAATGGAACATTTTGAATGTCCCGGGATGCCGGAATGTACAGCCACTCAGTCTTGTCAGGGTTGAGTTGAAGTCTGTTCCTCCCCATCCAGACCCGAACCGCCTCCAGGCAACGGGACATCACAGCGAGGGCATCACTGGGGTGGTTTGGGGTTGAAATGAAAAGTTGGGTATCATCAGCATATTGATGATACCCAACTCCAAAACCATGAATGATCTCACCCAGCGGTTTCATGTAGATGTTGAACAGGAGAGGCGAGAGAACCGAACCCTGAGGAACTCCACAAACGAGAGACCTAGGGGCCGATCTCTGCCCCCCTGCCAACACCGACTGCGAACGTCCCAGGAGATAGGAGGAGAACCACCGAAGAACTGTGCCTCCCACTCCCAATCCCCTGAGACGCCGCAGCAGGATACCATTGTCTATCATGTGCTCTAGAACTGCAAGGCTCGTGCAGGATATAAATCTAATAAGTCCTATTTTTCTTGGCTTTCTTCAGTGTATCTACATTACTGCTTGTTCTAGCTTGCAAACCAGATCTAAGATTTGTTCTTTAGAAATTTGGGCATATTTATAATAGAGTTCTTCACAGTAAGTGAGAAAATGCTCTGCACCAAAGCCTATGTTGAAGAAGAGAAAGAAGCTTCAGACTGAGAAAAGAGAAAGGAAAATGTAAAGTTTTGTAAATACAAATATTGCAAATCTCCAATTCTCAAACATTTCTGTCTCTCCCTGCAGTACAACACCACCACCAACTAGCCACAAAAACAACAAGAAATTGGAAACAAACACTAGACCAGAGGTCCCTGACCTTTTGGGCACCAGGGACCAGTTCCATGGAGAAAGTTTTTTCCACGAACCGGAGGGTGCGTGGTTTTGTGTGCTGCCTGCATCTTGCAGATGGGGCTTTGCTTGTTTGTGCTGGCATGCTGCGGCCCGGTATTGGTCCATGGACTGGGGGTTTGGGACCCCTGCACCAGACCATTCAAAGGGTTGTCCAATATCAGCCTACATTCCCATATTGACATTACAGTTCCCCTGTTCCTCTTTTTGTAACATGTATATAATAATATGACGTTCCACCAAGACTAGTTTTTGTTGCTATGGGGTATCAGTGTAACAATAGGACAAATAAACTTCATTTGTCTGGATTGTCAAACTATTTTAATAGTTAGAAATTGAAAAGGAGAAAAGAAATTGAACCCTTTTTAAAAAGGTAAGAATAAGAATATTACAGAAAAATGTATTTGCTTCTAGTTTTTGCTTTTGGATAGATGCATTCCTGATGATCACAGAGATACCTAAAACTGCCACCTCTGAGAACTTTCTGTGGTTTCTGAAATGGACAAACAGGCATAGATCTGTTATTATACACTGGGAAAATATGAACTGAATATTTTTTATTCTGTATCTGCAAGGGGTGACTCTAGCTTTTTTTAAAAAAAAATCTTCAAAATTGTGATGAACAATTAACAATTATAGTGCTAATCAGAAGTGGTAGGCTTGTGGGGAAAGTGCTTTAGCTACAAAAATGTATTTTTCTGCAAACACGTTAACATTCCTTCCACTGGTTGGGATTATACCACATGATGAGTGTAAAAATAGTTCTATAAAAGACCTGCGTAATTCTATACAATTTGTGAAGAACATTTCCTTAGAGAAAAAAAGGAAAACAAAGAGTGAGTATTTATGTCAAAAGGAACTTTTCCAGAACTAAGTAATATAGGCAAATTGAAATGGGGGTCCCCTCCCCCCCGGGTTGCAACGGGGTAACGTCTTTAGTAGATACAAGAGGAGTCCTTTGTCACTTTTGACTTAATTGTTTTAGGTTCATTATAGTTTATTCTGTGACAAACATTCAGAGGCTGAATAATCAATAAACTCCTTTATTTCTTGATCTCTTCAAGCATAGAAGTAGAAGTATTGAGTGGGAGAGAGGGTCACCTTGTCCATGACCATTTTTCTGTCTTGTGCACTAAATGAATAAAAGAGACCCAACACCTGCACAATCTCACTAAACTGTCTTGAACAATTCTTTCTTTAAAATGATCTCTGTGCATCTTGAGTTTCTTAGTCACTATTTTGCTTAGTTTTCTATCTGCTACTTTAATCTTAAAGATATTGAGCTTTATTTTACTCTGAGCCTGTTGTTATAGGGATGCAGCAATTTTGGTTGTCATAACCATATGGAAAAGCTATGGTGTTGAAAACACTGAAAACTCTTTGTAATATGGAATGAAACCTTTGTAGAACTTTTCATGTTCATTCATTGTAGTGATCTCTAAGCTACAGACAAATCTGTTTGTGAACACAATTTTCTTTTAATGGAGTTCAGCCCTCCTCATGGACCGAATTTTATTTATTTATTTAGATAATATCAACAATAGATCTTGAAATGAAAGATAGATAGGTCTGCCTTCAGTTTTAAGTTCCCTCAACAGACATTTTCTTTAAACAAAGTATTCAAAACACAGTACTTCTCTAATAATTGTGGATGGCTGTTCCTCAGCATCCTCATCTTCCTAGAATTCTAGTGGATTATGCTTGGCAAAAATGTTTTTAATTTTTTATTGCATTTCTTAGATTTAGATCTTCCAACTCATCTACAGGAAACTATCAAAGCTTAATGGTGTACCAATCAGCTTTAGCCCAAGCACATGTTTCTCCAAGAACAATCCTGTGGGTGTATGTGTATGTGTGCATGCATTTTTGGATACCTTGGATCAGACCTGTAGTTCTGAAGGAGCAGGCTTCAGTTATTCCCTCACCATCTGATTATATGTTCAGTTCACATAACCCAGATGTTACTGTATGAACTGGTAAATCCCTATTATCTTGATATGTCTTTTGTCTTGCCTGTGACGGCCTCCAATAGCATAATGTCATTGACCTTCTATTACCTTATAGTCAGATTTTGTGGATACGTTGCAATTCATGTCCTTTATCTAGGATCTTTTTTTTTCTTTTTAATGTATACACAAAAGTTCTCCCATTCATTATTTGGGTGAGAAAACTGGGTTGAGAAAATGACATTGTTCTTTCAAGTACAGGCATCGAGCTGTCCTATTTATAGAAAGTAATAATGAAATCCTTGTGTAAACTTTGTGTTTTACAACAGAGTTTCCAAAGATATAAATGTACAGATTTCCCCACATATGCAAATAGTGCAGTATCTGCTTAATTATGTAAATAGTTTTACAAAAATACTTTGTGACTAATTGTTCAGGAAAGATTGCTGAAGTATAGAAAGACTATGCACATGTAATTATGTTAAAAGTATTTTACTGTCTCCAGAAATTCAGGTGAAGACTACATCAAATCTTGTACCTTATGGAAGGAAAAATATTGGTTCATTGTCAAATGATTGTTAGATATTCAAAGCCATTATTTTAATGTAGCAATGGATGCTTGAATTTTAGAAAACAAACTGTTGCAAAGCTACTAGATAAGTTACATGATCAAGAACAATTATCTGAAAAAATTTCTGTTTCAGCTTAATGCAGCTTTTGTTAGATTGAATAAAATGTTGAGGAGACATGGCTTTTAATACATGTTCTGCCAATGGGATTGTTTTCAAAACACCTTTGAACACTACAAATTAACAGCATGTTAGCAACTAACTCAAACATTATTTCAGTATCATTCATAAATTACTTTAGAATCCTTTGATTTAAAAAGAGAAAATCCCTCAAATCCTACTTTTGGTCAAAGCATAAGACCGTAATTAATTTGGCTTGCGCTTTTGAATTAAGAACACAATGTTCTGAGCTTTTCTTAAAAAGCCTTTTTTTTGTTCAAAACACTGGAGAAATACTTTTAAGCAGCATTATTAACTAGGTGGAGCTTGTAAGATTTGTTACAAATGAAGGATGTTAATTAAATATTGTTGTTTCTTGCTGTCAATCAAAGGAGGTTAAGTTTTATTTATATTCTGAAAGGAAAAACAGTGAGTGAAACAGGTAAAATATATATACAAGAGCTGCCAGGAAGAAGAGAGCTTGGCATAGTATGAATTTAGTCATTTAATTTGTAGGGAGGAAAGTACAGGTAGGAATAAATTGCTTGCAATGAGGCTGCTATTTTCTGATACTTGGAGATACTCCTTTAAATGTCCACATGATTGACAGCATCTTCTTCAGCCCAAATTGCTGATATGTGAGGCCAATTCCCACAATTAGTTGAGGTGCTAGGTATCAAGCTCATCACTTGGTAAACTTTGCCTGGCATCATTTCCTAGGATGAGGCAATTACCGTGATTAAGTCGGCATATGCTCGGGGTCAGCAGCTGTGGATGCAGCCCATAGCAGAAAGCAAAAGGAAAGATGACAGCCAAATAAATAAGGAAACAACAGTGCTTTCAAACGGATATCTGCTTCTAAATGGAGTGGTATATTCGAAGAACAGGGGAGCCTAGCCTTGGATTTTATTGATTGTCATTCTTGTTAATTGCCATTATATTGCATCAGCACTAGACTGATGGGGTATACATTGAATAACCAGATCAGATCTTTATTATGGTCACAGACCAGCGTATACATTAAACAAATGAAATATAAACATGTTATTGGTTATTGCAAGGCCATTTAATTTACTATGTTAAAAAATATAAAATAAATGAAGATACGGCCACTTTGAAATTGTTGTTGTTGTTGTTAGCTGCGAAGTCGTGTCCGACCCATCGCGACCCTATGGACAACATTCCTCCAGGCCTTCCTGTCCTCTACCATCTTCTGGAGTCCATTTAAGCTCACGCCTACTGCTTCAGTGACTCCATCCAGCCACCTCATTCTCTGTCGTCCCCTTCTTCTATTGCCCTCGATCTTTCCCAGCATTAGGCTCTTCTCCAGTGAGTCCTTCCTTCTCATTAGGTGGCCAAAGTATTTGAGTTTTAGCTTCAGGATCTGGCCTTCTAAAGAGCAGTCAGGATTGATCTCCTCTAGGACTGACCGGTTTGATCGCCTTGCAGTCCAAGGGACTCGCAGGAGTCTTCTCCAGCACCATAGTTCAAAGGCCTCAATTCTTTGGCGCTCAGCCTTTCTTATGGTCCAGCTTTCACAGCCATACATTGCAACTGGGAAGACCATAGCCTTGACTATACGCACTTTTGTTGACAGGGTGATGTCTCTGCTTTTTAGTGTGCTGTCTAGATTTGCCATGGCTTTCCTCCCTAGGAGCAAGCGTCTTTTAATTTCTTGGCTACAGTCCCCATCTGCAGTGATCTTGGAGCCCACTTTGAAATAAAGCCAATTAAAGTAAGGTTTTTTCTAGCATATTTTCCTCAGATGTGTTAAACTGGGTTTGAGATTATTGTAAAAAAGAAGTGTTATAGGAAAACTTCTAATAAGTAAAAATTTAAATATGGTAGGATCCAGTTCTGTTTTGCTCCAGCTATCATAATCATGAGGAATCACTTCTTTGAAAGGACTCCCACTTGTAAATCCTTCTCTCAAAAATTATCAGATTGAGGAAAACCTTTAGTTTTCTTACTAATTTTTATTCCTTTAGTATTCATGAGGAAAAGAAAAGATTCTAAAAGAAAATTAAAAAAGGAGAAAATAAGACAAATGTAATATGTATAGAACATAGGTCAGGATTTGAATGTAATGTTAAATTTTGACTACTGTTCACTGTATAATATTTGAATTTTCATTACATCTGTAAAGAGTAGTTCATAAGCAGGGAGTGAACACATATACCCAATCCAGGACTAAATCTGGAATTATGCTGTCCTTCTTTCATTCTTTGCTTGATAAATCCATACTTTTGATTTTGGCTGACCTTGAAAAGCAGAGATCTTCATTAGTGCTTGCTTCTTTTCTTTCAGCTCACCAATTGGAAAGTGGAAAGAGAGTAATTCAATCATTGTCCTGATAGCTAAACCACAATATTCCTAGAGAAAAAGATTTCCCTCATTTCACTCAACACAAAAATAGGAATATCAATAGCACTTACACTTACTGTATATACCACTTCATAGTGCTTTACAGCCCTCTCTAAGCAGTTTACAGAGTCAGCATATGGCCCCCAACAATTGGCTCCTCATTTTACTGACCTCGGAAGGATGGAAGGCTGAGTCAACCTTGAGACAGTGAGAATCAAACTGCTGGCAGTCGGCAGAGTTAGCCTGCAATACTGCATTCTAACCACTGCGCCACCACGGCTCTTAAAATAAACAATATAGTTAGCTTCCACCCAGTAATCATTTTATGTGCATGTCCATTCCAATTTAAACCATTTGAATATGCTTATTAATTAATTCATTTACTTGATTTATTCCCTGCTTTTCTGCTATAGTGAGCAGAAAATTTAAAAGTAATTTTTTTAAAACCACTAAAAATATAAAGCAAAATTAATGATACATTAAAATTACCCCACAGTTTAAAGGCTGGTGAAGAAGATAAACATATTTTCTAATTTCCTAAACATCAAGGGAGTGGGGACAAAATGAAAATCTTGGAGTAAAGCAACCCCATAAAAGGCTTTTTCCAAGGATGTTATGTGTTTGTACATGCATGTGTGGATGTCAAAAAATTCATGTGATTGAAACCCCACACCTTTTTTACATGCATCATATATATGATTCACATAAAAAGAAGTGGGTCTTTGATTTTGTATGTGCAGCTGCCATCTTACATTTTTGATCCTCCCTGTTGCAGATGCCCCTGGCCCTCTATCATATATGAGAAGCCTCTGACAGAAGGAATATCTTCAAAAGGACTTCTCCTGCAGATCTTAACAACCAGACATATTTATAGCAGAAGAGGCAACACTTTTTAGCAAAGGATCTCTCTGCTCTGATTAGTAGTTTAGTTGCTACTTTTTGAAGCAACTGTAATGGATAGATGCTCTTCAAGAATAGCCTCATATAGATTGCATTGCAATAATCAGACAGTATAACTTATGTTATGGATACTACTGCCAACCATCTTGTAAAGGAATGTGTCTGTTGCACTAGACATCATTAGACATAATTGTTAAAGAACCATTCCTGTCATACTTGTTGTAGCAGAGGACCATCGATCCCAGTCTGTAAACCTTTCAGTATAGGCTTGGTCTCTCTCCCTGAATCCAGTTCCATTTGGATATGGAGCAACATGGAGGACCAGTTCTTCCATGTGTTCCAAAAGGATGCCATGGTTAGTACTATCATAAATTGCCAAGAGTTTCAGTAGGAACAATACACCTGTTCTATACATTATTCTATTTCTAGCATAGGTCATTCACCAAGGTATTCAAAATAATTTCAGTATAAAATCCTGACCTAAAGCTTGACTGAGATGGTTCCAGAAATCATTATCATTCAAATACATTTGGAACAATGAAGCCACCACCATTAATTTCATTTCTCTAGAAATTGCATACCTGGTATTATCCTTCAATAAAGATTGTATTACTACCTCTCAGGAAGTTATTTTTCCTGTAAGGGGACATTGATTGTTTTCTTAAGCCATGAGATTCAATCCTGTAATGACTAATTTAATTAGCTAGGAAGGACAAAGTTTAAATGGTAGTTCTCATCTCTCCATATATCCAGTCAACAACCTTGAGAATTACAATTTGAGAGGAATATGAAGTTACAAGACAAACAATTGCCAAGCATACATCTCTGTGACTTATTTATTTATTATTTATTTATTTATTAATTTAATTTATATACCGCCCTTCTCTCAAGAGACTCAGGGCGGTTAACAGGGCAATACATAAAAACAGGTACAAAAAAATTAAAATTATTAAAACATGATTAAACAGTGCCCATAATAATACAAATTTAAAATTAAAATCATAGTAACAATCCCACCCCGTCCCATCAGGCCAGGCCCGCTTCGTTAAAGAGATGGGTTTTAAGGTCGCGCCGGAAGGAGCGGAGATCGGGCGCCATCCGGAGCTCTACCGGAAGATGGTTCCATAAATCCGGTGCACCCACAGAGAACGCTCTCCCCCTGGGGGTCACCAGTCGGCATTCTTTGACCGGTGGCACCCTGAGGAGGCCCTCTCTGTGGGAGCGTACTGGGCGGAGGGAAGATGACGCCAGCTGCAGGTGCTCCCCAAGGTATTCTGGACCCATGCCATGAAGGGCTTTGTAGGTCATTACCAACACCTTGAACCTATCTTGTTCTTGAATCCAAATCAAGATGGATGTAATTGACTTTACAAATTGCTCGCATCTCATTTCCAGCTCTTCTGACTTCCTGGTAACATCTTGGTGGAAGAGATGTCCCACCAGTAAAGAAGAGCAAAACCAGCGGTAAAGTACAGCTGTGATTGTAAAGGAAGCAAAGAAATAAGCTTTCTAGGCTACTTCCACTGCTGTTTCGTCCCAAGAAGGAAGAAGGTGGTTTGGAGCAATACTTTACAAATCAGCTATGGCATTGAAAAGATCCTAGCAAGCAGTATGGCGATTTGCCAAGTGCATCCAGGAAATTATTTGTATTCTAGATCCCATCAGGCATTTGGGTTGGAGCATGTTAATTGGCTGTCCATCCTTGCAGAGATTTATGCTGTGCAGAAAATGATCAATCCATGACAGTGGAATCACATAGAGCCACTCCTTTAAACTTAGCAGTTCCACCTGAAAGGAAAACCAAATCCAAACTGTGCTGTGTAACATACATGGGGTCAGATATCAGCTGGGTCAAGTGGTATGAAGTCCTGAGCCATTAGGCACCCCCGGAGGGGACATTGATCTCCCCAGCAAAAGAAATTTAGTGTTATTGGACAACATGCCTGAGATCAACTAGCTCAGGAAGAAAGAGTGAAAGTGAACTAATAGTATTCCTATACTGTTCTGGCCACCCAAAAAACAACCACATGCACTCAGTATTGGCAAACTGCCAAGTGAAACATCTGTCAGCAAGATGAAATTATTATATATCCATCTGCTGGCCTCCAATCCTAACTTGCTACCACAAAGTATCCTGGCAGATAAAGCAGGTGGAGATGAATTCCACTTCTGCCAGTTCTGTGTGGTGTGCACGGGCCATGTCAGTGATTCCATCAAAGATGAAATCTGTGGTAAATAGGAGTTTTACCAGCAGCTAATTAAAATTAAATTAAGTTAATCTGATGTTAAAGAATAACGCTGGCAGATTGGAGGTGCCAACATTTCTGCCATCTTGACTTCCTTGATTAGGCTGGTACCTGAACAGAAAGGAGGCAAGTCATTAGTCATCAAGTTGCTGTCATTTCTCTATAATACAACTGGAGGCTCTTCCTACCATATCTTCCCCTTCTAGTTACTATTTTAAAACTTGTTCAAAGGCCAATTTCTATGCCCCATTCTGTATTTTCCTGTTTTCCTGATGTAAATACTAGGCTATAACAACTCAGTGGTCCAGATTTATTCCGTTCCCCTTGATATCCAGCAGTCTACTACTACCAAAAAAAAAGAGCCCAGCAAACAATAACCTAACTAGTCCAAGGCAGCTATATTTCAAACTCCAGTTTTAGGGATGCAGTTATGGGCAGACAGCTGAAACATGAAGCACAAAATCAATGACCTGATACTACGAGGAAGCTATCAGTCATATGTCACTGTACCCTTTTCCTTCTCCACAATCTGCCTGGGCCAAGTGGAGATTTTTTCAACCATTCTGGACAGAGATTTATGCTTTTTTTCCATTTTAAACTGAAAATGCAAAGAAAGCATAGAACAAGCATAACAGGAAGAACAGAGCTATAGTATAGGAAGCACAACAAATCTTTTGTATGCAAAAGATGTGTGTGTGGGAGTGAATGAGTGACTGAAACAAACCTAGGATATTAATGCCCACATAATATTTGTGTTGGCTTTAATTTTTATTTCATAAGCGTGTGTGTATGTGGTTTGTATGTCTCTCTGTGTGTACCTTCAAGTAAGTGTTGGCTCCTGGCCACTGCCTGGACTAGTCCCTGCAATTTTCTGGGCAAAGTTTTCAGAAGTGGTTTGCCAATGCTCCTTTCTAGGGCTGAAAGGAGAGGATTTGTCCCAAAGTCACCAAATTGGCTTTGTGCCTAAGGCGGAACTAGAACTCATGGTCTCCCAATTTCTAGCTTGGTGCCTTAAACACTAGACCAAACTGGCTCTAAGTAACTACATAGCGGCTTTTTAATAACTATACTATTTGGGTGAACTCTAGCGAACGCGTACATTTTCCTTCACAATTGCTGCGAGAAATTTAGATGCAGAGCATACACAGAGAAACTTACAGAGACTGTTCTGGGGGTGTAAAAATGATCAGCATGGTTGAGTGGCTTTTAAAACCATTTTTACTGTTCCTTTCTCACATTGTCACTAAAATATTTTCTTTGTTATCTGAATGGGACATCTGCTGAGTGGCTGAGCTTTCTTTACCTGATTGTGTGAAAAGTCTTGGTTAAATCTGTTAGGCCTTGGAGGCCCAGTAACCTGCTAAGTGCTATACGTAGAGTTTGAAAGACACAATGTCCTTGGACTAACATCACATTTTTGCTTATTTATTTATTTATTTATTACGCAATCCACCCTGCTATGAGATACTACAATAAAACGTAAGTAATGAGCTGAAGATTCTGTTTAAAAGTAAAATTGGAGCGAGAACTCAATTATGCAGCAAATTCTACTTGATCTGTAGTACGGTATGTGGCTGGTGAAAAAGAGATATTTGAAGAAGGTTATGGGTAGAAAGAAAAAAGGTGTTGACAGGTTCATTATAAACCTTTTTTGCCCTAACATTTTGTAAAAATAGAAAGTATGTCAGAGTATTCAAAGTATTCAAAGAAGTATTCAGATAAGGGCCCTTTTCTTCATCTACGCACCCTGCAGAAATGTTTGGATTACAAGTCCTAGCATTTTCAACCAGCATGATTTAAAAATTATACTTGAACATCCACATTCACAGCTTTTTGTAATAGGAGTACCAAACTTTCCTGTAGCTACTTTTGGTGATAAAACACCCAGTACTGCTAAACAATGATTATTTGGAGTTGCTTAGTTATATCCAGTGAAGGCAATGATGATCTAGTTTCCTTGAAACGTTCTTAAAATGAAATTCCTTAAACTGGGCACAATGGTTGAGGTGGAGTCTGACACAGTAGAATGAAGTGGACTAGCTTTTTCTGGAATATGAGACTATAATGTTGATGCAGCCTAAAACTAGCTTTATCTTATTTGATAGCCACACTATTCTGCTTAATTACTGTACATTCAGTTTGCAATAAATTATTGTTCTGGTATTTATTGCCAAATATACTTGAACATTTAATTTTTGTTTTCTAAGTAAAGAACTTTGCACTTTTCTCCATTAAATATAATTAAATCTGTTACTCTCAGCCCATTTTACTATCAAGATCAATTTGAATTTTATATCTTCTAAAGTATTAGCTATTTTATACAATTTTAGGCCATCTGTAAATTTGATAAATATTCATCCTTTAGTACAGATCATTAATAAAAACTTAGAGTCATTTTTAAAATATTGAATAACCCAATTCTATAATTTTGATCAATATTGTATCAAAGTATTGAATCAATCAATGTAAATAACTCCTTTTCAGTGGTGATAAATACACCAAATATGAAGTGGACATAAATAGTCTCAGGCACCAAGTACACATGAGAGCATGAGGTTTCTCAGTTGTAGAGCTACTTCTAAAGTGGTGCAAATAGGTGGAAATGTCCCCAGGTATGTACCTTGTAATTCCCTGTCTGGATGGATAGCAGTTGATGATTTGTAGGGTTTCCATAATTAATGCCAATTTTCACTGCATGTGTTTCTACTAGATAATATTTTATTGACTAATAATATTTTATTGACTGAGGACCCAGATTGTTGGGGGCAATTAAGCTGACTTTGTAATAATGCCGCTTGGGGGTGTGTGTGAAAGCCCTAATAAGCAGGCATATACATAGAATGAAGGCTACTGCTAAGCTTGTAAGCCGCCCTGAGTCTTCGGAGAAGGGCGGGATATAAATGGAATTAAAATAAAAATAAATAATATTTTTGTCCTAAGCCTTCTAAATATGAATGAATGAATGAATGAATGAACAAACAAATATTGGGGAGCAATGAGGAATTCACTGATAGGAAAGAAAGGTCAACCCATTCTGTGGTATTCCATATATGTGGTGGAATGTAGTCTGGATTGCCAGGAGGGAGGGGCAGCATTGCAGAGAGCCAGTAAACTGAAGTTTAGATAGTTGGAAGAAAGTGAATCAAGATAGATCCTCTATATCTTTAATGATACAATGATTGCTTTAGTTTGGCAAGATTTCTGCATATAGGTGAGGAGCAATAAAGGAAATTGTGTGTCTTTCTTGGTTTCTGGAACTTACAATACGATCCTATTGCAAAGCAAGCATTCTTCTGATTTCATTAAACTTGGGAAAAGCCTGCATGGAATCCAATGAAAGGCTTTATACAAACTTTGTTGATTCATATCGGAGGAAAAGGGGCTTGCATTTTTAGAGGGAATTGAATTTATTCTTATTGTATTTGTGTGTTGGTGTGAGTGTCTGTTGGCTCACATACTACCATTAACCTAGTCTGAAAAAAAGATGCTGTTTTCTGCCATTCACTTCTGAAACAGAGATCTGTGAGTATAATAATATCAGGTACTAATGGAATACTATCACTTATCATACTACTGTGAATGCTGGTTGATTTGGCTTCGGAGAATATTGGGGTTCATGAATTATTAGAAATTATTTTGTGACTCCAGCGTGCATCTGAAGTCTAAATTAGTGCTTTTTGTAAACAAAATCATGAGGTGATGAAGTAAATCCAGCATGGTCTGCTATAAAATACTTATAACTTTGCTACACATTTTCCCACTAAGAGTGCTGTGTTAGAACAACTGTTAAAGATCTTTCCCATCAATATTAAGCTCTCCCCCCAGCCCTGGAATTGTATTTGTACGTCTATGTGTCTTTTTTCTGAATTTCTCACATAGTATAGGTGGCTCTTTCTTGCCTTTTATATAAGGAAGATGACACGAACACTCAAAAGGGGAGGGAGTGCAAGTGTTTTCCCTCCACAATGCCCCCTTTTTATAAGTTAGTAAAAGGATCTCCTGTTTTGCTTCCAGGGGAGCTGCATGTTCTAATTCACAGCTGTGGGGGTAAGGATCTGCCGGGATGGCTACCAGTGAATGGTGGAGGAGAATTAAATTCCTTTTTTACAAAAATAAAATAAAATAAAATAAAATATCAAGACTAAAGGCAAGTGCCTTACTTCTCAGCCCTATGTTTTTCCCCTGTCAAAATGCTTGTCTAAAATGTCTACAGATGGGAGAATGGCAAAAGAAAAATGTTTGCATTTTAAAGATCAAGAAAGCATGTTTGATTTTGAGATAAGCTCTTGGAAATAAGCATCTTATATCTTTGCAGTCCAAGATCTCTGTCAGTGATTTATTTATTTTGTCACAATTCTTTTCAAAGAAGTAGTGGTGCTAAGCCTTTAATTTAATTGTCATAAAATGTTGCCCTAAAGAAGAATAAAATGGATTTTTTTACTATTTCACACAGATAAGCTTATAACTGCTTAATAGTGTTTTAACTATAGCTTGTGTAGACCACATACATTTAAATCCTATGTAATTTTTTTTCTACTGCAGGGCAAACAGCTATGAGACATAACATGCCATGCACAAGCATTTGCCATAAATGTGATAATGGTTCTTTATGAGTTTCATATTTTATACAAAGTGTCTAAAGGGAGAAGATACAGAGGAGAATCATGAACATGGAATGAGCTGCTATCATAGTTTCATTATTAACTAGCTTGTACAATTTGAATGCTTCTCAGGTTTCCAGGAATTTTTATAGGTTGTTACCTGGTCAATCATATTCTGTGTAGCAGGGGAGACAAACTAAAAATATGATCAGAATTCTTATTAACCACTTCTGCTGTTGTTGTTTGCTTATAAATAAATTAGGTATCAAGTTGACAGTATATCAATATATGGATGCATTTAAGAGATACAAGACTTTGGTTTTAACAAACAGCTGCCCAAATAACTGCCGAGAGAGAGAGAGAGAGAGAGAGAGAGAGAGAGAGAGAGAGAGAGAGAGAGAGAGAGAGAGGGGGGGGGGACTGAGTTAGTGGTACATAGCCAACTTAAAAAACAAAAGCAAAACACTTTGTGGCAATGATTCCAAGTACAACCGAAGCTGTTGTTCAGGAAAGTATTGCTGTTTATAGAAATTCTCCCATCCCAATAAATAGATGATAAAAAGATAGTTTTTTAGGTTTCATAATTCTCACACAGATGATCCAGATACTGTATTTGTTTTAATGCATTAGGTTCATTTGCATGGGACAGTAAACCAGCATTCACTCTGTAATAACTGGAAATCATACTTTATTGTATTCTTTGGAAGGTAGAATTCATAAACCAAGGGGGGGGGGAAACTTGATTTGTAGCCTTGGTTTGTCAAAAGTATAGGATGTAATGATAATATGCTATCTAAATTATTGCTGGTTCATTTATTGCCTACCGAAGCCAATTTATAATACGAACTGAATGCATTAGTACACACTTCATTCACTAGAAGCCAGATTTTTGTGGGAAGGCTCCACTCTTTGGTTTGTCCCTTATATGGTAAAATTACGACATCCCCATTGTAAGAGATTGTCCAAAGACTGTTTCCAGTTGGTTGGAGGGCTTGCTAGAGAAACATGGGTAGGTGGCTGGTTTAGAATGAAAAAAACATTTGTTCAAGCTGCAGTGAAAAATGTTTCACTGAGTGAGGGTTGACAATGAGCCTTGCTATGTCAATAAGGGCCAGCCTGAAATAAACATTGTGTTCAACTTGTCTTATTATACTGAAGATGCTCAAATGTTCATTTGCATCTAATGATGCATTGCTACAATTAAACCTGATCAGCATGACAAAGTACATCCATTAATTTATACTTAATTTGACAAAAGATGCAGGCTGTTTAGGTAGCCATCGTTTGAAGCTTATGCGTTATGACCACCTTTGCCATGCTCAGGGCTTTTGTGCTTCTCCTGTATATTATTGTATCTAATACCTGCCTAGCTGAGTGCTCTCAGAGACTTGTCTGAAAATAAAATGTACATGGCCTTGAGTACCATAGTGGAATAAAGGTGGGCTAAACTGTAATAAACAAATACTAAAGAGGAAGAGAAGATACTTTGTTATTTATAGCAGAAAGAAAGTCTGAGCAAACCGTTTGCAATAAAATTATTATTGGATTCAGAAAATACCAGCTCTCATACTAGTTTATATTGGTCAAGAAGTCTTCCCCCTCTTTTGGTTAGCTTCCCTTTTGCTACCTAAAAGGAGTTTTTGAGATATCAAGAGTGCCATCATTGAATACCTGAATGGAATGCTTGCTTAATAAATAAATCACTTCCAAAACTGTACAGTACTTTTGGTTTTGGAAGGCTGTTAGTGTGTGGAAAAAAAATATGAGGAAATACCAGTTGCCATCTGTCTGAAAAACTTTACAGAAGTATAAATGTGAATATTATTAATTTGATTGTTTTGCAGTGTTACATCCTCATATACAGTATGAACATTGTTCTAGAAAGAAAGAAAATGCTGTGTAAATATCTATAATTTGTATTCAGGCCAATTGGCTTAGTGTATCAGTAATAGAACTGATATAATATCAATGTGCAGTTTCTTAAAGCAGAAGCGTCTTTTCCTGGGACATTCAGTTTGAGTCTAGGAAAAGATAGGAGAGACTTGCATATCCCTGTATTTAACATTTTTGTCTTTGAATCCAAAGCCAGCCCCAGTCATTAATGGCACTTGAATAGGGTATTGATTACACCATACTTAAAAAAGATGTGTTTGTTTAAAGAACACACATCTGAATTCCACATACTTTGTGGCTAGTCCTTGGTATTCCATTTATTGGACAAGACAAATAAGCATGTATAGTATCTTGACTGAATGTGGTATAAGATAAGGAGGCATATCTAGATCCATCTCAAGTTTGTTGCAGACCTAGTTATGGGAAACAGGTTGTATGGATGATTGATTTGTGCCAGGAACTGGACATATGGCATATCCCTATTAGGTTACTGCATTTTTCTGTACATTGACAATTATATCAGACAGGATTACTTGTTTGAAAAGGGATTTGGAAGCATTTTCAGTCCTTGAAAGGATATTTCAGAATATTGTTATTTGTAATAGCCATTTAAAGTCAGATTTCCATCTTATTCTTTGTGTCTGTCTCTGTCTGTCCGTCTGTCCGTCCATCCATTCATCCATCCATCTATCCATGCATACATCTTTGGTTTTTAAAGTTGAAATATATCATAATATTGATTATCACAACACTATTTATATAAAAGCAAAGAAATACTTTCTAAATCCCATCCCATCTGATACAGGATGGAATACTATATTAGGGGGAATAATCAAAATTTAATTCAGGCAAAGATAGTCTTAATCAGTTAATTAAAAAAAACAGATAATAAAAAAAGATTTGGTCCTCTGTTAAATGGGACTGTTAAAACCTCAGGCACACAGTTTCTGGATTCTAATGTAATTCTAGATTCAGCCTTGAATCTGGAAAATCTAGCTTTGATAATGGCCAGAAGTATGTATGTTGAGCCAGTGTTATCTGTAAATATAAAATTTCCTATAATGTGAAACATGGCGTATTTACATTCAGTTTAGGTGTGTATAAAGTGCTTTAGATGGCTAAAAAAATATCAGTCTGTACAGGGTGTTGCATCCAAGGTACATGACATTGACATGCTTGAACCAGGATTCTCTCATGTGAATCTGTTCAGCTTTAGTCACCTCCCTGTATATATATATATTATTTAGAAGATTTATATGGCTGCCCACTCACTTTCAGTGATTTTGGGTTACTTACAAACAATAAAAACCCAATATGAAAGAATAAAAAAACAATACCCCCCATTCACTGCTGCTAGTAGAGAGGAACTTGAGAGAACGTCAAGATTGAGGGCCTTTCTGGCCTTTAATGCTCTGGAATTGCCTGTCCAGAGACATGACATGGTCGTTCCTATTATTCTGTTAGGAAGCGGTGTCATCTTCTTTAGGAAAGTTCTAAGTGGAAATAGCTGTTAATATGATTTGTATTCAGGCCCTTTTATGTGTATGTCATTTGATACACTTTCATGTGTTAAATACGTGTTTTTTTTTCTTTTCATTATTAGCAATCTGGCATATTTTTCACGGAAAAAACAAGGTATAACTTTAATGCATTTGTAAAGAATTTTGACAAAATAATTAATTTCACTGAATGAGTTTTAATTAAAATATTTTATAGTTTGATGATACATTTGTATCTTATTGTCGGTTAGCAACTTGGGTCAGCATTTGTATCAGCATAGGATACACATTTAAAGCAAATTAGGCAAATTCCTTTTATGTAGGGATTGTCCATCATTGCTCTTTCCTCTCTAAACAGAAAAGATTGTGTACATCTTTTAGTGATATAGTAACTAATCCTGAAGGATACATCAATTCATGTTCTAATTTGCTTTGTCTAATATGAATAACAGTAATTTCTCATCCAGGGTCAATTGCTGAGAGGAAATATAAGGGGGAAAGATTGGCTCCAACTTTGCTGGCCTTGTCAAAACTTGAATGTGCCATTAGGCTTGGGAATCTGAAGGAAGTAGGGAGCCTGTTACATGGTTACACAATGTTTAAGTCAGATTGCACTCTCCCTTGTATTTTCATAACCATATTTTTTAGCAGTAGCTTTTTATGATTTTCAGTCTGTTTTAATAATGGAAAACTGCGATGGTTAGTTGTGTTTTAATTGTATATTTTATTTATTTTATTTTAATTCCATTTATATGCTGGCCAAGTGAGATGGGTGGCCATATACAAGAATGAATGAATGAGTGAATGAATGAATGAATAGCATTTTTGGGGGGTTATGGCAGAGGAGACTGTCACATGGATAGGATGCTTCAATGTCCATGTTTCTAGCATAGAGATGCTTCAATCTTACCTGCTGCCATGTTCTTTTTCGTAGGTGCTGATGAAAATATTCTGCAATTTTCATTTAATTCTGTCAGGCAGATTGGGGTAAATAATTTTCCTCAGTGGCAAGACATGTGGGTTCAGGAGGGTGGAATTTCAAATGGAGGCTTAGTTCAGGCACCAAATCAGGTAGAAGCAAAGCTCTCTGTTTCAGAGTATTGATTAGATTTCAGAACAACCCTTTTAGTTTGCATACACCCCCAATATTGTTGCTTTATTCAGGCAGTTCATAGCAGTGAGCTAGTTATATATTTTCCAAGCATATATGTGAATGCTTATCTGCATTATGCTTTATGCAACAGAAATTTCTATCACTCTAGGTTTATGTGGCAGTCCAGTCCTCCTCAATTATAATAATATCCTCATAAAGAAGATACCAAAAGATTTCCTCTTTGCCCTGTCTGTATGACAACAACATACTGAAGCATGCAAATAATTTGCAGCACATTGTACCAATTAAATCACAAGTTATGGGTATAATTTGATTCTAAACATATGACAAAGTCATCTCTCTTTCAGAAACTTCAGTTCTTCAAAATTTAGTGCTATGAGTTCTTCTGCTTTTTAAACTGCTCTAGTTCTGATGTTTTTTGGCCTGTGGTGCAGCTGATTTTAGTTGTCGGTTTAAAAAGCATACTGCAGTCTTTCCTCAGGCCTTTCACCTTGTCTGCCTGAATTATGTCTCCCAAGAGGAGTCTTTGAAAAGCTGCTTGCTACTCTCTCAGGTGTTCTTTGTCATAATTATTATTATAGTCCATTGTCCATGTTTGACTAGTTATTTTTAGATAACAAACCAAATTCCTACTTGTGTTCTATAGGCTATTATTTCAAGGGGCAAGGCTTTGAGTTTTTCAACAAGATTTTGCATGAACCGCCATGTATCATTTCAGTTTATTTTCTTTAAGAAAAGCTGTGCAGAGTGGTTTAGAAGACCAAATTAGAACAATAAATTAAATTATGATCGGTTAAAAGAGAATTGGGGAGCAGAGGGAGAAATGAAGTACTAAGGGAGAGCATCCTCTGAAATGATAGTCTTTGGCAGAAGAGGTTAATGAATTACAAAGTAGGTCCAAAATCTACTCGGAAGAAAAAAAATACAGTTGCTGATAATTTTCTAAGATTATAACATTTTAATCTTTAAAGCTATAAATGACCATGCTAGAGCATCTGAGACTGCTTATTCTGTTGCCGTATGCTAAACACTTCTTTTGAAAACCTTTCTGGAGGTTTTCTGCTAATTATATGAAAGATGACCTATAATAGGAACATTTTAAGACAGCACCCATATTAAGAGTATGTATTGCATATATCAGTTCTATTGCCTTTTAGGTACCAAATAGATTTGCCTACTTTAGATATTTAATTATTTTTATAATGGAGGAACCTGTAGCAAAATATCTAAGATAAGAGAGAATCTTGTAATTAGAAGAATCTGTAATATGAAAAGAAGATTTTGAAACAAGAACTGAGTTTCAAACACATGCCATTTGTTAATCAAGCCACAGTTATAATATGGAGTCATTCTTCTTCATAAGGTTAACAAATAAAATATGTAAACCTACCCATTGGATAAAGTCACAATCAAGCTATATTATGACTTTGTGATATAGGAACCCATATATAGGTATCTGGGGTAGGGAAGCTGGCAAGCAGGGGCAAACAATAAAAGATATATTGTGGTCTCACAAATTCTATGAATTATGTAAAGATGTTGTGCCATGTATTAAAATAACACAAGCATGAAAGGATGGCTTTGGCTGGTGACACCACAATGGATATTTTTTTTAGTATGGTCTGTACTAAATGACTCTGCCACCATCAATAACCTGAAGTCGTTTTAAGATTGTGCTGAAGTCACTTATTTGTGCACATCATAATTAATTCAGCATTGCATTCATACATACTACATACAGAGCAGGGGTCTCCAAACATGGCAACTTTAAGACATGCTGGCTGAGGAATTCTGGGAGTTGAAATCCACAAGTCTTAAAGTTGCCAAGTTTGGAGATTCCTGCTATAGAGGACTGTGTATGTCTTTGTATGTTTTTTTTGTGGGGGGTAGTTTTAATTTTATCAGGGAAAATATGACAAATAGCTGTGCCATCACAGATATATTAGTTGCATGCATACCCTACAGGAAGAAATGTGTGCAGCTCTAGACATATTGGTTTACAATTATTTTTGCAGTTGAATTGGTCTTAGGCACCTAGTTTTAGGCATAATTGCAGTTTTGAATCTTATTTGTTCAATGTGTTACTGCAACATTGTGTTAGACTAGAAAATAAATTAAAATTTTCTTGAGCTAATACCTCAATCAATCAATCAATCAATCAATCAATCAAGTTACTACATATCTAGCGATTTCAAATCCCCTTACTTGGGGTAGTAATAGCAAGCTTCTCATTGCAATGAAGTTTATTACTGTTTGTTTAAGTGTATCACAACAGTTCAAGTTAAACGTAACCCTGTCACAAAAAGGTTATTGGAAAGATATGCAGCTTGGCTTTCCTTTTTCTATGCGTGGCTCAGATATAAATTTTTCCCTATCTTCACTGATTTAGCTGAGTCTCAGACTGAGCCTGACCAACCAAATTGGGACAGTAACAAGAATTTTGTTACGCAAGTACAAAAAGAGGGGATTAACCAACTGATTACAGAAGAAGAAATTTTTACAGCTATTAAGGAACTGAAGGTGGATAAAGCACCAGGCACTGATGGCTTGACTGCGGCCTATTATAAAAACTTACAATTAGAGATGATAAAACCGTTAAAGGAACTGTTCCAGACAATCCAGAGGGGGGGAAAGGTGCCCCCGTCTTGGAGAACAGCTTTTATCTCTTTGATTCCGAAGGAAGACCAGGATGCTACTTTAGTTAAAAATTACAGACCGATATCGCTTTTAAATACAGATTATAAGATATTTGCTAAGGTTTTGGCTAATAGACTGATGAGGGTTCTGCAACAGGTGATTCATGGGGACCAAACGGGGTTTATTAGTGGAAGACAAATGAAAACCAATGTGAGACATATAGTTGATGTGTTAGAGTTTTTGGAAAGGCACAACCAGATCTCTGCTGCGCTAATCTTTTTAGATGCTGAAAAGGCTTTTGATCAATTGAACTGGCAATTTTTGTTGAAAGTTTTAGACAAAATGGATTTTGGGGAAAATTTTTTACAACCGATTAGGGCATTATACCAAAAACAAACTGCCCGAATTATAGTTAACAATAGTTTGACAACAGTATGTAATATTGAGAAGGGCACAAGGCAAGGCTGTCCGCTATCGCCCTTGTTATTTATATTAACATTAGAGATATTATTGGTTAAGATTCGGAATTCGGAAAAAATTAAGGGGATACAAGTTGGAGATCAGGATTACAGATTGAGAGCATTTGCAGATGATCTGGTTGTTACAGTGACCCAGCCAGAGAACTCTGTTGTGGACCTGATGGAGATAATAACACAATATGGGAAGGTTTCTGGATTTAAAGTAAATATACAGAAAACTAAAATTTTGGCTAGAAATATGACAGTTTCGCAGAAGGCTCTCCTAGAAGGATTAACTGGATTTGAGATTGTTAAAAGGGTTAAATATTTGGGGGTGATTTTGTCGCCCTCTAATACAAAGCTATATAAAAATAATTATGAAAAGTTATGGGGGAAAATTCAAAAAGAACTGGAGAGTTGGGAAAAATTGCAATTGTCTTTGTTGGGACGGATTGCAGCAGTGAAAATGAATGTCCTGCCCAAATTTTTATTCTTATTTCAAATGATACCGATTCTTAAGAAAGACTCTAACTTGGAGGAATGGCAGCGTGGTATCAATAAATTTGTGTGGGCAGGGAAAAAGCCACGAGTTAAACTTAAGATTATGCAGGATACTCGTGAGAGAGGTGGCCTTAAAATGCCTAATTTTAAATTATATTATGAAGCTGCTGCACTAGTAGGAATAAGTGATTGGATTAATTTGACACAATCGAGGTTATTAAATCTTGAGGGCCATGATCTGTTGTTTGGCTGGCATGCATATTTGTTGTATGATAAGAAGGTAGATACTGTGTTTAGGATGCATATTTTAAGACAGGCATTGCTGAGAGTTTGGAAGAAGTATAGACATAAGTTAAGCAGCAAGATACCATTGTGGGCAATCCCAAAACACGCAATAGAAAATATACATGCTGGTTTCAAACATGATGAGACTACTTACAAGGAAATTTTAAGTTTGGAAAGGAATATTTGGTGCTTGAAATCATATAGTTTCTTGCGAGAAGAGAAGGTTGTTCAGACTTGGTTTCAATATATTCAGTTACAGGCCAGGTGGAAAGAAGATCAAAAAAATGGATTTGCAACGACTGATGAAAATTTGATAAAGCAAATTAGAAATCAAGGACCAGCACATATTAAACGGATATATCTTGCATTGATAGAGATCGATTCAGAAACAGAGCTTGTTAAGGATTGTATGATAAAATGGGCCCAAAACATTCAGGAAGTTATTACAATGGACACGTGGGAAAAGATCTGGGTGAGGAATGTAAAATTCACTCAAGCTCAAAGTTTAAGAGAGAACTTTTACAAAATGTTTTATAGATGGCATCTAGATCCTAAAAAGCTTGCAAGTATGTATCCGAATTATCAGCCTAAATGTTGGAGGTGTGGTGATGAAGAGGCAACATATTTTCACATATGGTGGACATGTAAAAAGGTCAAGGCTTTTTGGATAAAAGTCTGGTGGAATATGCAGAAGATTTTTAAACGGAGGATAAAGTTTTGTCCGCAATTTTTTTTGTTGGGAATAATTGTTGACGCTACAGTTGTGGACTCTAAGTTGATGTTGAATTTAGTTACGGCAGCAAGACTTTTGATAGGTCAATATTGGAAGAAAGAGGAACTGCCGACTATACAAGAGTGGATTTTAAAGGTTTCCGACTTGGCAGAGATGGCGAAGATTTCGGCCTATTTGAAAGATTACTCGCAAGAACATTATATTATGGAATGGAGAAAATGGATTGAGTTTATCCAGAATAAGTATAGGGTCAAGAAGTTTTATCTAGCATTTGAATAAGTCTTCTTTCGTTTTCTTTTTTCTTTTTTTATTTTGTCTTCTATATATATTTAATAATGCTAAGTTTTGTTTGATCCTATATAAGTTAGAGAGTGATGGATTTTAGAATTTATAGTTGTTAGTATATGGTTGTTTATGATTGCTTTTTTATATATATATACCTTGTATTTAGCTCTGGGAAGTCCGGGGGGGGAGGGGGGTTAGGGGGAGGGGGGGGGAGGAGGGAGGGGGGGAGGGGGGGAAGGGGGGAGGTAGGGAGGGGAGGAGGGAGGGGGAAGGGGGTTTTTTAAAGGAAAACTGTATTTTTAAAACTTTTCAATAAAAAAAAAAAAGAATTTTGGCTGTAAAGTTAATCAGCAAAGATTATTACTGTCAATTCTTTTCCTAAAGTGTAACCTATATGAAGGACAGACAGTTTCTGTAGTTTAACAATCTGGTCATTTCTTGTGTGAAACCTATTTCAGTTCTTGTTCTTTTTCCATAGCATTATGAGCCCTGAATTTGTGTAACTGTTTCGCTACTGTTTGTTCTTTGCTATGCTACTAACTGCTGTTATGCCAGCCTGATCCTACCAGGCTGCTATGCTGAACTCTTAAATTACTGCTACTGTGCTATGTACACTAATGTAATATATGGATATTCGATAAAAACCGCAGGACACTAAGTACTATGCTTAGGCAGGAGCTCATTGTTCTAATGCTGAATGGATACAGATATTGGCTGGAAGGCTTTTTATCCAGTGAAGGTTAAGCGACACAGTTAATTTACTATCTAAACAATTCTAAGTTTAAAGCCAATGTTCATGTTGCATATGGGAGACTGGCCCCATATTTTTCTACTTATTTGCTAAAACGACTGTGGTGTGTGTTTCAACATTTGACTTTTATTAAATCAAAATGTGCTTTTCAAATGCTAGCTTAGGCTTGTGTGGGTATTGAGTTACTCACAGAAGGCATTCGTTCACATTACGCAGTGTCCTTAAATATTCTCTCTTATGACCCATTCTTGTAATTCCTTTAGTGCTGACCTACTACTAAATTCATTGAAAGGTAGATGCTTTGATGATTTGGACACTCTAGATTTTGTTTCTCATGAAACTCCAGAAGTGTGATATCTCAGCTTCTTTTCCACACCACAGTGCAGCTACCAACTGAATAAATATACAGTTTTGATTCAGAACAGATCAAAGGTGGATGTTGACTTGTTTAAAAGCTATCCCAGTGAGAGATGATTTGCATGTCTGAATGAATAAACCCAGCTAATGCTATTTCTGGAATCTGGCTGAAGATATACTGCAGTTTTGGTAGACATTTAGCTACAGGACACCACTGACTGAGCATCAAATAAACATATGTGAAAATGACTTAATACTTATAGTGCCACATAGATCTGTTGGTCCTTGAAATCCATTATTTTGTAGTAGCTTTCAAATCTCTGCGATATAGTGCCATTTACATTTGTATATATCATCTTCCCAAATTGAATATGGAATTTTCAGTGTACATTTACTCATTCTGTTTTGTATGATATCATTAAAACTACTTGCTATGCATAGTTGATCCTTTATATACCTCTTTGTTTTAAAAAAAGCAAGCTTCACCTCTGATCAGTAACTATTAATCAGTTTTTCTCCAGTCTAGTAACTTAACTTCAGAAAGGTCTGTGTGATTCTCTATGTGTTGCTGAACCACAACTCCTGGTATTCCTACCTGCTGGCCTGTCAACAATACACACACACACACACACACACACACACACACACACACACACACTGTATATGCACACACACACATACATACACATATACATATACGCATATACACATACACACACATATATACACACACAGACATACACACACACACACATATTTGCGTAATTTTTATTTTTGGGATTGCTAACAGAATTAAAGGGAGACTGACATAGCTATTTCAAACTTATTTGTTCTCATCAGTATGCCACACCCTTCTGAGATTCGAACCTGGGCTGATTGCACATTAGGTAATTAGGCAATAATTATGTATATGTATATGTATATGTATATGTATATATGTATATATGAAATTATTGGTATAGATTAGATGGGTCTCTAACTCTGCATATATATACAGGAAATGTAGGAATATAGACTGAGATGTTATATCTATATTTTGCATTTTTTAAAGATTGAAAAGGGGAATGAAGGCAAGTTCTATCTCAGTTCCATTCTGATACTTTACTATATGAAGCCACTAAGTGAAGTCATTCAATATCATGGGGTTCAGAATCATCACTAGCCAATTATACCTCTCTACATATGCCTATTTAACTTATATGCAGAGCACATCATGAGAAAGGCAGGGCTAGATGAATCAAAAGTTGGAATTAAGATTGCCGGAAGAAACATCAACAACTAAGATATGCAGATGATACCACTCTAATGGCAGAAAGTGAAGAGGAACTAAAGAGCCTCCTGTTGTGAGTGAAGAAGGAGAGTGCAAAACTTGGGTTGAAACTAAACATTAAGAAAACCAAGATCATGGCATCTGGCCCTCTCAATTCCTGGCAAATAGATGGGGAAGAAATGGAGGTAGTGACAGATTTTATTTTCCTGGGCTCCAAGATCACTGCAGATGGGGACTGTAGCCAAGAAATTAAAAGACGCTTGCTCCTTGGGAGGAAAGCCATGGCAAATCTAGACAGCACACTAAAAAGCAAAGACATCACCCTGTCAACAAAAGTGCGTATAGTCAAGGCTATGGTCTTCCCAGTTGCAATGTATGGCAGTGAAAGCTGGACCATAAAAAAAGCTGAGCGCCAAAGAATTGAAGCCTTTGAACTATGGTGCTGGAGAAGACTCCTGCGAGTCCCTTGGACTGCAAGGCGATCAAACCGGTCAGTCCTAGAGGAGATCAACCCTGACTGCTCTTTAGAAGGCCAGATCTTGAAGCTAAAACTCAAATACTTTGGCCACCTAATGAGAAGGAAGGACTCACTGGAGAAGAGCCTAATGCTGGGAAAGATTGAGGGCAATAGAAGAAGGGGAGGACAGAGAATGAGGTGGATGGATGGAGTCACTGAAGCAGTAGGCGTGAGCTTAAATGGACTCCAGAAGATGGTAGAGGACAGGAAGGCCTGGAGGAACATTGTCCATAGGGTCGCGATGGGTCGGACACGACTTCGCAACTAACAACAACAACAAATGCACAAATTCATCTTATGCACCCCTTGTGCCTATTCCTGTACTGGGAGGCCTTGCTCATGGTCACTCATATCAGGCACCTCCAATTGATTTACTACAATCACTCTTCATGGGGCTACCCTTGACGTCTAAGGCAATGTACAGTAGTTGCTGAGTACCCCGTGGTTTGTCCAGGTTATACCACTGTTGTGTGAGCTACACTGACTTTCAATTATTTTTTGAGTGTAATTCAAGGTCTGGTTATCAACAATAAAGTCTGCATGGCACAGGACCAGGCTATTCTCAGGACTATTTTTCTCTGAGGTTATGTCTCACTAGGTCAGAGAAGGTGGACCTGCTATAGGTCCCTTCCCTTAAATACTGTCATCTGATGGGATTTTGGAGGTACACCTTCTCTGTAGTTAAACTCCCCCCCCCTGCAATAGTCTTCCACTCAAGATTCAAGGAGGGACTTCTACTATTTAAACTTTTCTGAAGGTCATGAAGACATGGCTTCCCCACAAGCATTTGATGAGGATGGGGATTGAGTCAGAGGGGTAATAGTTTGGTCTGTTGTCTGCTGCTTTTATTCCTGTTTTATTGATTAGAGTGAGTTGCCCAGGATCAATAGGTTGGAAGGAGAATTAAAACTACAAAAAGAAATACAACCCTTTAATTTATTTGCATATGCATGAGCCCTATTCAATTCAGTGGATTTGATTAGAAATTTAGAGAATTGTATGACTGATTCCTTGAATATTTTTGTTTTTTGCCTTATTGTTCAATATTAATTCTGTCATTCAGTTTTGGGTTGGTTTTCTGCTACATATTAAATCCCACAATAATAATAATCCCCGAATTGATATATGCATTTCTTTATGTATAAAATGATGTAGGGGAGACCCCAGCTTGGATCATTCATTATGTGACTTGAAAAAGAGGTTTATTACCTTGTGCAGCAGTGCGGTCACCTGGCAGTGGTCATTAGTGTTTTAGTCGTTTTTCCTTCACAACAATGCACAACATGCTAATTAGAGGGTTCTGAAAGCTAAGCAACCTGTTTTAAAATCAGACATTTTAATTTGCAGCTTTAATGGCTATATTATAATAATGGGCTTTGAAAAACTAAAAAGGGCATTTCTCATGTTCCTGTAGCGAGGCCCAATATAACAGAGGATGACAAAATTAAAAATCTCATAATATGACCTTTGCTTAGGATAAAAGGCTGTTTCATAACAATTCCCTTTTGTTCTTTGTTTAAGCCATTACTCCAAAAGGAGACTTCGATTAATCTAAGTAAATGCATCATTACAGTTCTAATCCATGTCCTTCTGTCAGTGTCTGTTTTAATTAAATAAGAAACATCATCAGAAAGATATCATGCACAAAGCTGTGTTGGGAAAGAGAGATTCAGTTGATGGGGTAAGATTAAAAAAGGCTGTGCTATTTTGTCTACTTGCATAGTCACAGGAGCTACCCTGTTGAAAATAAAGAGGGGAAAATGTGGAGAACAATTTAGCATGGCACTTCTTGTTATCATTATATTTTTGGTGAAATAATTCCTGTAGTGAAGCTAATTATTTAGAGAAATTAATAAGAGAAACACTGCAGCAACTTGGCTTTTATTCTTTCTATGTTTAGCTTTCTTAAATAATGTAACATCTTTATGTTTTCTTCTGTAATGTCAGTTTTTAAATGTGTTTTGTATAATTAAAAGTAACACTGTTTTAAATACTTAAGTATCAGATTAATGTTGAATTTGAAATGTTTGTGGAAATCTTGAGATAATGTTTTTTTTAAAAAATAAATCTGGTATAAAATTAATATATTTAATCTAGTTAACATTGCTCTTCCTCAGAGTAGAGTTCTAATATCCCTCTTTGAGTTTGTTGCTACACTCAGACCAAAGTACTTAATCTGATGAAAAGAGAAAATACACAATACTGAGTTTAATTAATTTAGCCTCATACAATGAAGATATGAAACAAAACAAGAATTGTATAAATCAAGATATCTTGTTTACAGCCTAATACATTAATATATTTTGTTTTTCAGATCACAAAAAGGTACTTGACTTTAAAGGAAATATGATTCTATGACCAACAGCTTGTATACAATGAAAATAAGTATTTCTCCTATTAAAACGCCAATCTTACAAGGTATAAAAACAACACTTTTTTTAAAAAGAGAAAAAAATATAGCAGTCAAAAATGAACTTCTTATGGAAATATCAAATGTTTATGTCAAGGTAGTTCTACAATGCAGTTGAAATCTGATTATTCCTATTTGTTTTGACTTTGGACTTCCAACCCTTCAAATATTTGCCTATATACGTGTGTGTGTGTGTCTCTGTGTGTGTGTGTAATGGAGGGAAATGGCTATAACAAGGGATTTTGCAACCAAGGGGAATTCATTATTAGTATCCTACAACAATTGCCAATTGCTGTCTATCCTACAATTGCCAATTGCTCTCTCTCTCTCTCTCTGTCTCTCTCTGTCTCTCTCTCTGTCTCTCTCTGTCTCTCTCTGTCTCTCTCTCTCTCTCTCTCTGTCTCTCTCTCTCTCTCTCTCTCTCTCTCTCTCTCTCTATATATATATATATATATATATATATATATATATATATATATATATATATATATATATATATATATGGGACGCGGTGGCTCAGTGGGTTAGGACGCTGAGCTTGTCGATCAGAAGGTCGGCAGTTTGGCGGGTCAAATCCCGAGTGCCGCATAACAGAGTGAGCGCCTGTTACTCGTCCCAGCTTCTGCCAACCTAGCAGTTCGAAAGCACGTAAAAAATGCAAGTAGAAAAATAGGGACCACTCCCTATTTTGGAATTAAAATGGAATTTAAAAAAAATCTCTAAGTGGATAAATGTTTATAAAATAAATTGCCTACCATTTGTTAGAAATAGTCCATAACTTCCAAGGAATCACTTAGAGAGTATCTCAAAGCTCTCGGATTGATTTCAAATGGTCTGAATTCAGAATCTAGAGCAATTTCCCTAATGTTTTTTTAAATTTATACATATATTTATACTTAATACTCATATATATACACACACACACACACACACATATAATAGACTATATACACACTCACACACACTGTATTATATATATTGTATATTATGTCTGTATGTATATATATATATATATATATATATATATATATATAGAGAGAGAGAGAGAGAGAGAGAGAGTGTGTAAATAAATGTATATTATATATTATATATATTATATTATATATATTATCCTTCTGTTGTTCATCTGTTGTCCATCCGCTAGACAGCATCAAGAGGTTATAAATAAAAGTTTCATTTGTATATTTTTGCTGCAGCACTACATACTATTAAAAAGCATTTTTATGAGGATTTGGCACCTGCTGGCATGTTGGAAGATAAGCGATATGAGACCTCAGACTGAGGGAGCTAGCAGAAATGTTGTCTGGTACAACAGCAGTGTATATTGTCCTAATGGAATTGTGGCTCAGTGGGTTAGGACGCTGAGCTTGTCGATCAGAAGGTCGGCAGTTTGGCAGGTCGAATCCCGAGTGCCGCGTAACAGAGTGAGCGCCTGTTACTCGTCCCAGCTTCTGCCAACCTAGCAGTTCGAAAGCACGTAAAAATGCAAGTAGAAAAATAGGGACCACTACGGTGGGAAGGTAACAGCATTCCGTGCGCCTTTGGCGTCTAGTCATGCCAGCCACATGACCACGGAGACGTCCTCGGACAAGCGCTGGCTCTTCGGCTTTGAAACGGAGATGAGCACCGGCCCCTAGAGTCGGAAACGACTAGCACGCATGTGCGGGGGAACCTTTACCTTTACCTATTCCTCTTATTCCTTGTTTATTGTCCCCTGTTTTTTGTTTCTGTTAGGTCTGGAGGAAATATTTGCCTTTTTTGAAGTGGGACATCATATATTGAAACTGAAAAAAAAGTTGATTGTATTTTGCATTGCTTTTGATGATTCAATATTGTACCAGAAATGGTTGAATGTGTGCATTGTTTATTAAAAAGAATGCTGAATTTTAAGTAATTATATGAATATTCAAGGTCGTATCTTGAATAAATCATGTTTTGTAATTCCCTAATTTCCTAATTAACTGAATGTGTCCAATAGAAATATTATACTTTATTAAGGGACTAGAAAGACTAACGAAGTGTCCTCTTTCATTACAGTAACTAGACAAGCAATGATATCTAGTGCAATGTAGGCAGTAGCAACAGTCTTCTTCAAATAGTAGTACTCCTGTGTCTGTGGTTTTTAAAAAAAGAATCTCAGGGGGTCATGAACAATCCTGGCAACCGCTTCTAAGGATTTCAATAAATAGGACTTTTTATTCAAAACAATTGCCTTTTATATTACTTTTAAACAAAACTACTAGTCCATCAAGAGTCTCAAAAGGAAAAACAATTCTGCAGAGTGCTGGTATGGCAGAGCAGACCAATCATTATGGCACCCATTCTCTAGTCCTTTATTTTTCAAGTTTGCAACAATAGGTTGTTGATTCAATGGACAAGACCAGAACAATTAAGTTCTCTGTTTAGCAGCAGTGCAGCATTTTAATGCCCTCCTCTAATAATGGTCTCATTATTGTTATTCTAAGACTGGGCCTCAGGAGGATGAATATTTGCTGGAGGTACGTCATTATTTTGCAAATTTCGATTAGCTCATCATGTTGTCTGTACTGTGAAAATCGTAGCTAATTAGAGCAGCCAGTTAGACTACCAGCTTCTGAGCTTATGAGTTAAAAGGTAGCATACTTGATAGGCCAGTGATGTGAAAAAGGTGGTTAAAAGGAGGATTAGAGCTGTTGCCTTAGTAACTCTAACTTCCATCTGTGAGGGAACAATGGACTTGTGTTTCTCCCCACCTTGGTGTAAAAATTGGTTTGTTTTGAAAGGACAGGGCTCTTTATTTGACAATCTGGAATTCAGTCTGAGTGTAGTTTTAGTTCTTAGGAAAGACCATTGGGGATAGGCAGGGTGAAAGGTCATGGTGAGCTCAAGGACATGAAATCCTGTTGTCTCATGTAACAATTGCAGATTGTTTTGTCTTATTATTTCTAGCCAACTACTAAGTCAGGTGATGGAACAAATACCTCCAGATTAGTCAGGTGAAACAGGAAAAAGAGATAATGTACCTTTTGGAGCACAAAAGATAGCTAAAGTTCATTCGTATTAAACAGAGTTGCATTTATTTGTGTCCATAGTCTGGAAAAAAAACAAAAGATGAAACTTGTTTACCAAGCCACAGAGTTCCTGTGCGATTTTGTACCCTAGCGTTCTCCCCCCCCCCCCCCCGTAGGCCATCACATATACAGAAAGCACTCCAAAGTGCTAGAAAATGTTATTTAAGCTTTCTTCCCATGAAGAAAAATCCCCCGGAGTATCAGTGATGCGATACTTAACAATAAATTTAGCAGCTGTGCTTTCTCACATTATTGGCTTTTTAGAAAGGTTTGCTTTCAAATCCACAATGAATAAAATTCACTACAATATGAAGGAGATTTGCTTCTAGACTTTACAACATTTTGTCTGCAGCACCTCTGATGAAAACAATGCAGTAAATAAGTTTAAAACCTGCTGTTACAAAGCCCCTTACTCCCATGTAAAAGTATACATTTGCTACTTGTTTTGTGTGAAGAGGAGGTCAAGCTTCTTTGTGTGAGGTTTGATCTTGAAGAGATTTTTCTCTTTGTCTGTGGGGAACATAAAGGCACTTCAGGGCTGTTTAATAAAACAGCTCCAGCATGCTTTTTGCAGGGAAATTATTTTTGTTAAAGTAAAAAGGCTGCAATCTTCTGGATTTTGCCCAGGGCTCCCTAAAACGAACTGACTGCTTTTTAAAAAAGGAGAAGCAAGGCTGAACTTTCCATTACTGCTTTTCTCTAACTTCACACCTTAGTTGGCCAGAGCATCCTAATTCATTTCTTTCTTTTTCATCTCAGCCAGAACAAATTCATCCGGTATTTCTCAAACAAATCCAATTTTTAGCCTCTGAAACCCCCAACCTGCTGGAAATCTAAAAAGAGCCAAATATCTAGGATTTCTCTTGGGTTTTCAAAGAGGTTGATCACCTGCCCTCTCCCCCTGGGCCAATTTATTAGGTTTCTTCTTTGTTTCAGGTCTGCATGCCTTCCCAATGCTTGTTCATTTACTTACCTGGCTTTCTAATTCCTCTTCCTACTCTCTGCTCTTCTCTTTATTTTCCATTTCTTCTTGGGGATCCCTGCTCTTTTCTTTTCCTTTCCACCTCCAGTATGTTCCTTCCGCTGCTTGTGTCTAGCCATTTTGCTCCTTTGTTGCTTGTCCGTTTTCTCTCCTCTTTTCCTACTGCCAAACCCAACCCAGGATTTTGCCTTCATTTTTCCTTCCTGACCTCCTCACCCAAGAATCTAGTTTGTTTCCCTGTCTTGCTCCATAGTCTAGGATATATTCTTCCTCCTCTGTTAATTATGACTGGACAACCATATGAAGCATTTTGTCATCCTTTGAGAGAAAGGTAGTGCAGTTTGATGTGATCAGAATGAACATAAATTTTAGGCTGAATTTTTTTTTACCCCATAGCTGGATAGTCCCATGTTCATCTAAGAAGAGTATATATCATAATTTTTTAAAAAAAAATGTAGTGGCAAATGAACTTCAGTAATAAGTCAACCTTTCCTTGCTTAAGCAGAATGAGCATGGATGTACAGGGGGGATAGGAGCAACTTCTGACTTCCTGCCATCTTCCCCATTGACTTAGCTTGTGAGCAGCAGGCAGGGATCATAGGAAATCACAATCACATGACTGTGGAGATGCTACAGTGGTCAGAACTTTGTGAATAAAACTGGTCCGAACGTTGGAGAAATTTTAATTCCAGGGGATAAGGGGTCTCAGATTTTTTAATGCATTTTTTAAGTAGACAGATATTAGCAACTTTGATTCAGAAATTGTTGTGGTATAATATATTCTTTGGTATAACCTGGAGAGGCAAACAGATAGAAATAAAAGTTTTAGTACTATATAGAAGATAACAATGAGGCAGACTCTGAGAAGTATCATTACTTAAGATGATGAGACAGTGAAGGGATTGAAGGATCATGAGGAATAGAGTATGAATATGTGCATACTATATATTTTGAGTGATGCAGTGTATATGCATACATTGTAATTATGAGTTAAGTTACCTTTTTGAGAATTGGCTGTTGATTATTATGCTTAACAGAATAGGCAGTGGACAAACCTTAACAATAGCTATGTTTTCCCATTTTTATCAACTTGGCCTCGTTTGAACTGTAAAAAAAGTGATTCTGGATGCTTCTTATCTTTTCCTTGACCCTGGCTGCTTTAACATTTTCTCTCTCTCTGCCAAGACAGATGGACAGCCTTGCATAAACTGATAACTAAAAATTTTGCAGCTAACTAGTCATAGGAATAGTCAGTCACATTTATTTTATATTTGAAAGTACTAGCAAGTGTTGCTGTATTGGCTCCTGGGTCCAGAATCAATGAATTCATGAAGAACTGGATATAATGTGTTGAACAGTGTTGGTTACTCATGTAAATAGATTCTAAGAACAGGAAAACCTTAATTGCCTGAACTTGGAATGTTGGTTTAATGTGTAAGTACTTTCTGTAATATTTATAGCTATGTTTTGAGTCTCAAGTTTTAACATTTTGAAATAAATCCTGTAATAGTGCAGTTTATTTCTGGTTTTATTATTTTGTTATTCCTAAAATTTTGAATGAAAATTTCTGGATTGTAAAGAAAGGTGAAGCAAAGGGTTAACAAAGGAGAATTGCAAATGAACTGATGTAGAAAGTTGATTATTAATCCAGCAAGAGAAAAATATCCATCTAGTAAGCAAGAATTAGTACCCAAAGAGCTGATAATATTGCTCAGCCTGTTGGTGTGGAATGGCAGAATCAGGTAAGCAAAGATATCTTCTTAGGATGATTAAACATTTTCCTTAGTACATATCTAATTTTAGTTGATTTTTAAAAAGCTGATAATACATTCTGATTCACTTTCTCTCATAAATAAATAGAATACTTTTGAAAGCTACTTTGGCAATAACTTTGCTTTATGTTACTGGATTGTAAAATACCTTTTAAAGCCTAGAATTGCTTTGTGGTTATGTACAAGGAGATTAGGGAAAAACATCTTTACTAAGGCATTAAACAGAATAATCTTTTATAGTACAACTTCAGAAATGATATTATTTCTGTTACATTGCAAATCTAGGTAGAAGTGAAAAGTAAGTAAACAGAATTATTTTGAATGTAAGGGTTTCTGCTTGATTGTAAAAACAATGGAGAATATAGCTATGAGACGATGTAGTAATGTCTTTTAAAGCACTTAATTTTCAGTAAAATGAGTTTCACAGCTAACACATTAGGAGAAAAAAAGGCAACAAGAAAGTGGAGACAGGCTGTGGCATATTTATTGGAAAATGTGCAGCAATCCAAAGCTTTTTGTTATTGGAAAGGAATAATTATTAGCCAGATTTTCTAAAGAAGGACTTCTTCACGGAATGATTGTCAGATGCCTCGTCTTCCCAGTTATCAGTTCTGCATTTTCTGTGCTCTTCTAGTCAGTCATTAGACACAAACAAATTAATTTATCTTTTAAGCAAACAGTCCTCAGAGAACAGCATGAGTACTAGGCCCATTTCAGTCAATCTTGTTCATTCCAGTGGAACATGATTTCAGCATGAGAATCTTTGTATGCAAATATATATTGTCTCTGACTGTATGAGGGCCACACTTAATATTAAGCATTTATTTTTATACACAAAAAGATAAAATTGGGAAGGAGGTGGAAAATAACCACATTGGTACACCCTTATCATTTGAATATCACTGCAATCTGATTTGTGGAGAATAGGGTTAAATTGTGATAGAGACCCAAATGTTTCATAGGAAATGAATCCTTTATTTGTTTCTGACAGTTCTAACATTTTTCAGTCTTCCCAAAGTATATTTTCAAATAAAGTATGTAGAAATGCATTGCTGCAGCACTGATGCATCTGGAATATCAGATATTAGGCTATCTTCTGATAAAAAAGTATCTTTAATTATATACTGAGTTTTAATTGGCAACAAATTGATATATGCTAACAGATATCATAACCATAGAAGAAAGTGTGAACAACACACCCCATTTCCTGGGATGTAGATTAGTTAGCTAGCTAGTTGAGGTATGAGACACAAGCCCAGAAGCACAGCTTACTTCATAATGATGGAGATGGAAGGATGTGTCTTCTAAGGTGGCATCTCAGATCTACAGTTTTAAACCATAGTTGCTTTAAAAAGGTTTTAAAGGTAAAAATCTGTTGCCAAACTATTTTTAGAGGCACCACTGTTATTTATCATTTTATGAAATTCTGCAGTATTATCAGTCATAGCCAGCACAGAATTTTGTGTAATGATAGAAGTGCAGGCATCATAAAATAGCTCTTGCCTACCCTTCTGTACTTCATGCTTGTTTTCTTCTTGGAAGCCTAAGATATGGTTTGTGGTTTAGAACAAATCGAGATGGTAAAGAAGTCAGTAGACATGTAGAAGATGGAAAAATGAAAGGACAGTTTCCTCTTCAAAATGAAACCAAAAGCTTGAATGAACAGCTTGAAGGTTATTGTTATTTTAAAAGGTAAATATCCAGGTTCCTGCTGTCCTTGGGCCTGTTTCTCACCCAGCAGGACCCACACTCTTTCCCCCACCCTTATTACTCTATTGCCTTTTGGATCTCTGGAGCTACAGAGCTCTTGTTGGGGAAGGAGACCAGGCTCTGGAGATCTATAAAAGGTAATAGAAAGATTGACGACAAGGGGTAGGGAGGAGGGTGTAGGAATTGATGGGCTGGGAAGCAGTCTCAAGGCCTGAGGGGATCCTGAGAGCCAAGATGGGGGGAAAATAGGCAGGGGGCCACTGCACTGTCCCTATGGTTTGCTTTTAAGGGCGAATCCGCCCAAATTTTGTGCATGTGACTGCAGGCATCCTGCAGAAACTGCAATTTCGAAACCTGATCATAAATAGCCTTTTTTTTTGAGGGGGGGGAGGTCTGTCATAATTTAAATCATTGCTAACTAACTGGTTGTAAGCTGAGGACTACCTGTACATGAATTGTGTACATGAGAAAAGCAGCTCAGCTAATCCGAATAAAGAGAAGAAATTTCAAAAATAAATCAGGAGAAAGTATTCCTATATTCCTAGGATGTAAAACAGAGATTAGTTCAATGACTTTTAGCCTCAGCTTTTTCAGAATGTCCTAGCATAGATTAACATTTAATATCAATTTTATCTGAGCCCTAGGATTTAACATTTTGCTTCTGTGTTAAACTTGAAGTATTGCAACTAAAGTATTACTGGGTGGAACTGAAGAATCTTCTTGGATAAGAAGTGAAATGTTTTCTAGGAAAAAGAAAAGTCCAGTTGCCTTTTGAAAAAGCATCTTTGGGACATGTAGAAAAAGGTATAAATAGTAATAATGAAAAGAACACATGCATATTTGCATTTCTGCATTGTATGACTGTGATGCCAAAGTTGTTTTCCTTCGACCTGTTCATATCAGCATCTCTGAATACATCTCTTGTTCCAACGTTTAGTAATTTATTTGTGCACAAATGAATTTATGTATATGTATAAATGGAGGGCACAGTGGGGTCTGAGTACAAGAAAGGGGTTTATATAAATATGAGAAAGAATTCCTGTCAGTAAGAATGGTTTGCTTTAGTAGTTTTCAAAATTAAAAATATTACTAATTATGATTGCAATAAAAATGAATTCTGAGTTCAGTGCGAACTTACTAACTGGTTTAGATGTTTAATGTAAATCACTAAGAAGAATAGGTAATTTAAACTGATTTGAATCAATCTCGAGTCTTCTGATTCACCTATTTTTTTCAAGAAACACTGGTATGACAAATATTTGGAAAAAATGGAACTTTTTTTAATTTATGGTCTGATTATTATCTAGCCCACATGCTAGAGATAGAATAAAACAGAACGTGTCTAAATGAAAAAAAATCTATTCTGTTTGCATTTCCCCCAGAAAAACTCTTGCCAGGGAATATGTATGGTCATAATGGATCCAGACTTAATCATGCTTAAAAGGGTTGATTTGATTTATTTTCTGAATAAATTATGACTAAATAATCTTTTCTATCAATGGCTCCACTCTTAAATGACTAATACTGACTCTAAACCTCAGAGGTAGTCTGGAGGCACCTTTTCTGATTATCACATTTCATTAAAAGGCATAACATTTTGTGAGTTGCAGCTCAAGCAAGTGTATGCCTTTAAATAAAATTTGTTATTTGGAAAAGACACTACGAAATGACTCTTGATTCTTTTTGCCACCATAGATTAACATGGCACTCATGCCACACTGGCTCTAAACCTATGATTGAGATCACACTCCATACTAAGCAATAACTCAGTTATTTAACTTTAGCTCAGTGTATTGTATGGCACTTTTTTTTCAGTAGTACATGATGAAGCAAATCATGTCTTCATTACACAATGAATTTTACCAAATGAGAACTAGATGCAGCATGTGCTGCATATCTTCATATAAGCTGGTGCACTGTAATCTGCAAACAACGCATGCATGTGCGCGCACACACACACGCACACACACACACACGCACACACACACACACACACACACACACACACAGACAGAGACAGAGACAAAGAGATCCAGTCTCTGGACACCTCTGAAGAAATAGCTTTTTCTTTCCTTCTTCAGCTCAGGTCTGGATAGAATGAACTTTCCAGCCACATATTTATTTTCCCAGCTTGTAATTCAGAACAAAATCTGGGAAGAAGATCCAAATGTGTAGAATGACTACACATGACACAAATGACTTGGAAGTCAAACGTGATACACCCCACTGAATGCAGACTTTAATATATTTGCATTATACCAAATACATCAAATTAAAATATTTTAAGGGATGTTTAAAGCAAATATTAAAAACATGCTTTATCCTTCCAATTACAAGGGATTTGACCAGTCCAGCATTCCCCAGCTTGGTGTCCTCCTTAAAACCAAATCTCCAAAAATTCTAAACTTTTAATTATTTTTCTCTTACACATGACATAATAAAATACTAGTAAATCTAGACTGCTTTATTGGTCAGTACCAGGAATCCATTTAAAAACCATTATAAATTTCAGCTTATAAATAGATGTTTATGGACCAGTTACTGTCTTAATCCCTTAGGAAAAAGAAAGTAAAAAAGTGTTGTCTATTGCAGGGGTCCCCAACCCCTGGTCCGTGGATCAGTACCGGTCTGTGACATGCCAGCAACCAGGCTGCACAAACAAAGCCCCATCCACGGGATGCAGGCAACACACAAAACCACGTCCCCTCCTGTCTGCGGAAAAGTCTCTCTCCATGTAACCGGTCCCTGGTGCCCAAAAGGTTGGGGACCTCTGGTCTATTGAAAATAAACTCAGCCTCAAATAATAAACATGGTAGCAGCAAATTCATGTTAGTGGAGATTTAACATATTTCTGCCATATGCAAAAAAGTGGCAGGTTTCTTCCAGGGAAGACCTATTAACAGTGAAGATAATGATTTTCCCATTAGAGCAGGGGTGTCAAACTCAATTTCATTGAGGGCCGCATCAGCATTGCAGTTGCCCTCAAGGGGCCGGGTGGGTATGGCCTGGGTGGGCGTGGCCTACTGGGTGGGCGTGGCTAGAGTGCCTATGGCCTACTGGGTGGGCGTGGCCAGCTCTACATCGTTCGCATCAAGGGTGCCTATGGGGGCCTGGGCAGGAGTGGGACAGATCTGAGGGTCTCTGGCAGGAGGAGGGTCTCTGGGCCAGGGCCAAGGCAGTGGGGGCCGTTCCCTCACTGTTTCCAGGATGGCTTTGCGGGCCACATGAAACCACTTCGCGGGCCGGATCCGGCCCCCGGGCCTTGTGTTTGACATGTCTGCATTAGAGTGTTATTTTAATCATTTCTAGAAATGAAACACACAAGTACAACCTTTTCAAGAGTTGATAAAAAGGGGTAAATAAGAAAATGTTCAGACTGAGGCCTAACCCTGATTAGGGCTATAGAACTTGCAGCATTGAGCATGCAGAAGTCCATCCTTGGCATCTGTCAGCAGCTCTGTAAAGCAGAGGATTTTGACTGGCAGCTGCAGAAATTAAATAAGTTTTTCAATTCAGATATTAATAGAATTAATTATGAAGGGTATATATTTAAGTGCAACCATACTTTAATTATTTTTATTAATTAAAGTAGCAATAATGGGCTTCACATAAAGCAGCTGCATGTACAGTAATAGCAAGTTGGGAATTACACATTTTCTCTTCCTCCACTCTCTCTTTGTTTTTTAGGACAGGAGATGAATACATTCTCATTAGTCTGCTTCTCCTTGCACCTCAGCTTGGGAAACAGTTAAAATAGATGGTTTTCTAATTCTGGATAGCTACAATGATTCAAAGATCTGTTCCCCTTTTTGTTGTTGTTGTTAGTTGCGAAGTCGTGTCTGCCCCATCACGACCCCATGGACAACGTTCCTCCAGGCCTTCCTGTCCTCTACCATCTTCTGGAGTCCATTTAGGCTCACGCCTACTGCTTCAGTGACTCCATCCAGCCACCTCATTCTTTGTTGTCCCGTTCTTCTATTGCCCTCAATCTTTCCCAGCATTAGGCTGGGAAGTGAGTCCTTCCTTCTCGTTAGTTGGCCAAAGTATTTGAGTTTCAACTTCAGGATCTGGCCTTCTAAAGAGCAGTCAGGGTTGATCTCCTCTAGGACTGACCGGTTTGATCGCCTTGCAGTCCAAGGAATTTGCAGGAGTCTTCTCCAGCACCATAGTTCAAAGGCCTCAATTCTTTGGCGCTCAGCCTTTCTTATGGTCCAGCTTTCACTGCCATACATTGCAACTGGTCTTCCCTTAACTTGATTCAAATTTTGTATGAGTGTTATGATTGGAGAAACATTGTATAGGGAAAAGGAAAAAAAACATTTTGTTGAATTCTTGTTTCTTTCAAAACAACACTTGCTTTTCTTTGGGCTAGCCTGCCAACAGCTATGCCGAAGACCTTTTATAAAAGCTAAAATAAGATTCCAGCAGAACATAAACCACTGGAATGTCTATCCTTGTTGCATGTGATGACCAATCCTGTCTAGCCTCCCTCTGTATAATACACAAAGTGGCATGCATGTGTAGAATGAATATGTTGCTTTTTAGAGAGGTTTTCTACCTAGAATAAATTAGGTGGCTGTTTGAAATGGTTGTTTATTTTTATGAGTGTAGTAACTACAACATTTTTGTTGAACAACCTGGCCATAGCACTTGAATAGGCTGAACTAATGCATTCACATATTAGCAGCTCCCTGGAACAGTAAGCAAACTCTGTTTTTGGAACATCATCTCTAACTCTTTCAAGCAAAAATCCATTTAAGAATGCTTCCAGTGTTCAGGTACCATTGCATAGGATGGTACAGTTTGTGTAGTTTTTCTTTGTAGTAACTTCAACTTAAAGACTATTTCCTGAGAACTAACTGAAAATCAAATGTAGTAAATTAAAGGAGATACATACATACATGTGTGTTTGTGTGTGTTTGTGTGTGTTCACTTATCCAGGAGCTAGAATATATATGCGCATAGGTTCAGTGTTAACTTGATCTCTAATGTGAGGCTAAGAATAGAACTCTGCAGAAGTGTGATCAGCAGCTCATATATTGTTCTGAAGTGTCCAACAAAAAGCAACTTATTCTGGCAGAGAAGGAGAGTTTCTCTATACTGTTTTTTGTCACTATACAAGAACTATGGATTCATGTGGCTGGCAATATGCAAATACCTTGCTCAGCTAAGATATATTCAAAAGCTGGAAGAATCTTGTGCTTCCCACAGTAGCAGCTGTTCTGGCAATGGTGAGTACCTTCTTTACGAAAGGTCTTTTAGTCTCTTAAATGTATTTCCAAGCATCTTTATCCATATGATGACATGATCCATATTATTATATAGGTCTGTATCCTATATATAGAATCACCATTGGTCCATATGCAGTATTTGGCAATTATTTTTACATTCCAAATAAAATTGTATTGATAAAGTAATAATGTTGATAAAGGTGGAAAAGTTTGGCTTTCACAAATCTCTGCCCGCTGTTACATGAAAACTGTGAAAAGCACTTCCTAATGTGATCTAGAGTGTTTCAATGGCCCCTGAAAATGATAGAAGCCAAAAGAAGAGCAGTAGTACTCTAGATGTATCTCTGTAGAATCCTGGCCAATTCTCACTGCCAAGCAAATTAGTGCTATTGTGATAAAACCATTACTTCAGTTGGGAAAATTTCCTCATGAAGGCACTCACTTTGAAGAACAAATTATTCTTGCTCAGACACATTGCATTCTGTTTTTCAACTTACACAACATAACACTCCTCAAATTCCACATGTCAGAATCATACTCAAGACCATGCACAATTCCAGCTTTGTGAATTGAGATTTTAAAGTGGGTGCAATTAAATAGCACATCGCTGTAATGAAAATCTGTTTCCAATGTTTCCATCTTGTTATTTGCAGAGTGGTTTTATACTGCATTGCCCATTCTCTTCTCTTCCTTTTAAGGCTATCGTCACATTACAGTTGCTGCAGGCTGAGGTAACTATTAATGGTCCTGTGACAACTGCCTGTGGAGCCTGATTAGTATTTCTGAGTATTGTAAAGGACTAAATACTTAGTAAAAAAGTATAGCAGTTTCATTTTTTGTTTTCTTTCCAATGTTCATTGTAGGAAGTAATAATTGGAAAACAAAAGGCAGATATCTGGTAGTGTAGCTACCTGACTATCTGTAAGATCATTATTTTAGGAATAATTAGAATTTTTAAAATTTATATTTAATTTATTTATTCAACTTATATATGACACCCAAGTCAACCAAGTGACTCTGGGTGGCATAAAATGATTGGGCAACAAAATAGTATTTTACTTGGATTTGGCTAGTGAGCCAAAAATATTAGCTTCTTAGAAGTTTATAGTTTTTAGCTTGTACAAGGTTAAAGTTCCTTAGTACGAACAGTTATGAGAATATTCTACTTTGATTTGGCTAGTGAGCCAAAATATTAGCTTCTTATAGCATATAGCTTGTAGTTTGTACTAGGTTAAAACTCCTTAGTTTGAACAGTTATGAGAATATGAATTGTAATAGTATACCACTTGGAATGAGTAGTCTCATTACTTGAAGGAAGTAGTTGATGGAAAAATGGTGCAGTAAGCTAATGCTTGTATTCTATATAGAGGTACAGATTTACTTGTATGTATAAAAAACATCTCTGTTTCTTACCTTCTTATTTTATACTAGAGTCCTTTCAATCTTTTTATTGATAGGTAGGGCAAAGTGGCCTCATCAGATTGCCTCCTCTAGATGGGCTTTCTGAAACCTGCTTTTATTCTCTTTGAACTTTATGGGAGACATCTAAACATAGGGATGCACATAAATTAATTGAAAACTTAGAATGAAATCATACATGTGCTAAACTACGTCATGTAGTTTAAGATCCTATAAAATGGGTAAGAGTAAAATTTTCCCTATTTGTTTTTCAACTCATGTAATGGCAATCTTATTTTAGCCATCTATCTATAACATTAGTTTCTGAGATAAGGAAGCAAGCTGAGTGATCTGAACACTGGCCTAATTGTAGAACCTAACTCTAGATTTGAATCGTGTGTTTCAGCCAATGGTATCTTCAATGTGGGTTAACCTGAGTCTCCTCAAGAGCCAGGTTCAAGTCAATTCACAGCCCTGGCAGCTCACTGAATAACTTTGAGCCAGTCATTTCTTCTCAGCTTAACCTATCTCACAGGGTGGTGGGGAAAAATTGGAGGAAAAAGTGTTATATGTGAGCTTGTGTAAGAAAAATGGGAGAAAACAAATAAATATAAGAAGATGCATAATTTGAAATTATCACGCTAATCTTAAATTATCTTACAGAACCACACAGCTTTATCTCCTATGCATATGTGTTGAGGCAGGCAAGGGATTGTTTTTCTATTCATACACATTATAGTTACAGACTAAATACTGTAGTATGTCATCCATATTTTTTTAGTTGAAGATTTTTTCTAATTATTCCAGAGAGTAAATCAACCTACCATGAAAGATTTAATATTTAATGCATTTAATTTCTCAAAGATTGGTCCTTTAGTAGTAAATATATTGCAAGTAGTATATGAATTGTATAATAACCTTGTAATGATTAAAGGTAAAGGTAAAGGTTCCCCCCGCACATGCGTGCTAGTCGTTTCTGACTCTAGGGGCCGGTGCTCATCTCCGTTTCAAAGCCAAAGAGCCAGCGCTTGTCTGAGGACGTCTCCGTGGTCATGTGGCCGGCATGACTGGACGCCAAAGGTGCACGGAACGCTGTTACCTTCCCACCGTAGTGGTCCCTATTTTTCTACTTGCATTTTTACGTGCTTTCGAACTGCTAGGTTGGCAGAAGCTGGGACGAGTAACAGGCGCTCACTCTGTTACGCGGCACTCGGGATTCGACCCGCCAAACTGCCGACCTTCTGATCGACAAGCTCAGCGTCCTAGCCCACTGAGCCACTGCGTCCCTATGATTAATGATTAGGAGTGAAAAATAAAAGCTGGGAATTTCCCTATTCAAACTTATAAGTCACCTATAAATATCCTTAACCATAAACATTCTCTTTTTCCTAGTCCATTGGTGCTGATGTAACTGGAAAACCATGGCATCTTCCTAGCTGAGTGAATCTTGTGCCTTTTTCTGACTCTTTTTTTAGTATAAGATCAACATATTTTACTTCCACATTTAAATACTTGGAATCTAGTTTAAATAATATAGTTTAAATAATTTAAACTCACATAACAATCATTGTTATTGAGAAAATCTATTGATGTAGTCCAGACATGTCAAACACAAGGCCCGGGGGCCGGATCCGGCCCGCGAAGTGGTTTCATGTGGCCCGCGAAGCCATCCTGGAAACAGTGAGGGAACGGCCCCCACCGCCTTGGCTCTGGCCCAGAGACCCTCCTTCTGCCAGAGACCCTCAGATCTGTCCCAGGCCCCCATAGGCACCCTTGATGCGAACAATGTAGAGCTGGCCATGCTCACCCAGTAGGCCATACGCACTCTAGCCATGCCCACCCAGTAGGCCACGCCCACCCTGGAAATACCCACCTGGCCCCCCGAGGGCAACCACAATGCTGATGCGGCCCTCAATGAAATTGAGTTTGACACCCCTGATGTAGTCACTAAGAATCAACTTCAATTTGATGGCCCATAATCAATGAATAATTAAAAATAAATAATTGAGTATAATATAATTTCAAATTCAGTATTTAAATAGTTTAAATACTGCACAATAAAACTGTGTAGTTATATTTTGGGTTTCTTTTTGTCCACTGGACAGCAGAGAATGGATTAATTTTTCCTGCTGCCCATAGTAAGAATGAGAAGGATCACTGATAAAAATAGAACGGAGAACTGAGGGTTCTTAAGATTGCTCTGTGGGAGTGGGATAATAGATGTGTGTATGTATGTGTATGTACATCTATGTGGGTGGACTGTTGCTGATATGTAAAGAAAATATGTAGAAACTGTATGTTGTGAAAGAACCAAGAAAAACATATTCTTTGAAAAGTTGACAAAATGTTATTCTATGACCAAACATGATCCTCTGAAGCATGGAAACAGTTATACTGTTATTTTCTGGACTCTGTGGCATTCTGGAAAATTCCCTAATTTGTTCTGGAAAGAACTTTTCCATTCCCACGTTTTTCTTCTCCAGACAGGTTGTAGCATACTTTCAACTGTGGTTCCGTCAGAGTTGAGTAGGTGGATACGACCGTTGCAGCTTAGGTTCCAGTGTTTTTTCCTCTATAATATACCCTAAAAAAGGTACTTAAATCCACTCTAGAGGTAGTGTAATTCATATCTTTTCATTAGAATAAATGGGAGAGAAAAAAGGAGTTAAAAAGGAAGTAAATATAATTGGTCTGCTCAGAACAAGTTTCCAGGTTTGGGAAGTAATGATTTTATTCCATTAGCTGAATTTCCCTACTTCCTGTTACTATTGTTTTAATAGGGATTGGTTATACTAGGACAGGGGTAGGCAACCTTGGCTCTTATATGACAGGTGGACTTCAAGTCCCAGAATTCCTGAGCCAGCCTGGATGGCTCAGGAATTCTGGGAGTTGAAGTCCACGAGTCATAAAAGAGCCAAGGTCGCCTACCCCTGTACTAGGAGAAAGAACTTTTTGGTGGATTGTCTTTTTTTGAGTCCTTTTACATTAAAAAGAAATCTTTTAATTGTAGAAATAGAAAGCTTTGTGTTCCACAAATACAAGTATTTACACCATTTTTATTTTCAAGAATTATTCTGGATTCCATATGAATTGTGGAGCAACTGTTTAGTACTTTTTCAGACAAGCAATTTTTATTAAGAAGCATAAGGTGCTATGAAATGTAGTTTATCAGTCATTGTGTTTATCACAATGTTTATCACACAGATAGTGTGAAACCTTCTGATGCATTTGAGCTCAGCAGTCTCTCACTCTATAACGCTGGCACAGTTCCTTTGTTCCAAAACACTAACCTTGAGATTAAAGTGCTATAATAGTATTTTGTCCTTGTTTTGAATCAAATTTATGTCTCATTTACTCTTTAACACAATTCTGGTCTGTTTGTCCAATGCAGAATCCATAAGGGCACTGCTGGCAGATTCTGCCATACAATATATTGCATTGTTAAATTGAAAAATATATGAAGATACTTCTAATCTTGTATGTGAAGTTGTTGGACTCTGTGATGGTGTTCTTGGTATAAAAATGGGGCAAAATAGAAACCTGGGTTTCTTGTAGATTTGCAGGGAAGAAAACACAACACCATTGGTTGTCACCTACAGCTAACAGCTCAAGTCACTCAAATGCATTATTAATAAGCCAAAGCCCACAGTGGACTATGACTTTGCACTTTCTCAGGCACTGAGTGACAGGTCCATAGTTGCATGCAGAGAGGAATGTTCTGTATATTAGTGGTTTGTGTTTAGTTGCATCCCTATGACGGCATTTATTTGTTGATTTAACAAAAGCTGCATTTGTAACAAGCTGTGAGAACATCAGAATGATTACATGTGGCCTGATGGCATCATTCAAATGGCATGAGGACGTCATAAAGTCTGAAACAAGGATATCATGTGTGATATCATGATTTCTGTGTCACTATTTCCTCCCTTTGGTTTACTGCCCCACTCACATAAGCACTGCCAATCTTTTTGAGAACGCATTCAGCTCGTTTTTAAAATTCCAGACATGCACACTGGCCTTATAAAATTGTGGGCCTCTGATCTGCCACTTTCCTCATTGTTTTTTTTTAAGCCTTAAAGGTTGGTTTGATTATTTAAGCATTCTTAAATCAGGGCACTTTTAATCACTGACTTTCTCTTTCATGTGTTTTTATAATAGCTTATGTCTTATTATTGAAAATGGAAATGTGTTGCTACTGAAACTTTTAAGCTGCTTTTACAATGCTATAGGCTAATTTATTATTAATTTTAATAGTTTAAGTGTAAATTGGAGATAAACAACCTGAGGTTCTAAGGCTGCATGTGGGACTTGAACACCTTACAAAAGAATGGCATTTCACTGACTAGCATTGCCACCAGATTGGTCCCAGGAAGTGGATCTTCTCTATTGTAGCTCCTTTTGGATGACACCCTCCATAAATTTCTATGGCTGCCATCCTGACCTTATTTAGACAAACTCTTAAGACTCAGCTCTTTTTCCAGGCCTTAGGTAGAGAGAATGGCACACCTTTTGTGGGTTGCCTGCTTTGTGAGGTGGTGATTTTTTCTGTAGGTTTTTTTTGTATTTGTATAAATATGTTTTATTGTAAATTTTCATATGTATGCTGCCTAGAGTTTTAATGGATTTAGATGGCTTGTCAGTTTAATAAAATTACTAAATAATAAATAAAATAAAAATATGTAGTGTCCTGAAGCCAGAACCTGGGCCATGGCACATAGGAAGAAGAAATAATAAAACAAATTATTGTTAAATAATGTCTAGTTTTAATAATGTCTAATTTTTATTGATTAAAATTGAAATGAAAATGCATTTAGTTTTCATCCAGGTCCCTCCTGCTCTTTTTTTGAAATACAGCTTTGGACAAAGTGCCACTGATTCCAGTTTGGGTTATTTCTAAGTAGACAGGGTTATTGTATTATTGTAAGTTAAACAGATATGCAAATCCTATAAGCAAGTAAAATAACCATTATCATTATAGATAGAAAGAAAGCTATCTTAATGTGGGGGCAGTTTATCTTCAGATATTTTTTTTTAATTCCATTTATATCCCACCCTTCTCCGAAGACTCAGGGCGGCTTACAAGCTTAGCAGTAGCCTTCATTCTATGTATATGCCTGCTTATTAGGGCTTTCACACACACCCCAAGCGGCATTATTACAAAGTCAGCTTAATTGCCCCCAACAATCTGGGTCCTCATTTTACCTACCTCGGAAGGATGGAAGGCTGAGTCAACCTTGAGCCTGGTGGGACTCGAACCTGCACTAATTGCAGGCAGCTGGTGTTACTTAAGGAGATTGCTCTTGTAAGGTCTTAAAGGATGTTAAGGTAGCTATTGAAAATCATGGTTAAAAATTCAGGATTGTAATAGACCTGAAATCTGATCCATTAGAGCAAAGGGGCCTGATTTGGTATACAGTCCTTGATATATAGTCCTTTACTTACAACCACAATTGACCCCCAAATTTCTGTTGCTAAAGTGAGACATTCATTAAGTGAGTTTTCCCCCATTTTATGACCTTTCTTGCCACAGATATTAAGTGAATCACCTCAGTTGATAAGTTAGTAACCCAGTTGTTAAGTGAATCTGGCTTCCCCATTGACTTTGCTTGTCAGAAGGTCGCAAAAGGTGATAACATGACCTTGGGACACAGCAACAGACATAAATTAGAACCAGTTGCCAAGCATCTGAATTTTGATCACATGATCATGGGGATGCTGTAAAGGTCATAAGTGTGAAAAATAGTCATCAATCACATTTTTCAGTGCCATTGTAATTTTGAATGGTCACTAAATGAACTGTTGTAAGTCATGCATTACCTGTAATATGTATTTCTAGTAGAAGAAGGCTCAAGAAAACTGACCATTATGTTGTATGTTGAAAACAGGGACTACCTATAGTTGAAAATTAAGAATCCTGTTTTTTTTGCAATGTTTTTTTTAAAAAATACTTAATTTTATTCATCCAGAGGCAACAAAACAGGAAATTTAGAAATGTATTGATCAAGTAACCACTTTTAATTTTATTTTGAGTTTATAATGGTTATATGCAGACTTTTGAGATATATATCACTTTAGTTTTGGTTGCAAAGAACTACAAATAAGCCACATTTGGAGATTATTGGGTGAAGCCAGCTAGTTACTGTGAAACAAAAGATGGATTATTTGTTCATTTGTAGTTATTTTGTTAAATATTGTTAATATAAAATGTTGCTGAGGCAATCCATTAAATTAATGTAGGAATGCAATTCATAAGATAATTAACCTGGAAAAAACCTCTTGATTTTAGTAAGATGATTGCTTTGTAGTAAAATGTTTACATATTTGCTGGTATTGGTTATTAAATAACCAGCAAATGTTATTATCATTTTTAGTATTGATCTGGGAATGTTTAAACTAACAAATAGGTGATTTAAAACCTCTTTTATTGCCATTTGAATTGTTTAATAATCTTCTTCACAGTATTTTCTTTTCCAGTTACTATTATTTCAAGTTTTAATTGCCTTTCTGTGCGTATGCGTTTATTGCTTCATTTATTCACTGCCCCCCCTTTTTTATATCCATGGGGATCTTATATAATGCATTATTTCAAGTATTTTTTGTTACTCTGTTGTTTTGTGACTCTCTTGGAAGACTCAAAGAGCCAGAAGGAAGAGTTCCGTACAGTTTCAAAATCTTTATATTGCTTTGTCCTGAATAAGCTAGTCAATTCAGTTTCTTGTTCCCAATCTAATTTGTTAGGTATAAATGAAGTGTAGTCCTCTAAGCCATACTCCCAGTCCTTTGTGATATAGGCAGACTGACAAAAAGGAACAGATCCATTGCTAGGAAAATGAATGAAACTGTAAGTAAGGAAAGTATTGAATGCTCTTCATTTCTCTTGTGAGAATGGCCATTCTGCCTGGAGGGAGAAAAATGCTTTTTTTGGTTCTGCAAGTACACCTTGTCCTCATAACAGAAACTGCAATAAACCTTTACAGGAAAATCTTCCTGGGATGATTTTAGAGTTATTTTGGAGACCTAATAGGTCTCAACATAAGAATAACAGGTAAACATTTTATTCATCACTTTAAGTGGAAATAATTTCTGACGATTGCATGGTTTATACATTTCAGGAAAAAGAAAGTAGCACTTCTATACTGTATTTCAGGGTCATGAATGTCTACTTTATAGCCTTCTGCCAGAGTTGTATATATGTGCCAAGTTAGTTTTTCATCTTGATTGTAGCCATTTATACCCAGAGTCTGATATCTTGAGGATATACCAAGAATCTAAGGCCTGCGCCTCCAGATCAAGTTACTTGCTTTTGGTTATAGTTCTAGGGTTTGTGTATGATTTCTAAATATATCTTTGTATTGGGTTATCAGATAATAGCCTTTTTTATGGAACAACTTCTTCCTCTGCACAATCAGTGACAAAAGATCAAGTGTAAATGTTTGACCTTTGTTATTCAGTTGCTATTGTTTATAGCTTCATGTACTTTGTGTTGCCTATGAAATATGGCATTGAAGGTGTGGCAATCTGTTGTTTTTTTTAAAGTGCACGAAAGGAAGAATCCTGCCTAAATAAATAAAAATAATAAAAATGCAGGAAGCTCTGTAGATAGAAGTAGCATGTCTTTTGGTGCTTTTTAAACATTTTGTCAGCTCTCCCAAAGATACTTGCTTTTACTGTTTACATTAGAGTTTATGTAAAGTTTAATGCAAAGGAGAAAATGATATAGTAGGAATGAGAGCAGTAGATGAGAAAGAAAAAGCAGCACTCCTGAATTTCACCATGAAAATTTGAAAAAAAATATGTTACACTAACTGTAAAATATTGTAAATTATAACACATAAATGGCAATACAGTGAACAGTTTTCCCCCATTCACATCTGATTCTTTTTTTATTGAAAAGTTTTACAATACATTTTTTAAAAAGACAAAACCCCTCCCAACCCCCTCCCCTCTCCCCAGCCCTCCCCAACACCTCCCTCCCCTCCCCCTCCCCCCTCCCCGACTTCCCAGAGCTCAATACAGGGTATAAAAATACAAACAATCATAATCTACCTTATGCAAACAACAATAAAATATTAAATCTATCGCACTTTAACTCTTATAAAATAACTACAAGCAATTTAAATATCACATCAATACTTATTCAAATGCTAGATGAAACTTTTTAGTCCCATATTTATTCTGGATATAATCAATCCATCTTCTCCACTCCACAATATATCTCTGTTGCGACTGATCTTTCAAGTACGCTGAGATCTTTGCCATTTCCGCCAGATTGGAGACTTTTAAAGTCCATTCTTCTATAGTCGGCAGTTCTTCCTTCTTCCAATATTGCGCTACTAAAAGTCTCGCTGCCGTAATTAAGTTCAACATCAGCTTAGTGTTCACAACCGTAGTATCAGTAATAATGCCCAATAAAAACAGTTGCGGACAAAACTTTATCCTTTTCTTGAATATCTTTTGCATGTTCCACCAAATTTTAATCCAAAAAGCTTTAACCTTTTTATAGGTCCACCATATATGAAAATACGTTGCATCTTCACCGCCACACCTCCAACATTTGGGCTGGCAGTTCGGATACATACTTGCTAATTTTTTAGGATCTAAGTGCCACCTATAAAACATTTTATAAAAGTTCTCTCTTAAGTTTTGAGCCTGCGTAAATTTTACATTTCTCACCCAAATCTTTTCCCAGGTATCCATTGTAATGACTTCTTGAAAATTCTGAGCCCACTTTATCATACAATCTTTAACAAGTTCTGTCTCTGAATCAATTTCTATCAATGCAAGATATATCCTTTTAATATGTGCTTGACCTTGGTCAAGCACATTCACATCTGATTCTTGGAGACTGTCTGGAGAAGTCCCTGCAATTTTCTTGGCAAAGTGGTCATTGTGGCCATTGCTCCTTTCTAGGGCTGAGAGAAAGTGATGAGCCTAAGGTCACCCAGCTAGAACTCACAACCTCCTTGTTTCTAGTCTGATGCCTTAACCACTACACCAAACTGACTTTCTAATGAGTTTATTACCAGGACTTTAAAGGTGATCAAGATCAAACCAATGCTTGATATGCTTCTCTTCCCTTTTCATCCGCTGGGGAAGGTGATTGTTTCTGAGGCCTTGCCATGTTATTCCTTGTCAAGATAATTTATAACAAAACTGTGGCATTACAATCCGTTTATTCATTTAAATGGAGAGTGTACATACAGTATGTTAGTGAGAACTGTCTTCTTCCTCTTAATGCAGGGGTGTCAAACTCAATTTCATTGAGGGCCGCATCAGCATTGCGGTTGCCCTCAGGGGGCCGGGTGGGTATGGCCAGGGTGGGCGTGGCCTACTGGGTGGGCGTGGCTAGAGTGCATATGGCCTACTGGGTGGGCGTGGCCAGCTCTACATCATTCACATCAAGGGTGCCTATGGGGGCCTGGGCAGGAGTGGGACAGATCTGAGGGTCTCTGGCAGAAGGAGGGTCTCTGGGCCAGGGCCAAGGCAGTGGGGGCCGTTCCCTCACTGTTTCCAGGGTGGCTTCGTGGGCCACATGAAACCACTTTGCGGGCCGGATCCGGCCCCCGGGCCTTGTGTTTGACATGTCTGTCTTAATGGAAGAAAAGATCTTTGCATGTAGGAGAACTATATGCATGGATATGAACTTCTTTTCAAAAAAAGTGCAACCTCATGCCAATCATATGTTAAACATATAGTTACAATCAGGAGTATTCACAAACTACAAGATTCCATTCAAAGCCAAATTGGGACATCAAAAATCAACTCAATTGCAGATTGGTTTTGAAGGGAGATAAAGGAAAAACTCTGCTAACCTTTGAAAAACTAATAGAACCCAAATACAGTAGGTCACTTATGATGGGGGTTTGTAAATATGTTATTTACTGCAATGCTCTCTACATGGGGCTGCCCTTGAAGACCACTCGGAGGCTCCAGCTGGTGCAGAATGCGGCCGCACGGGTTGTGATGGGAGTATCCCGATACTCCCATATTACACCCCTCCTGCGTGAGCTGCATTGGTTACTGGTTGCCCTCCAGGTGAGATTTAAGGTGCTGGTTCTTACCTATAAAGCCCTACATGGCTTAGGCCCGGGATATTTGCAGGACCGTCTGCTGCCAGGAACGACTTCCCATCGCCCGGTGCACTCACACAGGGAGGGCCTCCTCAGGGTGCTGTCAGCTAGACAGTGTCGGCTGGTGTCCCCCAAGGGGGATGGCCTTCTCTGTGGGAGCGCCTGCCCTGTGGAATCAGCTTCCTCTTGAGCTCCGGATGGCCCCGGATCTCCGGTCCTTTCATCGCGACCTCAAAACATTTCTTTTCCATCAGGCTGACCTGGACTGACAATAGGTTTTTTTTTTAAAAAAATGTTTTTAATATTTTATCACTGGGGCTTGTTAGTTTAATCTTTTTTTAACATTTGTATTATTGTGTTTTATTGTTGTTAGCCGCCCTGAGTCCTTTGGGAGATAGGGCGGCATATAAGTCCCAATAATAAATAAATAAATAAATAAATAACTATTTTTATACATAGTTTCTGCATAAATAGTCAGGTGCCTATTATAGAGGCAGCCATTTTGTCAAAACTGAAGTTCAGTATGAAATTTAGAGGTAGATATAAGTTTGTTGATTTTCCAGTAGCTTGTGCTGCATATTGAAGCAATGATGTGCTATGAGGCTGAAAGGTCATGATCTATTTTTCTTTTGTTCTGAATATCACCTTTTGTTCTAGTATTGCCAGCAGCTGTGGTTGGCACCTTCACAGACAGAATGGGTTTCTTTCAGGTATATCTCTTGTTATTTCACAAATAGCTGAATTAGGCTAACTGGACTCTTGTATTTGAACCTGATTTCTGATTGGTCCATGTCAGAAGTCCAAGAAAGCTGGTTCCTGATTGATACCTTGTATGATCATTTATTTTTATAGTAATTTTTTATCAAACATTGAAATTCAAAGTGTTAAAACTAATACAAATTAAAGAAAAAAAGGAAAAATAAGAAATGCAGAAAAGAAAAAATAGAAATAGAAAAGAATATAGTACGCACACACACTCACACACGCAAACATACATACATACATACATGCATACATGCATACATACATACAGAAGGGTGTGGCTGACTGATGAGAGCAAAGAAGCTTGAAGTAGCTATATCAGTCTCCCTTTAATTCTATATTGGGAATTCAAATTTAATGCAAAAGATTGTTGCAGTTGCGACTGCTGCCTGTGGACGGCCCTAGTTTGGGGGCTGATACAGGCAAAAGAAGAAAAAAAACACCCATATTTGGGTCGACAGGGTGCTCAAAACAAATATATATATTGATGAAAGCTAAGTTATTAAAAAGATTGTTTTCTGTCCTGGAGATGAGCTAGTAACAGGAAACCCATTACTTTTATAGCTATGTGGATATTAGCGATCTGATCGTATTCCATCTCCCCATTAGTTGTGACATCCTGCGGTTTCATGGGTAAACAACCCAGATCTTTTACATTTCTGTTCGCCCGACATGGAGGTGGTATGGAATTCACCCGCCCCGATTCCCTGCACAGATGTTCATGTCTTCTCAATGTTTGGTATGCTGGAAGCAGCTCCACATGTCGATTGATGGAATATCAATCGGACAGCCATGATTCTTTTAATAATTGGCCGCCTTTCATGGAATCCTGGTCGATGACCTCATCCCCGGTAAAGTTGAATGTATGATCCTTCTCAGCCATATGCGCCCATACTTGGGAACGCTGTTCATGCCATTTAACTGCTAGTTCATGCTTAGGCACTCTAGTACACAGGCGTTTTGCTGTTTCCCCAGCATAATTGCAATGACAATTGTTGCAATTAATTCTATAAATTACAGGTGACATGTTGCCTTTGGATAGTGGTTCCTTTGGGCACATTATTCTTGTGCGCAGGGTCTGGCTGGGTCTGTGTGGCATGTATATGACTTTCCCCTTCATCACAAGTACAAGCAATTTTAGTAACTTATCACCTTCACTTAAAATACAATAAATCATCTCTTCTTATATGTCATGTCTTAGCTATAAAGAAATATCTGAAATCCTCATCTTTCACTCTCAATCAGCAAAATCCTATTAAAGGCTACCAGAGACAACAACATATCTATTTTAACTTGATCAAATAAACCAACTTTATATTCCTTTCTTTTATTTAACTTTTTGGCTCTTAATTCTCCTTTAGTTGTTGGCTGTATTCTCAGTTTGCCATTTCTTCCCTGGAAGTCCCTGATCGGTCCTTTTTGAAGAAATTCCTGTTCAGTTTGTCTTTAAGTCAGGCTGATGATTGGTTGTTTGTAGAGGTGGATTTTTTATTGGTTTATATTGGAAAATTCCACATGAGTTGGTTCCTAATTGGATTGTTTTTCAGCGAGGATACTGCTAGATGTTCTTTCTGGTGAGGCTGTTTTAATCTTGGCATGGCTCTTTTCTGTTGAAGTTACTGGAATGTTGATAGATCTCAGTGGTCTTTCTTTGTAAATGCACAGGGTAGTTTGATGTGGCTGCCACATCTATGTGTCTTTAAATTGGGCTGTGTGTCCAATAGAAAGCAGAGCATGTTCCAGTACTGTTGATTTTCAGATTGTTCTAGATGGCAATGCCTTATGTTCTTTGTTGTGGTTCCAAGATATATCTATCCAGAACTGCAGGGGATGCAGTACACTTCTGATTAATAAGTACTAGTTATTTCCGATGCTGGGCACTTTAATGCAATTAATGAAATTCTGCAAGACTTTGAATTATGATACAGTTATTCAGAAATCTCATCCTCGAGAACTTAAAAGATTTTGCCCATTTAAAATATTAAACAATTTTTTAAAAATGAATTAAAATATTTAAATTGGAGGTGCTGGGGATGGCATCTGGAGTGGTTTGTATTTCTTGGGCATGTTAATGTTATTGAACATTGATTTAAAGTTTAAAGCACTTATACAGTTTAATGAGTTCTTTAGAAATTAGGATCATTATAACCCAAAAGTTAATAAGATAGTGACTAAGAAACCCGAACAGAAAGAACTTTAGTTTATTTCCCATTCTCAATCTGTGTATCTTATAAGTCACAGCTTAATTCCCTGGTAACTCTTCTTTCTCACTGTGTGTTTTTCAAGGCATATTTACCATGGGCAACAGAGTTGCTAATTAATGTACATGTGAGATCCAGATGGTCCTGCAGCAGTCCTACACTGATTATTTTCTAAATTAATCACCTGCCCTAACTGATGTAAATAAATAAACATTGGGTATCCTTTTGTTTTATGTTCCCCTATTTAAGGAAACTTCATTGTGAAAATGAAAACGTGAATGACTTGTTCTTTTTTAAAATCTGTTTAGTGCATCTCTTAATGGGCAACTTGTAAAAGTCTATAGAAAAATTGACATGTGTCTGCAGTTAATTACAAAAAACAAACATTGACTCTTTACTGGTCTATTTGTGTAAATTGCAAAATGCCTTACAAAGCCTCTTTGTGTGAGTCCATTAAAAACAGTGAAAATCCATTATGCCTCCAAAATAATAATCTGAGAGTTCCATTCATTACTCTACTTGAGGGTACTATATTTTTCTGATGGAAGGTGAGGGGGAGTATGAGAGCCAAGAAGATTCATCAGAAAAAAACCAAACAGAGCATACTTTTTGGATTGTATTCATTTTCAAAGATAAACTAAGAACCCAACTCGCTGAATCTGTACCTGGATGCGCTTTATGTTTTTTATATAGTTTATGAGAATAAGTGTGGCTAGACTGGGAAGTTGAAAAAACATCCACCAGCCTGCATTAACTCATTTTTCTTCAACAAGGTCTTTCTTTATTTTATTTCCAAACAACTGGAGAAAAAAAAGGTTGATTGATGAATAAAATATTTTTGCATTGAAATCCATTACTCTCCCAACAGACCTGTAAAACTATAGCAAGGACACTTATCTACATAGGATCACATGCAATTCTCAGTACGCATACTTTATATTAAACTTTGAATTAGTGCACTTTCATAACACATCTAAGAATTAAATTCTTACAAATGTGATTATCTTTTATGGCAATGGTCTCTAACCTTTCCAGCGTGGAGGACTAGCGGCGGGGGGGGGGGAGGGAGAGGAGATGGTTTCCTGCAAGCGACAGGTGTGCACGCTCACACCCAGAGCTCCACTTGCACAGGCCAATTCCAAATGGCTGCAGCCTGGTATCAAGCCACAGCCCAGGGTTTGGGGATCCCTGTTTTATGGGAAAGGTCTATACCAGGGGTAGGCAACCTCGGCTCTTTTATGACTCATGGACTTCAACTCCCAGCTCAGGAATTCTGGGAGTACATGAGTCATAAAAGAGCCGAGGTTGCCTACCCCTGGTCTATACAGTAATTCCTAATTTATTACTTAATTACAACCCTGTAACAAACATAATGTTATGAACAGTCTAGTTTACAGATGATATAGTTCTGTTCTTAGTGATCAGAAGTGATTTTGGAGTGGTTAAAATATGATTCGAATGTATTTCAGTTTTTCCACACATTCATTTTTCTCTGAGGAAAAAATGACTCTATTTTTTTTTTACCTTTTTCTTTATTACAATGAAGTGCTGAATTTTACCCATTTCAAGATTGAATAAAAACCATTTGCAAGTGTCCCTTAGATAGTTACAAGAATCTAAGATAAACAAAAAACCCTTAAATTATTATTAAATCAAGATATCAAGGAGTGGGAGGCAAAGATAAAAGGAGTACAAGATAAAAATTGAAATCTTTATGTATAGTGTTAGAACTGTACTTTTAAATTTTTGAGGAAAAAGCATACAAGTAGTCTT